>NC_043013.1:41343337-41350837 GCF_006345805.1 Octopus sinensis | reverse complement strand
TTTTCTTACTACTTTTAGCAGAATCAACGACCACTAGAGGTTACTTTTCTGACTCATTGCCTACTTTGGTTTTTCAACAGATCTTCGTCGTTTTCGATGATGAGCAATTAGTAGTTTGATCTACAGATGGGGTAGTAGTAGTAGTAGTAGTAGTAGTAGTAGTAGTAGTATAGTAGTAGTAAGTAGTAGTAGTAGTTAGTATTAGATTGAATAATGAACATGACGCAAGCAGAATAAGAAGACGAGAAGAAGAAGAAAAGAAGAAGAAGAAAAGCAGAAGAAGAAGAAGAAGAAGAAGAAGAAGAAGAAGAAGAAGAAAGAAGAAGAAGAAGAAGAAGAAGAAGAGGAAGAAGCTTCTAAGTAGTTGAATATTCTGCAGACGTAATTCCAAAGTGGAAGTCAACGAAGCCTTGCCACAAAGTTTTACCTTTAGATCACAGTTACTGTCCATACGAGGGGCTTCCACGCAGTTTCCGTCCACCCATGTTCCACTAATGAAATGCATTTATCTATATATACTCATGCACACGCCCGCGCATGTATGCGTGTGCGATTTTACTGTGTACATATAATAAACATTATACATATGTAGAATCATACGTAAGATATATATGTATATGTTTATATATATATATATATACACTCTCTTTTACTCTTTTACTTGCTTCAGTCATTTTGAAAGCGGGCCTTTAGTCGAGCAAATAGAACCCAGGACTTATTCTGTGTAAGCCTAGTACTCATTCTATCGGTCTCTTTTGTGGAACTGCTAAGTTACGGGAACGTAAACACACCAGCATCAGTTGTCAAGCAATGTTGGGGGAACAAACACACACAAATACACACACACAAACACACACACACACACACACACACACACACACACACATATATATATTTATATATATATTTATCTGCCAACCTATTTATATATTCACATATGGTCTTGATTTTTTTCTGTAACAATAGCAGTATATGTCATACTTTATAACGATATGTATCGTTGCTCGCATTTTGTCATATATCGATACCAGGTCAATGTAAATTTAAATTTAATTTTGATTGGAACGTTGAGTTCTCGCTTACCACTGAAATATATCCGTGAAATAAGATAATTTCGGCAAAATTTTGAATCGTGGTGGCAACGAATGTAGCATAAAACATAAATATAAAAACTAGCAATGGGAATTTTCTTCGAATCAACCCAGCTTCATTTCCTGTTTGTTTTGGAGTTTTAAATTCCTTTAAGACTGATGGGGTTTAGTAAGGTTTAAACATCTTAATAAATGTTAACAAAGATCAGATTCAACATCCTATAAAATTAGTTTCTGTATGCTAGCAAAAATCAGATATTTTTCTTCTAAATATTAACATTCAATTTCCTTTGCAATTAATTCAAAATTTCTCATCTCATATTTTCTTTCTTAATTTTAACAATTGCCCTTAAGTCTTTCTTTACTTGCTCTCGTTAAGAAATATATGCTTGTTTATATGGAATATCAAAGAGTATGTCATTCAATACATTACAACTTATGTAATTTATCTCAGTTTTATCCATTAACCAACATTAGTTATTTCCTTTTGCTCAAATCTTGTAACCATGCAAATTAAACTGGCGAAATTTCTGCCCAAGACCATTTTCTCGATAAACAATGGAAATCTGTGTTCACAGATTAAAACAGGATTAAAAGTCTATGCTTCCCTATTAAGGCCTAACACGGCCGAAACATGTTGAAGGTTGTAATCTTGTCGCCGAGAAAGAAAAACCAGATTGTTTGCCTATGCATGAACGTTCAAGTCTCTTCGTTTCTTACAAATGTCTTTCTTTTCGAACACTTAATACTTCTGTATTTTTTTGTTTTGAATTTTTTTCTCCATCTTTAAATAGATAAATTTTAATTCACTGCGTGTATTTTGCGTACGTCATTCGAAAACTCATCACCTAAGGAATTATCTAAGCTCGTATCATTGGCCCACACTTGTTCAATTCCGAGTACGTGGTATTGCTAAACAACAAAAATTGGCGAAATAGCAGTGTCTGCCACTCTCGGATTCATTCCGCGGCTAGTTGTTTCACCTGCTTTGTGACATCCAGATGTTCATTCGCATCCAGCGTTGTGCAGGAAGCTTTCCCAAACGCTATCCCGCAGCAAATTCGACGTATGCACAAAGCACGTATAAACTATGCACGTGCAATCGATAAACTTTACATCGTTAGAGCTACCTCCGAATTGCTTCTGCACAACAACTACTTGTATAGTTTCCCACCCGCGATGGATTGATGCATGATGTTTCGAAACGATCGTTGTGAGTATTAAAGTTTACCGTGTATTCCATTTTCCGTCACTGAAATCGGGTTAGTGAAAGAATTTTTAAAAGACTTAACGTTAATTGTGAATTGGGTCCAATTTCTAGATTAAAACCGTAAAAACAAGCGTTTTTCCTTCGTCACCACAATACACGAGAAATATCTATACAAATAACTACACATACCGTACAAAGCAGATTTGCAGCCATGTGTATATTTAATATTTTTGGTAGTTTTTGAGTGCCTCGGTATTTCAACCATGTTGGACTTAGGTCGTTTTCACCCTTGCTCCCTTAATATAATGATATACATATGTTTATAATTATTAATTTAATGTATCAATTACCTATAAATTTTTTATAGCATACTGACTACGTGATGAAAATCATTAACGTAATTTTATCGTTATATTCTATTATTCCTGATCGGAAAAGTATTTCCTGCGGAGCTATTTTCATAATATACACGTAGTTGTCGTGAAAGGATTTAAATTTTCACTAATCTAGGATCTATACTTGGATGTAGACGTGCGAATCTGTTTTGTACGGTATGTATAATCATTCGTAATTACATTTCTCGTGTATTGTCTTGACGAAGGTAAAAAAGCCTGTTTTTATGGCCTTTATATATAAATTGGACTCAATTCACAATTAACGTGAAGTCTTTTTAATATTCCTTCACTAGCCGCCTGATTTCAACCGTGTGTATATTTAATCTGGAGTCTTTTTTTTGTAGTTTGTGAGTGCCTCAGCATTTCAAGCATGTTGGAGTTAGGTCATTTTCGCCTTTGCTCCCTTAATATAATTATATACATATGTGTATAATTATTAATTTTATATATATGTCTGTCTGTCTGTCTGTCTGTCTGTCGTCTGTCTGTCTGTATGTATGTATGTATGTATGTATGTATGCATGTATGTATGTATGTATGTATGTATGCATGTATGTATGTATGTATGTATGTATGTATATGTATTTTTAGGTCACTTTAAATAAAACCCTTGATTCAATAACACTGTGTATAAACTCTATACCTAGAATGACCAATTTTAAATACTACTGGATTTTACTCATAACTTATTAGAATCTTATTTGTATATCATTCCGCCTAAAAAAATGGATCTACAAATACCATATCCCTACACATTTCACATCTATTTTCTTTCCTCCACCTCACTCTCTATTTTGTATCTTATCTAAATTAACTATTACTTAATCATCCTCTCACACCGTCTCCGATGAAGGGATATAATAAATGTCCTGGAAACAGCTGTAAGACCTTCTATCTATAAACGTTCTAAAATCTACACTGTCTTGGGTTTTTTTTATCGCATTACGAAAAATATATATATATACATACATGATGTATGGTGAATTTATGGAAAGAAGTCCCATAAAGTTAATCAATTTGTTTTATGGGATTTCTTTCCATAAATTCACCATATATTATATATACAAGTATTACTTTCATATCTTCGCAAATTTACGCCTGTAAACTATCAGCAAAGTATGAAGAACCAACATTAGAAATCACAGTTGGAAACCTCCAAAATTCACGGACAAATCTACACCTACATTCAACTTTTTACACCCATATACATACATACATACATACATACATACATACATACATACATACATACATATATATATATATATATATATATATATATATATATATATAGTATTAGGGAGTAAATCCAAACTTACAGGGAAAAATTAGATTTAGGATTAAATCAAATTTCACAGTATAAATATAAATATAAATTAAATTTGAGATAAAACCACTATTAGGCAAATCAAACAGTGAAAAACATAAACCAAAACATAAAAATAAATATAATTAATATAATATACAAAATATATAAAATATAAAATTTAAAATTAAATTACTTAAATTTAAAATTTTTTAATTTATATTTATAAATTTTTAATTTTTAAAAATTTTTTAAAATTTAAAATTTATAAATTTTTAAACTTTTAATTTCTTAATATTTATATTTAATTATTTATTTTTTTTAAATAACTATCAAAAGCTATTAATATTTAATATAATAAGTATAAGTAATATATATATATATATATATATATATATAAAAATAAGGATAATATCGATATTTAAATATCGATATTATCAAGTGGCCAGCATGGGAATAAATACCATACAAAGGTAATAATTTTTTACAACTATAAATAAGGACGTTCGTATATGTAAGTATAACGTGTGTTCTGTATATATATATATATTTGTATTTATGTGCCCCTCTGGTATATTTAACTGATGAAGGCAGAGCTTATTTGAAGCAAAGCTAGAAATCCAGGATCTTGAATTATGCAGTAAAATCTTTTTGCTAGTTTATTTTGTCTCTCTGTCTTATCTCATGGTGCGATATGAACATTTAAGGTGGTTTTTAGAGTCAGGGTTTTGATTGTCGAAACACATATCACACATATGTTTGTACAAATATGTACACACATGCACATATATATATAATATATACAGGTGTGGCTATGTATGTCCAGCGTGGCTGTGGGGTAAGAAGCTTGCTTCCCAACCACATGGTTCCGGATTCAGTCCCACTGTGTAGCACTGTGGAAACGTGCGTTCTACTACGGCCTCGGACCGATCAAAGACTTGTGAATGGATTTGGTAGACGGTAACTGAAAGAAGCCCGTCGCATATGTGTTTGTGCGTGTGCACGTGCGCGCGTGTGTATGTGTGTGTCTTTGTGCCTGTGCTTCTCTCCCACCTCCATCACCACTTGACAACCGGTTTGGTGTGTTTATGTCCCCTGCTAGAATGATTTTTGTCTCCTTTGGCAAAAGACACCGATAGAATAAGTACCTGGCTTAAGAAGTTAAGTCCTGGGATCTATTTGTTCGATTAAAAGGTGGTACTCCAGCATGGCCGCAGTCACATTACTGATATAAATAACAGAAGACAAGAATAACAGAATACACGTGTGTGTGTATGTGTGTGTGTGTATGTGAATATATATGTATTTATGTATGTATATGAATATGAATTTATGTACATGCCTCCAGGCGGCCATTAGGAATGCCAATGAATATTTATTCAGCTTTCCTGTTTATTAGTTGTTGCGACAAATATCGCCGAAGTATGAGTTCACGCCATTGACAACGTCGAACGAGACAGAAACGCATTTCGCCTTCGCGCCAGCCGCTTGCTAGGAGGAGTTTTGCATCCTTCGAATACATGTGTGTTTGTGTGTGTGTGTGTGTGTGGTGTGTGTGTGTGTGTGTGTGTGGTGTTGTGAGTGTGTGTGTACGTGTGTGTGTGTGTGCGTGTAGTGGTTTTTGTTTTTCACAAAGAGTACGTCCATAACAGATGTTATCTCCGGGAAGAATACTGCAGTAAACTTGCCTTTCAACAATATATTTGCATTAAGTACAATACATAGAAGAATATTTAGATATATATATTTATACACACACGCACACGCACATAAATATAAATAAATTTATCTACATAAACACACACACGCACACACACATATATATTCAATCTATCTAATCCCTTCTATGTTACTTCAACCTAAATTAATCTCCGTTTTATCGTTATCTCATACACACACACACATAAAATCACACAAACACACACACACCCACACACCCTTTCCTATCGTTACTTTCACTTTCTTATGTTTTCTTATATATTCTCCCACTTCTCCTCCTCCTCATACTTCTGTTGCTGTTGTCGCTGCTGCTGCTGTTGCTGCTGTTGCTGCTGTTGCTAAAAACCTATAAAACATCCATTTGAAAGGGAAATGAGAGAAGCTAAGACGATCCTAATGTAAAAATATATCGATATAATAACGACGGCATAAGACGAAGAAAGGCAAAAACGGAATCTATTTTAATGTTTTGCTTGACTGGATTTGATATCTGCTTAATGGTGAAACAACGATACACAAGTAAACGACGGTGGTGGTTGTGGTTGTGGTTGTGGCTGTGGTTGTGGTGGTGGTTGTGGCTGTGGTTGTGGTGGTGGTTGTGGCTGTGGTTGTGGTGGTTGTGGTGGTGGTGGTGGTGGCGGCAGTAGCGAAGGTGTTAGTGGTGATGGTGTTAGTGGTGATGGCGGTGGCGGCAGCAGCGAAGTTGTTGTTGTTGGTGGGGATGACGGTGATGGCGGTGGGGCAGCAGCGAAGATGGTGGTGGTGTAGGCGGTGGTGGTGGTGGCGGTGGCGGCAGCAGCGAAGATGGTGGTGGTGGTGGTGGTGTAGGCGGCGATGGCGGTAATGGTGGCAGCAGCATCGAAGGTGGTGGTGGTGGTGGTGGTGTAAGTTGTGATGGCGGTGATAGCAGTGGCGGCAGCAGTGAAGTTGGTGGTGGTGGTGATGGCGGTGGGGCAGCAGCGAAGATGGTGATGGTGGTACTGGTAGTGGTGGTGGCGATGGCGGTGATGGCGGTGGCAGCAGTAGCGAAGATGGTGATGGTAGTGGTGGTCGTGGTGGTAGTGGTGGTGGTGGTGGTGGTGGTGGTGATGGCGGTGATGGCTGTGACTGCAGCAGCGAAGATAGTGGTGAGGTGCAGTTAGTGGTTATTAATGGTGGTTGTGGTGGTCGACTTGGTGGTAGTGGAGATACTAATGGTTGGGGTGGATCATGGATGTTGTTCTTAGTGGTGGCGGTAGTGGTAGTGGTAGTAGTATTAGTGGTGGTGATGGTTGTTGTTCATGGTACTGGTGCTGCTGCTGGTGTTTGTTGTTGTTGGGGTGGTGGTCGTCGTGGTGATGCTAGTTATTGTTGTAGTTATTGCTGTTGTTGTTGGTGGTGGTTGTTGTCGGTGATGGTTATGGTAGTAATGATAATAAAAATGATAATAATAATAATGGATAATAATGATGATAGTGAAGATGATGATGAAGATAAATTTTCTACAAGAAATGTTTTATTAACAATCATGATGATCATCATCATCATAATCATCATAACCTTCATCATAATCATCATCATCATAACCTTCATCATCATCATCATCATCATCATCAACAACAACAATATCATCATAATAATAACCATCAACATCATCATCATTATCATCATCATCATCATCATCATCATCATCATCATCATGGTCATCATCATCAGCAGCCAAATCATCATCATCACCATCATAAAAACCATCATCATCATCATCATCAGTGGCAGTAATGGTTGTTGTTGTTGTTGCTG
>NC_043013.1:41318337-41338337 GCF_006345805.1 Octopus sinensis | reverse complement strand
AAGATGGTGAGCTAACAGAATGATTAGCATGCCAGGCAAAATACTTAGCGCCATTTCGTTCGACTTTACGCTCTGAGATCATATCCTGCCGAGATCGACTTTGCCTGTCATCCTTCGGGGTCGATGTAAAGAAGTACCTGTTAGGCACTGGGGTCGAAGTATCGACTTACCTCGCTTATTAAGTGCCAAAATTTGAAACGGATATTACAAATGTTTACAATATTTACAACCCAATATTTACAAATATTTACAAATCGTGGAATGATAAGAAAGAACATCGGACTCAATTATTATTTGTGATATTTAACTACGGATATTTACGTTTCTCTTTCAGGATTTTACCCAAAACGTAAAGACGGACGAAATGCCGTTAAGTGTCAGGTTGGTGCTAATGTAATGGCCGATTTTAAGGTCTCTATTAAAAATGAAAAATCCCATGACTAAGGCAATATTTATTTGTTAACATAATTTCCATTGCTTTCTACAACTTCATTCCATCTGTCAACAAGCTTATAAATGCCACGCTTGTAAAAATGTATAGATTTTGATGCGAAATATGAATCCAGCTCATTTTCAACCTTTTCTCTTGATGTCAACCTAAGACCATTCAAATAGTTCTGAAGTCCTCGAAACAAGTGATAATCTGAAGCAGCAAGGTCTGGAGAATATGGAGGATGAAGCAATATTTCCCAACGAACCTCTTCCAAGAGAACTTTGGTTAGTCGAGCTGTGTGCGGACGAGTATAAATATGATGGAAGACGACACCCTTTCTGTTGACAAAGAAATGTCGCTTCCTGTTCAAAACAGCTTTCAAACGATGAAGTTAATCACAGTAGAGATTAGCAGAAATTGGTTGATTGTTGCCTAGACACAATCTGATCTACCTTGGATGAAGCCCTCCTCTTGGTTATTGAACAAATCTTCCTCCTCGACTGATTCACGATTGGCAGCGTTTAACGTTATGGTAAAGGTTTCACTTCTCATCACCTGTAACAAGACTTCCTAAAATTAGCTCCTTAAGGTGTCGTGAAAGCAATGACTGACAACAAACAACACGCTGTTGCAGATTCTCTGGAGACGTTTCCTGCAGGACCCATTTTCCAACCACTGAAACCTTTCCGGTCCTTTTCAGTTGGCATAGAAGAGTTGTATGGGCTACGTTAACCTCTTCTGCAAGTTCTCTACAAGTAGCTGTTGGATCTTCTGTGACAACAGCTTCCAACTCTTCGGTATCAAGTTGTTTTGAACGACCTTCTTTTGGCTCGTCTTTCAAACTCAAATCCCTACTTTTGAAGCGAGAAAACCGTCTCCTGCAACTTCTTTCACTCAATACATCATCCCCATAACTCTCTGAAAGCCTTAAAATTTTGGGGAAGGTTAGTCGATTACATCTATTTATCCATATGTTTATAGTTAGATTTAGACAAATATCTATAAATATATATATATATATGTACATAATATATATATATATATATATATCTATATAATATAATATATATATATATATATATATATATATATATATATATGTATGTATATATGTACATATATTATGTATATATATATGTACATATATATATATATACATGTATGGATCAAAACAGTTTGATTCAAATTCGTTGATACTCTTAAGATTCAAGCGCGATGTTAATCGTGCGCCATTTTGAATTTGAATGGCTGAATTGAAATTGGCTAATGACTAGCATCGTGGTCCAAACTTAAGAGTACCAGCGAATTTGAATCAAACTGCTTTGATCCATATATATATATATATATGTGTGTGTGTGCATATGTATATGGAGTTAAACGCAGGTGTTATTCAAATTCCGACACATGTTTCGAAGGTATCATTAGTATTATTCCAAAGGAATAAAATGATGTAAAACAATGTAATCATCTCTTCATAGAAATGGAGAAATAAAACTCGTCAATAAGACATTTTAACAGAATATGATGGATATGTATAGTGATGAACTGAACGCTATTAAGTTGTTTTTTTTAAACGTTTAAAAAAAACGTTTTAAAAAAACGTCAAAGGTAGCCTATAGAAAGAGGAGGGGTAAAGAAAAGAAAAAAAATCAGAAACCAAATAAATGAGAAATATAAAACGATATGTGTATTTATATAAAACCCTAAAGTCTTGGAAAAAGATATATCTAATGGAAGTGAAATGTAAAAAGAAAATCAATGTTTAAATTATATATAGTGGTAGCTATCACTTATATGAATTCAAGGTGTGTTTCTGCCAATGTTTACATCGATAAGCACGTTCTATAATTGTGTTTACAAGGGGAGTTTTAGAAAAAAGAATAAAAAATAGTTCACAATTACAGAGAAGACAAAATTCCTTGCCTTTATCATAAGAGAACGAAATCAAGAGAATCAACTAACCTAAATTAAATTGTTTATTATAATCTTTTAGATAGCAAATTAATTTACTAAGTCCTGTACTGTTACGTTTATTCCTATCCCTAAATGTAGAGTAATGATTAGAAATTCTTTTAGATAACTGAGAAGAAGAACTACCTATATAAAAAAGACATCGGTACCTGAAGTAATTTTACACTGGTATATAGTTTTTAATCATAGAATTACTTGACATAAACTTAATTCCGTTGGAATTGACTTCAGAGACAACAACATTGTTATCAATATTTCTAGGCGGATGGATGGTATCAGCTAAATTAATGATAGTATTAGCAAATGGATTCTTATTTAACAGAATAATATTATGTGAGGAGATAATTTGTAAGAGATTTTTTGTGTTGGAAAAACCAATCCTAACAGTGTGCGAGTTGATAATAGAGTAATACCTAGAATTTCTTGGAAAATTCCTAATAATAGCTTCCCGAAACTGGAAAGAAAGATTAGATTTACTTTGCCTCCCATAAGGAATAATCAACCAAATAGTTTTTGCTATTAGTTGCTTTATTTTTAGTGTAACTATCTTTAAAAGACATCGATTTACCTTTAGAATGAAAAAAGGGGTTTAAATAAGGATATCTCCCTTCCTCTGTTTGTAGTTGGCGTATAAATTTATCAGTATAGCCTGCTTTAAGTAAGGCAGTTATAAAATTCAGCCTTGTCATTGAAAATGTCAACATTAGCAGATAACTTAGACAATCTAACTGAAATATTTTTAACTGCGTTCTTAGTGATTGCCCTAGAATGATTACTGGATTGGCTAATACACTTAAGATTGGTCGATGATTTGTGGTATGGTAAGTACGAATTATTGTGTAAGTTAAGTGTAATATCTAAAAATTTGGCTTTCGTTACATCATCCTCAAAAACGATGCCTAAGCCTATTGTACGGAAAAACTTAACTAAACTATTCTTAACCTTTTGTACTTTTTGGTCAGAAACATTTTGAAGGTAAAGTAAACAATCATCACGATATAGACCTCCATTGATGCTTGGGAACTGGTCTGTCATTTCATAAAGTATATATATACAGACCAAATGAGCTACTTGTGCTGAATCAGAACTTCCCATCGTAAAAAAAACTTAATAGCGTTCAGTTCATCACTATACATATCCATCATATTCTGTTAAAATGTCTTATTGACGAGTTTTATTTTTTCATTTCCCTGAAGAGAAGATTACATTGTTTTGCACCATTTTATTCCTTTGGAATAATACCAATATCTTCGAAACATGTGTCGGAAGTAAAAGAATTTGAATAACACCTGCGTTTAACTCCATTTATTTATTTATAGATATTATACAAAATATTTCACATAAACCCGAAGTTTCTACCTTTACGAACAGGGTGTTACGCCCTTTTTACTTCTGTGAGTTTTTACTACCCTGGTAACTGTTTATCTATTTTCCGTGTTAATTGTAAACAAAGGAAAATTACACACACACACACACACACACACACACATACATACTTACATATATATAAACGAACTTGTGCGGCTTTTGCGATGATTTAATAAGTGGTGCCGAGCTTATAAGTGATCACCGTGTATTGACTACAGAAAACAGTCAATTTCATGTGCAAGGCATATTAGTTGGTCCGGAGCTATGGTAGAAGACACGTGACCAAGGTGCCACGCAGTGGGACTGAACCCCGAAATCAAGTTGCTTAGTTGCAAAGCGAGTTTCTTAACCACACAGCCATACAAGTAACAAACGCTAAGATGGAGAACAGCTAAAAAGCTGAACGTAGATTAATCAGTAATACCCAAATGACTATGTTATCAGACAAATACCACCAAATCCAGAATAATGAAACGCAAATTAATTGAAAATGAAAATAATAATTTCTAAACATCAAAATCTGAGAATTAAGACAAAATCACCAATGAAAGTATTTGATTTTAAATAGGACTAATAACATAAAATATAGTCAAATATATAAGACAATTATAAAAGTTTAGTACAAGAGTCTTAGACTCTTTTAAATTGAAACGTAAATCTGTTAATACGATTACGAATATAAATGCACTTGTCATCGTCCCAGTGATAGAATACGGATTCAGAGAGATTCAGTGTAAATACATTGGAAGAAGAATGAAGAGATTAACAGGAACGAACGGGAGAAACGTATACAAAAATGTAGTTCGTTGTAATATGAGCCCCGCGTTGCGGAACTGAAGTATGTTTTATGTGTGTGTTTTTTATTGTATATATATATATATATATATATATATATATATGGTACTTCTGTTTGTTTTCTACACCACCTGTCTTCGTCTTGTGTTTTTTCGTGAATTATCTCCCTATTATGTATATATATATACATATATATGTATATATAGAAATATATCTATCTGCCTATCAATCACTTGATCACTTTAGCTATCTATTTATGTATTTACATCTGACTATTCATCTACTAACTATCTATCTATCTATCTATCTATCTATCTATCTATCTATCTATCTATCTATCTATCTACCTACACACACACACACACCACATATATATAATATATATATATATTATATATATATATATATATATATATATATATATATATATATATATATATATATATATATATATATATATGTACACACACATACATATTTCACGCACAAATAGAATGAAGGCTTCCTACAGAAGGTAGAAGTGGAAATATTACAAAGTAACGAGCGAATCTAGAAAACCACTTAGAAACAAACAAAGGTAAACTGATTAGCGCAATAAGGCGACAGTAAAAAGCAAACATTGTTTTCTTTTATATAAGAGAACAATGAAGTACAAACTAGAAGCTAATTACACAGAGGAAAACAGTTTAGTTAAGGATCAAACGGTGGGAAAAGTTGAAACAATACACAAGATAACATCAAAGCAGAACTTCAAAAAGATGCTTAAAAAAAAAGACTTTCAGAAAAAAAAAATCCTCTATATGATCAGTGTTCAATAATATAAAACAGAGACGAATTGAGCCAATAGAAAAATCAACAATGGTTCTAAAGATTTGGACTGTTGACAGAAACGGAACGTCTGTCTGATTTTAAATGTACAAGATCAATGTCTAGCCACAAAGTATTGATTCTTAACATGGACTCTAGGCTAAATATATTTTTGTTTAGTTTTGTCGATGGCCTCTAGACTCTGACTGGTATGTTATTTAATCCAACGTGGGAAGATGAAAGCAACTTCGATCTCGGTGGTATTGAAATTGAGAATTTAAAGGGATGAAAGACGATTAATGATATTGTGTAACACTATTTTTGTCCTTGGATAGTAATTGTTATTGCCCTTTCGCTTACCCCTACAAAGTATGCAAAATGGCTGATATTGCCTTCAAAATTTGGTTTTGCTACATTTATTCAAACCCCAAAGAATCCCTCTTAATACATGGCTCACTGTGTAACACAATTTTTGTCCTTGGGCAGCACTGTAATTTTCTATTTGCTTACCCTTAAAAAGAATGAAAATGGCTAATATTTCGTTCAAACTTGTCTCCACTTGGACAACTAGAAGAGTAAACTGAACTGTTGAGCTTACGTTCCCTCTATTTATACTGCCATCTATGTTGCCTGAACATTCTAGAAATTCTTGCAACTTTTAGAAACTTCTAGAAAGTTCTAGAAATTTTTGCTTGCGCAACTCAACGTTGAATCTGTCTGAAATGTTGTGGAAAGCAGGTCAGTTTTAAAACATTGACGGCCAGATCACAAAAACAAAATTTGAAGGAAATAGTAGTCATTTCTTTTGGTTTCTAGGTAGAAACAGATAGGAAATAAACACTCACTGACCAACAAAAATATATATATAACATTTTTGACACAGAGTGTAATTCTATCGGTCTCTCGTTACAAAGTATTATTTATCTTGAGCTCTAGGGCAGATAAAGCTGGTCACTTGGTTCCGTAGCGTGTAAGCGATCATGGTAACATTCTCCCTTGATCGAGACGTCGGTCCGTTGCCAGTTTCAAGAGCAGCAATTTTGAGAGGAGAAGGCAAGTCGATTACAGCGGTTCCAGTCTTTTACTCTTTTACTTGTTTCAGTCATTTGACTGTGGCCATGCTGGAGCACCGCCTTTAATCGAGAAAATCAACCCCAGGACTTATTCTTTGTAAGCCTAGTACTTATTCTATCGGTCACTTTTGCTAAGTTACGGGGACGTAAATACACTAGCATCGGTTGTCAAGCGATGTTGATGGGGGGTGGGGCAAACACAGACATACACACACACACACACACACACACACAATATATATATATATATATATATATACGACGGGCTTCTTTCAGTTTCCGTCTACCAAATCAACTCACAAGGTTTTGGTCAGCTCGAGGCTATAGTAGAAGACACTTGCCCAAGTGCCACACAGTGGGAGTGAACTCGGATCTATGAGGTTCGTAAGCAAGCTTATTACCACACAGCTACTTCCACGCCTGGTAGTTTATTTTATCGTACCCAAAAGTAAAGTTGACCTTAATGGTACTTCTGAGTTCAATGGGACTTGAACTCAGAAAGTAAAGTTCACCACCTTCCACAGAATGAAATAAATAAAACAAGAGGCTAATGCCTTATAATCCACGTAACACCTTATTTTCCGTTGCTAGAACCTTGCAATTGGAAATTTCTCGTAAGGAACATCGATGCCTCGGGTAGGTGTCGATAGAGGTCCCGTTATCGATTGAGCAATAGCAACTGGAAATAGAAGAATCGTAAACTCTGTTTTGGAAGATTTTGTAGGTCAAGGTTGATTATGGATCTTTACAGATTTATACATCAAGATATTTTGAAGAAGGCTGGCGGTTGCCATTACGTACAAGTCTCTCATCTCCATGCTACCGATGTTAATTCAAGGAGAAAGACCGTCGACTTAGACCAATACAAATTAACACCTGTGTCGTCGCAGCCACTGCAATCAGAACGCAGTTCGACCAATAGATCCGCACGAAATCAGATATATGAGACTGACTTGGCTAAGATACTCTAAGATTTACAATCGAAATACACTAGTAAAAATTGTTTAATAGTATAATTTGTTGTAAATAAAAAAAATGTATTGTATTTTATAATAAAACTGCGAAAAGTTGTTAAAAGCATAAATATTAGTTATATTGTCTAGTACAAGTAACCTAACACTTTTATTCAGGCTTGCTTTCAACAAAATTCTTATAGTAATCTGGGATTAGTTCCTGTGTCCAAACATTTAATTTATTACCCGTTAAATCCTAAAATGTGACATTGTAAGTTACGGTTTTCTTTTTATTATCCCATTCAATTTCCATAGGTTTCGGTTCAGGAGATAATCGTTGTCAATCAGCCAATAGATTAAATATTCTAAACTTTGAAAGGCGGAGAGCTGGCAGAATCGTTACAGCATCGCACAAAATGCTCAACAGCATTTCTTCCGAATCTAAAATCCGCCGCTGTCGACTTTTCCTTTCATCATTTCAGGATCGATAAAATAACTACCCGTTGAGCACTGAGTCGATGTAATCGACTTACCCGCTTCCCAGAATTCCCAGAAATTGCTGGCCTTACATCAAAATTTGAAACCATTATTATAAATTCTGAACCAGGCTTGCAGACTGGTAGGATGCATCAACATGTTGCTGGAATATAGTAATCTTAAGAGCGATCATATGAGTAGAATACTTTTTCAAGATATCCAGAGAGATTTTAGAATTTAGCATTTTACCTTGCAGCACAATTCAAAAGCCACCTCATCCCTTTACAAAAATGCATCTCTACCAATATTCCGGTTTAAAATAACAGAAGACGTTATTCAACACTTGAAGTTGCGTAGATGAGACAAAGAGAGGGAAACGAGCACGACTTTTTTTTGTTATTATTGTAATATTATTACTGTAATGTTATTACTGTTGCTGTTACTATTATTTTAACTGCTGCTGCAGTTATTGTCACTGTCTGTATTTTGGAAAACCATGACGCCATTTTGTTCACTCCACTATTTTTTTAAAGTATGTTCTCTTTGACGTCATATCATTTCACTCGAAAAATACTTACTATGTATTACAATTTATTTCACAAACACAAATAAACACAGGAGCTCAGCAGAATTTGAACTCAAAACGTAAAGAGCATGAGCAAATCCACTTCCATACCACCACCGACGATATAACTTTTCTACCATTTTCTCGCCCCAATGCACAAAACATTCCTATTTTCCTGTTACTTTAATTTATCATCGACAATAATAAACTTCACTTTTCTGTTCTATTCCTTCCAAACGCCTGTCGTATTTCCTTCTTTCTTACATATCGGTTTTCTTTTTCTCTTATTTTATATTTTCACTACTTTCCTCCTTCAATCATTTTTCTTCTTCTACGCCATATTTCTGATATGATATGTTATGATAAGATAAGTGAAGCTCATCATATGTATGTATTACGTCAAACTAATCAGACAGCCATATAATATTCACCGTTGACATGTCAGTAAAGTTATCACCAAATGTCTGCTGTCAATATATTTACAACGAATATGATTGCCTGAAGAATAATTTAATAATATTGACATTCGCACATCCGAAATATTATTTGATACAGCTAACACGGCTAGCACTTGCCCGGTAACTCATTTTGCAATATTATGAAATGTTTGTAAACAAACAATAAAATGGTCGGTTGTATAAATAAATGCATAAATAAATAAAAACACTTCATCTCACAGAAGCACACTGCAAACAACTTGTCACACTCGCAAAAGACAATAATATTTAATATACTGTACACACATCGGGATCAGAGAGATCTAACTCGTACTGAAGTGGGAAAACGTTCACATGATAAATACTGCAAAAATAATTCTTTTTTAGTTTTGGTACAAGGCCTGCAGTTTTAAGGGAGAGAAGTAATTGCTTACATTGACCTCAATGCTCAATTCCCAAGCGGTGAGAGGTAAAATCGATCTAGCTGGAATGTGAACACGAAACGTAAAGAGCTGCAAGAAATACAGGTAAACATTTTCTCCGACACGCTAACGATTCTGCCATCTCAACATAAAAATAATGACGGTTTCAAATTTTGGCAAAGTACCAGAAACTTCGGGGGAGTGAATAAATCAATTAAATTGACTCCAGTGCTCAGCTGGTACTTATTTTATCCACTCCGAAGGGATGAAAAGTAAAGTCGACCTCAGGTGACATTTGAACAAAGGATGTAAAATCGGAAGATATGCCACTAACGATTTTGTCCGTTGTTCCATGTGCTAACGGTTCTGTCACGTCGCCACCTTAAAAAGCTTGGTTTCAAATTTTAGTATAAAGACAATAGTTTTACGGGTGACGTTAAGTCGATTACATTTATATGTAGGCGTAGGAATGGCTGTGTGGTAAGTAGCTTGTTTACCAACCACATGGTTCCGGGTTCAGTCCCACTACATGGCACCTTAGGCAAGTGTCTTCTACTATAGCCTCGGGCCGACTAAAGCCTTGTGAGTGGATTTAGTAGACAGAAACTGAAGGAAGCCCGTCGTGTATATGTATATATATGTGTGTGTATATGTTTGTGTGTCTGTGTTTGTTCCCCCAACATCGCTTGACAACCGATGCTGGTGTGTTTAATATCCTCGTAACTTAGCGGTTCGACAAAAGAGACCGATAGAATAAGTACTAAGCTTACAAAGAATAAGTCCTGGGGTCGATTTGCTCGACTAAAGGCGGTGCTCTAGCATGGACACAGTCAAATGACTGAAACAAGTAAAAGAGTAAAAGATTAAAGAGTATATATAACTGTGTGTGCGAGCGTGTGTATGTGTGTACGCACGTGTGCTTATATATATGATAGGTTTATTATCATAAGGTGGTGGGTTCGATTCCTTAACTGAGCGGTAGTTTGTATCCTTGAGCACAGCACTTGACTTCATTTTGCTCTAGTCTACACAGGTGAAAAGCAGTAGTGTAGTACTAGTACAGCCGTTTTTCCTTTACAAATTGAGCTTTTTAACCATTCAGCTATACCAGCACCATGTTCAAAGTTCACACGTCGAAAGCAATTTAGGTCAAATATTTGAGCAAATTTGTACAACCCTCGTTCAACAAACACTGGTGTGTTTCTTTGTGAGCATCAATATTATTGTTCTGGTTTGGAGACCTCGCTTGGTCTCCAAACCACTCAGTAACTGGCCCTCCGTCAGTTACAACGACGAGTGTTCCAATTGATCCGATCTGATCAACGTGGAATTACCATGCGAATGGCTGAGTACTCCATAGACACGTGTCTCAGGCAGATTCAACGCGACACAGAATGTGACAAGGCTGGGCATTTGGATTACAGGTACAACTCATTTTTGCCAGCTCAGTGGACTCGAGCAAGCAATGTGAAGTAAAGTATCTTGCTCAGAGACACAAGTTTACACCGGGAATGGAAATCACGACCTTACCATCGTGAGGTAAACGCGCTAACCACTAAACCATGCACCTTCACAAACCACTGAATGCAATATTTGCTCGAAAACTCAAATTTTTACTCTACAATTTACGTTTCCTGTTGCAAAGCAGAGCCTTTGGGTCCGTTCATGTTTTCTATTTATTTATTGTGACTGCGTGGTAAGAAGCTTCCTCCCCATCTATATGGTCCTAGGTTCAGTCCCACTGTGTGGCACGTTGGTCAAGTGTCTTCTATTATAGCCTCGGGCTCAACAAAGCCTTGTGAGTGGATTTGTTAGACGGAAACTAAAAGAAGACTGTAGTGTATATCTATATATCTGTGTGTGTGTGTGTTTGTATTTGTGTTTGTACCTCACCACCGCTTAACAACCGGAGTTGGTGTGTTTACGTTCCCGTAACATAGCGGTTCGGCAAAATAGACCAATAGAATAATCACCAAGCTTAAAGTAAAAATAAGAACTGAGATCGATTTATTCGACAAAAGAACTCTTCAAGGCGGTTCTCCAGCATGGCCGTAGTCAAATAACTGAACAAGTAAATGACTTAAGATAAAAGAATTCACGTCCATAGGTGTAGGAGTGGCTGTGTGGTAAGTAGCTTGCTTACGAACCACATGGTTACAGGTTCAGTCCCACTGCGTGGCACCTTGGGCAAGTGTCTTCTACTATAGCCTCGGGCCGACCAGAGCCTTGTGAGTGGATTTGGTAGACGGAAACTGAAAGAAGCTCGTCGTATATATGTATATATATATGTGTGTGTGTATGTGTTTGTGTGTCTGTGTTTGCCCCCCCCCCCCAAACATCGTTTGGCAACCGATGCTTAGCGGTTCGGCAAAAGAGCCCGATAGAATAAATACAAGGCTTACAAAGAACAAGTCCTGGGGTAGATTTGCTCGACTAAAAGCGGTGCTCCAGCATGACCAAAGTCACATGACTGAAACAAGTAAAATAATAAAAGAGTAAAGAGTAAAAGAGTCCGCAAAGCGAATAAAGCGAGATTTTTAGTTTCTGCTTAACGTGGGCGTTGCCTTTTGACTCGACACCATTGTGAATTAAGTCGAACCATAAAATAAACCAACAAAAAAAGTCTTTAAAATTTTCAACAATTTTTTATTTTTATTTTTACCATTTCAAAATGGGGTGAAAATCGATTAAATTCACTTCACTTGCCTTGTGAAATCGGCTTATGCGACACGTAAATAAATTAAGAAAAAGAACGTGTAAAGATGAAAAAAAAAACACACAGCCAATTTCTTGTTAACAGGCTTATTATGCGACGATACACGTACAGTTTTCAAAACAGCATAAAAAATAGTTGCTAATATAACAAAGCGACGGCGAGGGAGTAGAAACAAAAACACCTCGGTTAACTGTAGTAGTAGTAGTAGTAGTAGTAGTAGTAGTAGTAGTAGTAGTAGTGTTGGTGGTGGTGATTGTTCGTCGTAGTAAAAATAAAGGTTTCTGATTTAGGCAAAGCGCCAGCAATTTTGAATGGAGAAGAATCGGCAATATCATGCCCTTCAGTACTTGTCTGGTAGATTAGTTCATTGACCCCGAATGGATGGAAAGCAATGTTGACCTCAGTGAGATTTGAGCTTAGAACATAAAGAGACCAAATAAACACTGCAAAGTAACTTCCCAACGCTCTAACGATGCTTCCAGTCCATATATATATATATATATATATATGTTTCTTTACTACCCACAAGGGGCTAAACACAGAGGGGACAGACAAAGGGATTAAGTCGATTACATCGACCCCAGTGCGTAACTGGTACTTAATTTATCGACCCAGAAAGGATGAAAGGCAAAGTCGACCTCGGCGGAATTTGAACTCGGAACGCAACGACAGACGAAATACGGCTACGAATTTCGCCCGGCGTACTAAAGTTTCTACCAGCTCGCCGCCTTATATATATATATATCATGATAGATCGTTAGCCACTACGCGCATATTTTTCTCGCCTTGTTTTTTCTGTGTACCTTTCTGTAGAAGAGCGTAGGCTCGAAACGTAAAAGACTTTTCTATTCCTGAGCGTTATACTAATAAAATATGTTTGTTTTGTACACCACCTGTCTTCGTCTTTTGTTTTTTTTTCGTAAACTTTCCCTATATATATATATATATGTAGGCATAGCTGCGTGGTAAGGAGCTGGCTTCCACAACCACATGGTTCCAGGTTCAGTCCCACTGCGTAGCGCCTTCGGCAAATGTCTATAGTCTCGGGCCGATCAAACCCTTCTGAGTGGTTTGGTTGACAGAAACTGAAGGAGCCTGTTGTATATATATATGTATATATATATATATATATATATATATATATATATATATATATATATATATATATATATATATACATACAGACACAGACACAGACACACACACACACACACACATACATATATATATATATATACATAATATGCGTCTGTGTGTGACTTTGTGTTTGTGTTTGTCTTCGCACCATCGCTTGCCAACTGATGTTGGTGTGTTTACGTCCTCGTAAACTCGCGGTTCGGCTAAAGAGCACAATAGAATAAGTACCATACTTACAAAAAACAAGTCCTGGGGTCGATTTCTTCGTCTAAAACCCCTTAAGTCCATGCCCCATCATGGTCACCGTCAAATGACTGCAACATGTAAAAGAACATATGTACATACGAATGTGTGTGTATGTATGTATGTATGTATGTATGTAATGTATGTATGTATGTATGTATGTATGTATGTATGTATGTATGTAAGTATTTATTTATGTATGTATGCATGCAGGCATGTAATGTATGTATGTATGTATGTATGTATGTATGATGTATGTATGTATGTATGTATGTATGTATGTCTGTGAGGGCGCGTGGCTTAGTGGTTAGGGTATTCGGCTCATGATCGTAAGGTTGTGAGTTCGATTCCCGGCGACGCGTTGTGTCCTTGAGCAAGACACTTTATTTCACGTTGCTCCAGTCCACTCAGGCTGGCAAAAATGAGTTGTACTTGTATTTTAAAGGGTCAGCCTTGTCCACTCTCTGTGGTCACGCTGATTATCCCCGAGAACTACGTTAAGGGTACACGTGTCTGTGGAATGCTCAGCCATTTGCACGTTAATTTCACGAGCAAGCTGTTCCGTTGATCGTATCAGCTGGGACCCTCGTCGTCGTAACCGGCGGAGTCTTTTTTATGTATGTATGTATGTATGTAGCAGGTATAGTTATGATCTACGTCGCCGGTATGACACTGTCAAAGTCCACAAACATCTATTTGCATAGGGGCATAGACAAGTGTGGATGAAACTTGAGTCAATTACACAAATCTTTGCTTAACGTCAGATTTAAGTGTTTGCAAATTATGTTACAGCTCAAATATCGATAAATGACGATCCGTGCTCATACATTTACGTTCAACCATCCATCCATACATTTCCCCATCTAAGTATATACATATATAAATACGCTCGTGCATACATGCACATACGAAAACACACATATGCATGCATACATACATATATTTATACATACACACTAGAGTATATATGAGTATATATGAGTATATATATATATATTATATATATATATATATATATTTGTATATACATATATATTTGTACTGCGGTTTAATCAGTAGCATTCATCTTGCAATCGTATTCCAACATACTAACACAAGCACAAACAAGTATAATTTCAAACAGATACACGTTTCTATAAGACAAATTATATATATACACACATATATATAGGCACAGACACGCGCACACACACACAGACACAAACACACACACACACACACACACATAGATATATATATACATATACACAGACACACACATATAGACACACAGAAACATATACGGACATACACACATATACACACACAAATACACGCACACATGTAAATATAGACATATAGTTTATACAAATATATATATATACATTTTTACACATGCGCACAGATATACATAGATACATAAATACAATTAGCAGACAATATTCCATCTGTACTAATGTACATCATTTTAAAAGCTTTGATATTTCCACAATTACAGCAATCAAACAAATTTCAAATACTAATGGAGAAACCCGCCTTCCCATTTTTTCACCGCTCTCATCAAAAGGACGTCGCCATTTTGTGTGTGAAGTTAAGCATACAACACATGCAATGTAAAGGTTTTACTCCGTTTATTCAATTTTCATTCCCTGCCCTCTCTCCACCCAGTACACTGGCACACGTACTCGCAGGTATACGTTCAACAGTGTGTAGTTTAATATACATACATACACACACACACACATATTATATATATATATATATATAGACAGAGAGACAGAGAAAGAGATATATAGATACCTATATATGCACATATAAATAAATGAATAAATATGTATATACATATATAGATATATATATGTGTATATATGTATATATATATTAGTATCGCTCTATAAATACCTAAATGCGTAAGTGCTATGTATTTTCCATATATAAAAACATTTTCACTAAGTGTACCAATACACCTATGGTAATACGTATGCGGTTATTCATTTAAATTCGTTGGAGAGCAACAAATTTGTATTTATAGTTGTTAGATTAACTACCTATGAACAATGTATTATACTTTAGGCAAAGTTACACGTACTTTTGTAAAGACTATACGGAGAATTTATCAGTGCATATCTGCTATTTGTCATATATCAGGATTCGTCTATCTCTCGGGAATAACGAAACGAAACAAAGCAACAATTTTCTCTATAAAAAAAAGGAAACGAAATAGCGGGGGAGTGAAAGTATAAACAAGTGAAACAAGTACTTTTAAATTCTACCCCGCAGGAACTAGTGTAAATGGTTGATATTTTAAATTGCTCAACTCTGGCTTTTAGGTATTGTAGTTATATCGTGTAATACTTATCTCCTATTGCTGCTTCAGTGGGGGTCAATCAGTGTGTATGTATGTATGCATGTATGTAAGCTTGCGTGTATGTGTGCAAGTGTGTATGTGTATATTATATTATATTACATATATATACCAAACACACACACATGTATATACATACATACATACAGAAGTAATAGGTGCATACAGAGATATGTATGTACATACTACGATCATGCATGCATATATATATATATATATATATATATATAGAATGTATATATATATATGTATATTATGTATGTATGTACATACATACGATCATGCATGCATATATATATATATATATATATATTATAATAAATTCATTATGCAATATATTAAATGTCATTTGTGTCTATACACTATATTATACATATCATGAATCCATACATACATACTTACCATATATATGAGATGTGAAAATATAATGTATATATATATATATACATATATATGTATGTCTATATATATATCTATATATATATATATATAGTACATATACAGACATACATACAATAATATATATTATTATATATATATATATATTATATACATACACACATATATACGTATGTATGTTCACATAATACAACAGAATATAATATATAAAAATATATATGTGTATGTGTACGTATATATGGATACATAGCTGCATATATATATATATATATATATTTATTTACATGAATATATGCACGTGTGTGTGTCTGTGTGCGTACGTATGTACACTATTAATTGCATTTCATAATCTCATTTAAATATACCAACATACTGCTACATTTAGCTTAAACATATAAACTGCTGTAAGCAATTACATATATCTTGCTCTATAAACAAAACGAAAAGACAACAAATGCTAATTTAATAGGTTGTACAACACAAGTTCATGCATACGCATATAAAAATACAATTGCATACATAACGCGCATAATTGCTGGCATGAGTGATCACGTCAGACAAATCGTGCGCTTTTACCAATCCGCTATACTGCGTAATATTTGCGTATGTCTTACACACTGTTCAGTGATAGGATCAACGAAGAATGCCCAGTGTTCTACTCCCGCAAGGAACACACACACGCACACACACACACACACACACAGATACAAACACACACACACACACAAACACACACACGCATGCACACACACAAACACACACAAACACACACATACTGAACTCTACACTTTTTTCCCATTCTCTGTCTATTTATTTCTTCATTCCTTTCTGTTAAAGAGCGTAGGTTCGAAACGTAAAAGACTTTTCCATTCTCCCTGAGCGCCAAACTAAAACAGTTGCTTGTTCTTCCTACAACTGTCTTAGTCTTTGTCTTTCTGTAAATTTGGAATTATATATATATATTATTTGTTAGTATAGTTACTAATCTGATCTCTTCTTACCATTTGACTGCGGCCATGCTGGAGCACTGCCTTTAGTCGAGCAAATCGACCCCAGGACTTATTCTTTGTAAGCCTAGTACTTATTCTATCGGTCTCTCTTGCCGAACCGCTAAATGACGGGGATGTAAACACACACACAACACACACATACTTACACATACACACACACACACAACACACACACACACACCACACACCCATACACATATATATATATATATTATATATATATATATATATATACGATGGGCGACTTTCAGTTTCCGTCTACCAAATCCACTCACAAAGCTTGGTCGGCCCGAGGCTATAGTACTTGCCCAAGGTGCCAGGCTGTGGTCTGTAAGTATATATATATATATAATATATATATATATATATATATATATATACTATAATATCTATATTATATAATATATATATACATATATGTGAGATACAACGAGATTATAGGATTAACGAAGCTGGCTATTGACACACTTTGTGTACCCTACTTGCATATACCTATAGGGCACTGAAAGTGTGTCAATAGCCAGCTGGAGAAGGTGTCCTCATGGGGCTACAAGCTACAGTACCATCCACCCTTAGGGGTTAGCCACATTTAAGTGGAAAACATACTTCATGATGTGTTGATGTTACTGTTTATACCTCACTCAGAGATTTAGTCTTGCTTGTTTACACTTTTTCGATATCAGTGACTTTTCGTCACTGGAAAAAGGATATATATTTGCAAAGGAAGGCCTACATTTCATCGACAACTCGTGATTGTCACACGTTGATGACCGGTCAATACCCAGAAACTCGAGTCCGTGCGTATCATAGGCTGAAGACGGGAAGGATAGCTTCCCTTTGCAAATACTGATAGGGCACAGAAAGTGTGTCAATAGCCAGCTAGAGGAGGTGTCCTCCTGGGGCTACAGTAGCATCAACCTTAGGGGTTAGCCACATTTAAGTGGCAAAAATACTTCACGATGTGTTGCAGCTACTGTTTATACCTCGCTCAGAGATTTATTATATATATATATATATATATATGGGGGTGTCCTGCTATTTGGCTACCGCCACCAATTGCAACCGTTGTTGATTTGTTTACGTCCCCGTAACTTAGCAGTTCGGCCAAAGAATCCGATAGAGAATTACCGGGCATAAAAAAGTACTAAGGACGATTACTTCGCCTAAAACCCTTTCCGAGGCGAGGCATGCCCCAACATCGTCGCAATCCAATGACTGGTATAAGTAAAAGATAAAATATGAAAAAATACTAATTATATGGAATGCCATGTCGATGCCTTCCTTAGATATCAGCTTTATTAACACGCTCTCGTTTTATGATAACACGGGTACCCTATTGATTTTGTATTCATTAAGCTTACACTCTTTAATGCATAGCTTTCTTATTTAAGACGTTTGCTTCCCAACATGTGTTTTCCGGCTCGATTTCACTTCTGGTGAAAAGTGTTGAAAACCTTGTGAATGAATTTCGATAAACGGAAACTGTGTGGAGGCGTGTTGGATGGTAGGCTTTAGCACCATCTTCTGAATCTAGCATGTCATTAGCGCAATCCACCAACTTGTATGTATTTGTACAATGTCTCGAATCAAAGTTTAACTTTTTCACTTCTTCCCTCTAAGCTTGGATTTGCGTCCCATCTTTCAGCAACTTGAAGACGTCTGCCTATCAGGTTTCCCCGTATTTCTGCGCCATGAAGTTCTTCTCAGATATGCTGGCCCGGGCTGAGTGATACTGCAGTTGTTTTTTGTTATGAAAGACATATTTATGCATGCATGTATGTATGTATGTATGTATTTAGTATGTATGCATGTATGTATGTATGCTTGTATGTATGAATGTATGTAAGCTTGCGTGTATGTGTGTGTATATTATATTATATTACATATATATATATATACCAAACACACACGCATATATATACATACATACAGAAGTAATAGGTGCATACATATGTACATACATTCATGCATATATATTAAGAAATCCAGCAATGTATAATGACGGTTGCTTCCCATAGGTCTCTATAGAAAAAAAATTTTTGACAAAAATATACTCATTGACAAGATCTTTGATCAAAGCCTTGTAACAATGTAAATATCAAATTTAGATGTTGTCGTGTGCGTAGCTGTGGGCCGGAAACTTGGCATTGGGGTAAGAAGATTGCTTCCAAACGTCATTGTTCCGAGTTCAGTTCCACTGCGTGGCAGCTTGGGCAAGTGTCTTCTACAGTAGCCTCGGATCGACCAAAGCTCTGTCAGTGTATTTGGTAGACAGAAACTGAAAGAAGCATGTTGTGTGTGTGTGTGTGTGTATATGTATATATGTGTGTGTGTTGGTTTGTTTACGTCTCCATAACTTAGTGGTTCGGCAAAACAGACCGATAGAATAAGTACCAGGCTTTAATGAAATGAAAATTACTAAGTACTAGGGTTTATTCTTTACACTAAGATCCTTCAAGGCGGTGCCCCAGCATGGTTGCACTCTAAAGATCCAAACAAGTAGAAAGTAAAAGACATTGGTTTTGTATTTATAATCTTTATGCAGAATCAACAACTCAACAAAAATCGGCTGAAATATAGAGTTACACGTCTAGACTTACACGTCTAGACACCGCACATCGCCCTTAATGCAATTTTTCATTCGATATCGGAGTGGGCAGAATAATTACAGTATTGCTTGGAAAGTGATAATGAAATATTTCAAGCAATAAAATTGTTTGACGCTCACTCCAAACCGTTTGCCCGACTACCTACATATAATACTCAACCGGATCACAGACAGCTGTGCTTGTGCATCAACATCCTCAACAGCAAATGAAACAAAAGACATCCAAGAATATATTAGACCAA
>NC_043013.1:41308337-41313337 GCF_006345805.1 Octopus sinensis | reverse complement strand
AGGTGTGATGTTTCCTCTCCCTAATATTTTTCTTCTGTTATTTTTGTGGCCCCTGCTATTCAGCACTGATTTGGCTAATGCATCACTCTAACCGCATCACTCTAAGCTCTATGTTAACTAATTTGTTTGCAAAAACGTCGGTCTTCTAAAATTCAGCGCTTCTTCATGACTTTCTGCGCAGCTGAATATTTGCAACCTTCATGAGGCGCATGAATGTCACTAATTTTACCACTTTTCCAGACACAACAAGCAAATATGTGTGCATGTGTGTGTGTGTGCGTGAGTGTGTGCATATGTGAGAAGAGAGAAGGAGAGATAGAGAGAGAGAAAGAACAGCTATAGAAATATATTGCTCCAGTATGGCCGCAGTCAAATGACTTAAACAAGTAAAAGAATAATAAAAGAGAGAGAGAGAGAGAGAGAGAGAGAGAGGTGGGCAGAGAGACAGACACACACACCGATATATATATATTATATATATATATATATATTATATATATATATATATAGATAGATAATAGATAGATAGATAGATAGATAGATAGATAAATAGATAGATAGATAGATACACAGACAGAGAGAACTTACACAACGTACACATATTTATACATGTTTGCATTCACAAATATGTACGCATACTCACACATACACGCACATACGCACGTGCAACTGAATATTTAATAATATATTACATATACTACATAACAACGTATATTTCTATATCACCCTGTGTTTCTTCAATTCCATATAAGTTCTTAAAGCCTCATAACTTTATGCCAATTAATCTGCAGTAGACACAAGTAATTTTAACATTATTTCTATGATTTCCAGACTTTCTCTGATTTGTTGTAACTTACTATAACATGATAGTTTCACAACACTACAACTGTCTGCAACTTAATTAAATATTTAACTCATAAATTTACTCACAACTTTTACTGATATACATTTTCTAATACGTTATCGGTTAAATTTTAAGCTCTTGAAACTATTTACATACCCGTAAATTTACATATAATGTCAGTGACATTCCTTATTTTTTATAGTTAAACTACCACAATTTTTACATCTATTAACTGTACTTGGTATTACTCACCTTCATCGAAATGTGCGCTATCAGATCATAGTTCTAGATCTATTTTCAAATTTATTCGTCTTTAAGTTAATATAATTTAGTTTTTCTTTACATCTCAATATATCTAAATGTATACCTGATGTCTAAATACATGTAATTACACTGCTAACTGTTTTCAAATAAATTACTGTATATGTATCTACATTATACAAATTCCATGTACAGTGATTTACGCAGCCGTTATTAATATATACATATCGGTCTTTGCCATTACCTTGGACAACGTCGGTGGTGTGGAGAGGAGAAGCTGGTATGAATGGCACCTGCTGATCTTCCATAACAAACCTAGGTTGTGTGTTCGCCGTTGAGCCGACATTCTGCCCAGACTTGTACTCCAGAGGGGATTCTCTTAGGTGCACCCATAATCATTCGTAACCGACGGAGTCGAGTTTTTAGTTTATATATATCAGGTACGTACCGGCAGTAATTACTCAGAGTAGGCAGTTGGTGAACTTTATGTAGTAAAACACACAAAAAATGAGCGAAACACAGTCGCGCGAATGAGTTCAAGAAGATTTACCTCTGCCTTTCTAACACGAAAAGAAAACGGTGTTATAGGAGTGTACGCAGCATGTGTACTACAGCAGTACTATACGTAGCTTAAATACTGATATTGTAAAGCAGGGGCGAATTATACCTATTTAATATACAAAAAATAAAATATTTTGCATTTTATGCATAATAATCAGAGCAACCTTCATAATTTTATTGAATTAGGTGCATATTTTGCCATAAAACGAAAATGTTGCTATCGATCTTTTTATTCAAGGTGGCGCGTACCTGATATATATTATATATATATATATATATTATATATATATATTATATATATATATATATATTACTGATTATCTATTCACTCCTTCTCTACATCTGCATATACCCATCCTTATACACATCTCAGAATTAATATTATTCTATGGAAGAAGCCTCTAGATTTCATCCCCGATTTATTTGCTTTTTCATTGCACATACATACATAATACATAGATACATACATATATATATATATATATATATATATATATATATATATATATATATATATATATATAGATATATATATATATATATATATAATATATATATATATATATATATATATGGCGTCTGCCACTGATGTCATATAGTTGAATGAATTATCCTAGTATGGATAATTCGGTTAACCGATACCCGGGTAGCAAATTTACGTCAGAAAGCACGGTTGAAGCTACATGCCAAGGGCAGAAATCACGTGCTTTCGTGTGGAAATTTGTGTGTTATTTTACTATAAATAAATGAAAGAATGGAGTCGAACAACGATTAACAAAATTCCTTTATTCTCGACATATGTTTCGAAGACTGCATATTCCAATTCGAAGGAATAAAGGGTGCATTATGCCGCCTTCTCATCAGGAAAGACAAGGAACGTTGTCAGCAGCATGACGAAAAAAACTTTTAGATAACTGCCCACACGAGTCCATAGTGATAATGAGTGTTTCTTTAAAATATTCCGTTATAAGCAGTGACGTCAAAATTGGTTGGATGGAGAAGATTCTAAAAAGTTCAAGAGTTCAAAAATGGTTGGAAGGGGTAAGTTTTAAGAATAGGAGGGTGACAGAGTGCAAGTCGTATGTATGGTGATGCGTTGTTGTTTGCTTTTGCTAATGAGATCGAGTGCCTATGTGTGTATATGTGTGTGTATGTGTGTGCGTGATTGTGTGTGTGGGGGGGATAAATGCCAAATACATCTAGTGGTGAAGTGACAGGATTGTGTCTGTGTATTTGATTGTGCTTATGATAGAGAGAGGGGGAGAGGGAGGGGGAGAGGTAGAGAGACAAAGGTAGAACATACCCCAACGAATTTGGTAGTCGCCCTTCATGTAGCGGAGTATAAAAAAATTTGTCTATGTTGTTGTTGTAGAAGTGGAACCACATTATTAAATTCAAGGAGGTTATCTATATTAATCATCATTCATATGAGTGGAAGGTGTGTTTCTGCCAGTGCATGCACCTATAGGATTTTTCTACCATTGTGTTTACTAAAGGGAATTTGGCGAAAAGTATATAGAAAAGCTCGGAATTACAGACGGCACAATATTTTCTGCCCTTATCAAAAGGAAAGAATACAGACAATATGGACCATTCCAGCTTGAAAGTTATATTGCTGTCCTTAAGACGCCAAACTATTTACTTAGTCCTGTATTTGTTTTGTTTCTCTTATCTCGGAAATTTGAATAATGATTGGAAATCCTCTGGGATAATTTAGAAGTATTCGCCCCAATATAGAAGAAGACACCGGTACCGGAAGAAACTTTACACTGGTAAATGGAATTCTAATTTTGGAATTACTGGACAAGAACTTTAATCTTTTAGGGTTTACCTCCGAGACTAAGACGGAGTTTTTATTGTTATGATTGCTGTTAATATTATTGCTAGCACTGACCACTATACTATTTCTATTATTGTTATTATTATTAATTGTACTATCGCCGGCAATATCCTTGACTATAAAAATGCTGCCATTGTTATCATCAATATTATCACTGTTATTAGAAATGCTGTCGTTGTTACCACTAACACTACCGACTAATATTATTACTAATATTCCCATTGTTAATGCCAACGCTGTTATGACTGTTGCTATTATCAATACTATTTCTATTATTATTGTTGTATGTTTGGTTGGAATTGGTAATAATAGTGTTGTAACTCCCGGGTGAAGAATCCTTGTTTAGCAGCTTAATTTGCGATAGATTTCTAGTGTTAGAGAATGCAATCCTTACCTTATGCGAATTGATAGTAGAGTAATACCTAGAATACCTGGGAAAGTTCCTAGCTACGGCTTCACGGAACTGCAAAGGAAGGTTTGACTTGATTTGTTTTCCGAAAAGTATGACAAACCAGATATAGTTTTTGTGGACTTAGAATGTGTCAAGTGTTACCAGTTACATTAAAGGAATATTTCTGGCTGGAAAATTGGGGTTGGTTGCCGATTGCCTCCCCTGGTCCGTAAATTTTATATATATATATATATATATATCGCGTGGCTCAGTGGTTAGAACGTCGAGCTTACGATCGTGAGGTTGTGAGCTCGATTCCCAGACTGGGCTGCGTGTTGTGTTCATGAGCAAGACGCTTTATTTCACGTTGCTCCAGTTCACTCAGCTGTAGAAATGAGTTGCGACGTCACAGGTCCCAAGCAGTATCGGCCCTTGCCTTTCCCTTGGATAACATTGGTGGCGTGGAGAGGGGAGGCCGGTATGCATGGGCGACTGCTGGTCTTCCATAAAAACAACCTTGCCCAGACTTGTGCTCAGAGGGTAACTCTCTAGTTGCAGCCCATGGTCAGTGTCTGATCGAAGGGGGTCACATATTATATATATATATAATATATATATATATATATATATATATATATATATATATATATATATATATAAAATATATATATGTATATATGTATATATGTATGGGTATAGAATGTCACCAACTGTGTGAACAACATGAAGTACGAAAACAAACGAGTTAAGCACGCAAAGGACGAGAGAAAAAAATGGAAAACAGGACAAGTAATACGGAAATTCTACATTTGGAATTTCCCAATACATAAAAGAGAATTGGAAAATATTCATGGACGACTGTTTCATACTCTAGATTGAAAAAACAGACAAACTTCTGGAGTTCAATAGACTGTTGAACAACGTCAACCCAAACATACAATCCACAATGGAATACAACTAAAAGGAACTCCCATTCTTGGATATATTAGTTAAAAAAATAAACCTAAAGATAGAAGCGGACATATTTTACTAAACCACAGACGCCAAACAATCAGGCCACCCAAGACACACCAGAACAAACATCCCCCTTCAACTTTGCAAGA
>NC_043013.1:41300595-41308237 GCF_006345805.1 Octopus sinensis | reverse complement strand
AACAGTGTAAGCAGTTTGCTTTGACATACACTTACATTGTGATTTCTGCAATGTGCTGCATAAATTGTCAAGTTAATGAGAGGCATCTTTGCCTCCACTGATTCAGCTGCAAAGTGTTGAGTAAAGTTATTTGATTGCAGATCTCCTTTCAGTATTTTTATTATCACTGGGTCGCACATAGTCCCCACATGATAACATTGATTTCAAGGCCTTCCCAGATGAGTGACTGGTCATTCAAAGACATTTATAGATTATAAATTTATTCTGACCTCCATTTTTAACAGGTTCTATAAGACTGGAATTTTGGGATATGCGCATAAAAATCAGTAGTATGGGATACATGTGGCACGATTACAATTTTGTTTGGGTGTGTAAAGAGGGAAGTAACCGTCATCTGCAATTTTGATGAAATTCGAAACGTAGGTATTCCAGTTGATTACAGAAAATATAACAGAAAAGTCTAATTCTTCAATTGTATGTAACTCGGGCAACGCCGGGTAACTCTGCTAGTGTAATATATATATATGTGTGTGCGTGCGTATGTATATGTATATATGTATGTATATATGCATGCACGTACATATACAGGGTTTTAATGTTGAAAAAGTTGTAAGAAAAGACAACTCTTACTCGACATCAATAAAAACTTGAAAGTGATAATAATTATTGATTTTCTTTCTCTCTCAGTTGTTCTTTGCACGAGTAGGGGTGTTTAACAAAAAGAATAACATGAATTTGAAACAAGGAAGTATAAAAACTAAAAATAAAATATATATCTTTATAAAGATTCACACACCAACACACACGACCAGCAAGAAAATAACTTCTTAAGAATGTGATAAATTTTCAGAATTGTAGAATTTAAATGTGTGTGTAAATATATAATATGCATGCATGAATGTATGTATATGCGTATATATATATGTATATATATATACACACATATATACATATATATATACATATATGCTTAGATATATTTATTTTTATGCATATAAACATATACATATATATGTACGTACGTATGTATATATTCGTATATATATTTTATACATATGTACATATAAACATATAAATATAAATATGTATGTATGTATGTATGTATATATGTATATATATACATATATATGTTATATATGTACAAACATGTTTATTTACAAGTATATATACATATATGTACATATATACATGTATATGTATATAATATGTATATATATATATACACACACATATATGTGTATGTACATATCTATGCTTATTTGCATATATGTACATATATATACATATAAACATAAATATATATATTTGTGTGTGCATGTGTGTGTGTATATATTTGTGTGCATATAGATTAACATTCTTATGTATGTATGTATGTATGTATGTATGTATGTATGTATGTATGGATGGATGTATGTATGTATGTATGTATGTATGTATGTATGTATGTATGGATGGATGGATGTATAGATAGATAGATGGATAAATAGATAGATAGATAGATAGATAGATAGATAGATAGATAGATAGATAGATAGATAGATAGATAGATAGATAGATAGATAGATAGATGAAACTCAAAAATAATATCAGACATTTTTTTTAAAAAAAACAGTAAGAAATTATTTTCACTAGAACACATATATTGAATCACGATAAAATGAAGAAATATTACGATGAGGTAACAGAAATTATAATGTAAAAAAGAAAATTTAATACAAATTACAACATAAAAATGATGTAGGAGAAATAATACGCTGTGATTAAATGTGAGTGATAAGTCAGAGAGAAAAGTTACAAACATTTTTGTGTTTTTAATTTCTCTATCTTTTTGCTTCTATTTCCGACATTTTCTTTTGCAGGAGAAAGTCATGACTGGGTTTTGTGGGTTCCTCCCCACCGACCACTACGCTTTTGACAAGGAGAGGCGCAGTTATGTGATCACATGAATTTTCCACTTCCGTTCACGTCAGATATGAATGTTATATTACAGTTATTCCTATTCTACTGTTATTCCTGTTCACAGTATCGTTGTAATTATGATTTTAATTATTATTGTTATTGTTATTATTATTATTGGGTGAGTGAGCCGAGCATGCCATCAAAGTGCCACTGAGGTAAAATATACGAGGCCCAGTATACCCATCATGACTACCCGTATGATAAGGGTACATCAGTCGCACAATTATAGTTGTGTGACATGGTGATCTTATAGCAAGATAAACAGCGCATGTCCTTGCAGGTGGGACTCACAATTTTCTTCAGGTCGAGTAGCCCATCCCGCTCAAAAGGTCCCTAAATAAGGTTTGTTTAAGTATATTGAACGACACACCTATGTTTCCAAAGAATTCCTCTCAACACATGGCTATGATACTCTCCCACTAGTTCTGCTCCTGATCAGAGATGCACATATCGTCAGCCATTAAGGGACATGCTGAACTGGTTAAGATGGGCTGTAGACCATCTTTTATACCAAGACAAAGCAATGTACATGATAACACTTCCAATCAGTTAAGATCGGAAACCATGAGAACTACTGCCTGGTATTATTATTATTATTATCATTATTATTATTATTATTATTATTATTATTATTATTATTATTATATTATTATTATTATTATTATTATTATTATTATTATTATATTATTATATTATTATTATTATTGTATTGTTTGTTGTTTGTTGTTGTTATTAGAGTATTATTATTATTATTATTGTTGTTGTTGTTGTTGTTGTTGTTGTTGTTGTTGTTGTTGTTATTGTTGTTGTTATTATTATTATTATTAATATCATCATCATCATTATTAGTATTATTGCCTGGCGAAATGCTTATCGGCATTTCGTCCGCTGTTTATGTCCTGGGTTCAAATTTCGCCGAGGTCGACTTTGCCCTTCATCCTTTCGCGGTCGATAAAATAAGTACCAGTTCAGAACTGGGATGCACGTAATCGACTTTCCTACTGCGCTGAATTTGCTGGCCTTGTGCCAAAACCGAACCCCCCTACTACTACTACTACTACTACTACTACTACTACTACTACCTGCTGCTGCTGCTGCTACTGCTGCTGCTGCTACTACTACTACTACTTCTACTACTACTACTTCTACTAATATATACTACTACTACTACTACTACTACTACTACTACTACTACTACTACTACTAACCTATTACATGATATATTTGTTAGCAGGGATTTTATCTCCAGGTCTGATGACAGCATGTCTCCTCAGATCACAAGAATGTTTTTTTAGGGTTTTTGTAGAATACAGCATCGCACTTTTCTGCGGGTCGACAATGGGAGTCTCAATTCCAGTATCCTTCAGCCCCTAAGGTAGCAGTTTAGGTAATGTGCTACGTGCACCAATTACTGAAAAAATAATTGTTATCGTAATAGAATGTATGTATGCGTGTGTGTTTGTATGTATGTGTGTGTACCTGTGTGTACCTCTGTTTCCTTGTGTGTGCATGTTTGAGTGTATCTATGTGTATGGGTTTGTGTGACAATGTATGTGTGTCTGTTATGTATGCATGTGCGTCTTTATATGTGTCCTTGTATGTGTGTGTGCGTGTGCCTGTGTTTGTGTGCATGTGTGAAGTGTGCTTGTGTGTATATGGTCATATGCTTCAATCTTCATTTGTGTATGTATGTTTGTATGCTTGTGTGTGTACTTGTTTGTCCGTATTACTGATGTACCTACCTATTTATCTATCTGTTTACTTGCATATCCATTTACTTTATATAATATACATACATACATATATCTATATATATAAAACTCTAGTTGTGTGAGTGTCTGTCCCCTTCGATTAGATTCCTAACTCCTCCCACATTTTGCGGTGGGCAGTTTAAACCAAATTCGGGTATCTTATAGTCGTGTCATTTAATCGAGCCCGTCTGAGTATTTGCGCGCGTCAACGATGAGTCTACGTTTTAAAAATAATTTAACATAATTTTTTATTCCATTTTAATGCATAATCTTTCGTGTGTCAATGGCGGCGGAGTTGGCGTCCACGCTCACAGCTGCCCTGTTTGCTTTCTCCCCTTCCCGCCCTCGTGAAGCTGTGGGGAAGGGATGTAAAGAAATCAATGTCGTAATGCGTTGTCAAGGAGACCAGCGTTCTTTTAGAACAAAGACTTCATGGCTTGAAGACACCAAAACAGAAATGGCTAAGAAAGCCCGTATTGGCATCTATAAGGGAAGTAACTCTCTAAAAATGCTTATATAGTTATTCCTTACAAACCCGAGCAACGCCGGGCGATACTGCTAGTATAAATAATATATATATATATATATATATATATAATATATATATACATATATATATACATATATATGTATGTATGTATATTTACATTATATTAACAGCCTACTAACAATTCTACCTGTGCATATACAAGCTGTGGGTATTGCGGTATGACTGCCTTCTACGTATATTCCCTATTTAGTACTGGGGATGTTTCATTTATGAGGACGTACTCCTGTATTTGTGTGACTGTTGGCCCCTTCGATTGCTTGGATAAAATGCGGATGTCAAAGTCGACCCAGTGTGTCTCCTTGTTGGTCTTTGGCATGTTGGTATAATATGGAGGACTGTTTTTTGTTGTCATATTGTCTCATGTAATCATTTAGTCTCTCCGCAATGCTTCTTGATGTCTCGCCTTGTATATTATGTTCTTCTAGTTCGACAATTAATGTCAGGGTTAATCCCCTACATACCACGCAATTATCATTGGTGCATGTGGTATTCTCAAAGGCTTACGTCCTACATGATTGTGATCTGTTGGAGCTCCCTGGCTTTTCAACAATCTTAATGTTGAGTTTGGTCTCCTTCAAGGCTTTCGTAAATCTTCGAGCTAGTTCTCCATGGAGTGTGGCCTCTACAAACATCACTCCTTGGTATTTGTCGGTCTTGTACCATGTGTTCACCTTGTTCGCTTTGTTACAAACTCTTTATATCCTACTCCAATCTTTACTTCTATATCTAGGGCAACTACCTCTGGTTTTATTACATAGATATGTACATATCTATGTGTGTCTTTGAGCATGTGTTTGTCCCTCCACATCACGGATTGACAACCGGTGCTGGTGTATTTACGTTCTCGTAACTTAGCGGTTCGGCCTAAGAAACCGTATAAGTACTAGGTTTAAGAAATAAAACCTGGACTCGATTTCTTCGGTTGAAACCCTTCATGGTGGTGATTCAGCATGGCCGCGGTTAGATGACTGAAACAAGTAAAAGGCAGTCATACCCCAATACCCACAGATAATATATATATATTACAAGTTGAGTTGTTAGTAGGCTTTTGTGTAGACGTGGTGGTGGTTGGTGGTGGTAGTGGTGATGGTAGCGGCGGTGTGGTGTTGGTGCTCTTGGTAGTGGTAGTGGTTGTATTCGAGGTGCTGGTGGCTTGCGGTCGCGTTATGATGGTACTAGTGCTGTTCGTGGCGACGATGCCTGGTGGTGATGATGTTTGCTAATAATGGCGATGGAGGCGGAGTGGTACCGATGATGGGGGTGGGGACAGGTGGTGGTGATTCCTGGTGGTTGTGGTGATGGTGGCGAATGGCTGGCTGGTGGTGGTTGAGGTAGTAGTTTTGGTGAGGGTAGTTTTGTTGCTGGTAAAGTAGATGGTACCGGTGGTGGTGGTCTTGGCTGATGATGGTGGTGGTGGTGATGTTAGCAGTTACTGCTAGTGAAGGAATGATGGTGGTGGTGGTGGTAGTAGTGGTAGTGGTGGTAGTAGAATGCTCAGTAAACAAACCCCTCTTGATCTGTCTACAAAGCATTATAATCTTCACCATTTAAGACATACAAGCACCTGTCTTAAGAACCATTTATTTTTAGGAATATGTTTCCTTTGTTTTGTTATTGTTGTCTTTTGCTTTTGTAGTTGTTTCATTTTTTTTCTTTCTTTCTTTCCCAAAACCGGAACTTTTCCTGTGATATTCTTCAGTTGATAAATAATTGTAGCAACACCAAAATGATGAAATGATGATGATGGTGATAATGATGATGATGATGATGATGATGATGATATTGATGATGATATTGATGATGATGATCGTGGTGATGATCATGGTAATGATGACGGTGATGATGATAAAAACAACAAAAACAGTAGTAGTAGTAGTAGTAGTAGTAGTAGTAGTATAGTAGTAGTAGTAGTAGTAGTAGTAGTAGTAGTAGTAGTAGTAATAGTAGTAGTAGTAGTAGTAGTAGTAGTAGTAGCTGGAGGAGGAGGAGTTATAATAATATCGAAGATAAGAAGCGCAGCAATAGCAACAATAACAAAAATCAACAGCAGTAGTAACAACAACAATAATAATTACAATAAATAGTACTACTACTACTAATAATAGTAATAATAATAATGATAATAAAAATAATAACAATAATAATAAAAATAATAATAATAATAATAATAATAATAATAATAATAATAATAATAAGGATTATTATTATTATTATCGTTATTATTATTACTATTAATGATAATAATAAAATAATAATAATAATAATAATAATAATAATAATAATAATAATAATAATAATAATTGCCTTTTAAGCGTTGGGCTGGGCTTCTTTTTCTTTTAAATTAGTTTAGTGTTGTCTTTATATTTGTTTTATCTTTCTTGTTTCGTTTATCCCCATCTGTCAGAACTAAAACAATTGCAATGAAGGGTGATTATTCAATTTAAGCCCCTATCTTAGAGTTTCGTAGAGCTCTTTTCTAACCAGACAGATTAATTTTCCGCCAAGATTCCGTATTTGGACGCCTACTTCTACACAAACTTACAAGCACAACGCGCACATACAGAGACACATAACCGCACATGCGTACACACAGAGACAGAGGTAAGCTCAAAGAATGGCCTACGGTTCTTAAGCAGCATCACGTGGTAGTCTTTTAGAATAAAGGATAATAGCATAACGTACTTTTAACTGTACAGATATATTTCGCTTATACCACTTAGAAAATGATTACTTTCACTTTTAGATGGCGAGGAATTTCATTGAAGCAGACGACTTCTTTGTTAATAATATCAATCACTTGATGTTGATACGTTTCATCAGAGTTCCGGATTATGATGGTTAATCAATAACGGTAGCGAGCAAAATAGACAGGCCGACGTTAGATGGAGGCATGTGTGTGTGTGTGCGTTTGTAGATAGATAGATAGATAGATAGGTAGATAGATAGATAGATAGATAGATAGATAGATAGTAGATAGATAGATAGCCAGGCATATATGTATGATATATATATATATAATATATATTATATATATATAATATATATATATACCCACACACACATACACGGAGGGACAGATCGAGAGAGAGAAAAATAGATATACAGAGAGGCAGACAGACAAAGACAAGCAGATAGATAGATAGATAGATAGATAGATAGATAGATAGATAGATAGATAGATAGATAGATAGATAGATAGATAGATGGATAGATAGATAGGTAGATAGACAGACATACAGGTTACAGAAACAAATAACTACCATAACCTCTTTCGTACTATAGATTAAAATCAAATTTAGATATAGACATAAACCAATCATTGCTAAACTTTTATTTTAACATCATCAATGCTCCCGTGGTTAGCTTTGTTAAGCAACAGCAT
>NC_043013.1:41283095-41298095 GCF_006345805.1 Octopus sinensis | reverse complement strand
ATATCGACCGGTTTCGCTATCGCTATTCATGATATTATGTTTTACTTAATATACATATATATATATATATATATATATATATATATAATATATATATATATATATATATATATATATATATATATATATATATATATATGTATATATATACATACTCTTTTACTCGTTTTTATTTGTTCAATCATTTCACTGCGGCCATGCTGGAGCACCGCTTTAGTTGAATAAATAGACCACAGGACTTATTCTTTGTAAACCTAGTACTTATTCTATCGCTATCTTTTCCCGAAGCGCTAAGTCATGGGGGACGTAAACATATCAACATCGGTTGTCAAGCGATGGTGGGGGTGACAAACACAGATACACAAACATAAGCAAACATATATGACGGGCTTCTTTCAACCAAATCCACTCACAGGGCTTTGGTTCACCCGTGGCTATAGTAGAAGACACTTACCCAAGGTGCCACGCAGTGGAACTGAAACCGGAACCATGTGGTTGGTAAACATGCTACTTACCACAAAACCACTCCTGCGTCTATATATAAGTTTAAGAAATATACACTTACATAATATAGTGTATATACATACGAGCATACGCTATGGATTGCATATATGGACGTAAGTCCACGCACGCATTTGCACACATACACACAGACTTTAGAAACACACAAGCACACACACACACACGGGAAGACACATACGCACATACACACGTGCACATGTAAACACAAGCTTATATGTGGCTTGTCTGTTCTACGTTTGGATGTGTACGTTGATATGTGTGTATAAGGTCTTGGTGAAAATGTCAAGGATTGTATCTACAAATAAGAATGCGAACATATCTTACGTATGTGAGTATGTATGCTTCTGTGTCTCAATGGATTTGTATGTCTGTCCGCTTGTTTGTGTCTGCTTGTGTGTGTGTGTGTGTGTGTGTGGCGAGGGGAGGGGTCTGTTTTTATTTACCTTTAGAAGTACTCCGTGACACAGATTCCTCACTAAAGCCATTTTGCTGATTGCAATGAGTAGATCAACGAGAAAGCGATACACATAACACCTTCATAGAAGCAATACATACATGTGTGTATATATATGTATTTATATACATACTGATATATATATATATATATATATATATATATTATATATATATATATAAATCTATAATATATATATGTGCGTAGTTTATATATATATATCTATATCCATATATAATTAGATATTTATATATAAATACACACACACACACACACAACCACACACACACATATGTATATATATATATATCAATATAGACATGTATATTTTTATATATTAATACTTATATATATATATATGTATATATGTATATATATATATTATATATATATATATATATATATATATATATATATATATATATTGCATATATATATACATACATACATATATATATATACATATACGCATAATATTTTTATGTATCTATATATATAAGAAATATGAATGTGTATCACCATATATGTACATAGCTAGTTTGTGATTTTATGTATATATAATATCTGAGCGTCTATGCGCGTGTGGCGTATGGGGAGGTTGTGAGTACCATGTATGCGTGTATGTATAATGGCGGCAGAGTCTTTGGGGGGAAAATAGGAACTTGCATGTTCCAGGTATGAAATAGATCAAAAGAATAAATTCTCACATTAATCACTCACTCTTTCTCATCTTTTCTCTCTTTCTCACTTCCTCTGTCTCATCCTTCCCCTCCTCTTTCTTACTCTCTCTCTCTCTCTCTCTCATTCGTTCTGTCTCCTATCCACTTTCTTTCTGTTCGTCTTTGAATATTTATGTGTCTATATTACAAAATATACACGCACACATTCTACATTTGTATACACATAACATATTTTTACATATATACATATATATATATACATACATACATATATATATATATATATATATATATATATATATATATATATATATATATATATATATAGGCGGTGCCCCAGCATGGCACACGCTCATGAGCTGAAACTGGAATCAATCAATCAATCATATATATATATATATATATATATATAATAATATATATATATAATATTGATATGCATATCTGTGTATGTTTTTTACTGTATTATATACGGATGTGTTGAATATATGTTGCTTCTGGTTTTGCGTGTATATGTATGTGTGTGTGTGAGTGGGTTTGCTTATGTGTATGTGTTAGGATATGATTGTGTCTGAATATAGTGTGACAGTAATCACAGACACCTGTAAACACACAGTCACCCACACTCATAGACACATTATACAAACCGCATTTATATTGTTATTTATACTGTAGTATAATAGTATATATATATAGTATAGTATATATATATAGTATATATATATACTATTTATATATATATATATATATATATATATGGGGAGAGAGAGAAGTGGGGAGTGAGGGAGACATAGATAGATAGATAGATAGATAGATAGATAGATAGATAGATAGATAGATAGATAGATAGATAGATAGATAGATAACGGTTGCACTAAACTACACCATTATAAATATGAATACAGTTCATGTATGTCATATATGTATATAGGTATATATATATATATACACATACATACATACATACATACATACATACATACATACAACATGGCACATACATATATATATATATATATATATAAATATATACATATATATATGCATGTATGTAATGCATGTATATAAACATTTGTATATAATTATATATATTATATACACATGTGATATATCTACATATATGTCTGTACATCAATCAATCTATCTATCTATTTATGTATACATACATACATGAATACATATGCATATGTATATACACATATATACATAATGTATGTATATGAACACCTGTATATATATATATATATATATTATATATATATATATATATATAATATATACATATGTATGATACACACTTTTATATATAATTACATATGCATATGCACGTTCACACATACACACGTACACGCAATTAGAGCGCAACAGAGGGAGATAAACAAATCGACGTACGTATATATGCTTCAGTTTGAGTCCGTCGCATGCGTGTTTGTGCTTGTGTGCGCATGTGCGCATGTGCGCATGTGTGCATGTGTCTGTACAGTCACCCACGTATACTAAGACATCGCTTCATCATTGGCAGCCGCCGCAAGCTGTTATCAAAACTATACTTCAAATTGATATTTGAAAAGAAATATTTCTTTTGTTTTAAATCATCGTTTAAAGTAACTTTGTGATGGAGACTGTTACTCTCTAAAAGACGACGCCATACAGAATTGGTAGATCGTAATATTTGACGGTATGGACGTTAGTGGTTGGTCGCCGAAGATTAATGGCGGCTCTGTTTTGTTGGTAGATAGTTGGTAGTAAATGGAAGCTTATATATACATGGCGGATAATGGTGGCTAGATGATAGTTTGAATTTGGTTAAATGGCGGTCTATGTTGGTTAGGAAATAGTTAGTAAAAAGGAAGCTTTTATATATGCCGGCTAATAGTAGTTAGATGGTAATCTGTGTTTGGTTAAATGGCGGTCTCTGCTGGTTAGTAAATGGTTAGCACATAGAAGCTTATATAAATGGCTGTTAATGGTGGTAAGATGGTAGTTTGAATTAGGTTAAATAGCGGTCTGTGAATGTTAGATGATGGCGATAAGATAGTTATCGTAGATTGCGGTTAGATGTCGGTTTATGGTGGTTTGATAGTCGTCATAAATGACGGTTAGACAGTGGTTAGTTGCGAGTTGAAGTCAATTTTTTTAAATACTAGCAAATTTACCCATCTACGATGAAGGCATAAAGTGAGTGAGGGAAGTCATAAAAGCAGTGTGCATTGAGGATTGTGTAAATGGACATGATAGATTACTGGGTGATGTCTTAGAGAGATCACATTATTGTTGGCGATACAGCATTCTATTGCAGCTAAATGACATGTGTTTGCGTTTAAGTGACATGTGGTGAGGATTCACTCCTGAACTGAAATAGGCTCCCAGCATCTGTATCATGAATGGTTATGTGGATCACTCCTAACGAAAGCCAGACTTTCCTTCGACCACAACATAAAAAGTATTAAGGAAAAAAATTTATTTCAGATATACTTTTATTTTAGTTGTTTACACTATTTTACGCTTGCTTATCTTTTTATATATTCGAAGTTTACAAATTTCCTTATTTAAATTATGAATCATATTCATTTCGATAATATCAATATGATTGCAAAACCTCTTTGTAGACGATATTTTCCGTTTGGTCGACACTAATTTTCAAATTACTGGAGCTCGTTGCTCTCCTCGTAGCGATGCCTAACTGGCCGTGTGTAACCATCAGAGTAAGTAAAAATACACCTATATGATCTAAAGTCTGATCCTGTGCCTTGTTTGCTGTGAATGTGTGAGCGGAATCTTTAAGAATCCGCCCATCTACGATAGGAAATAATGGGATAGTATCGCAAATCTAACCCCTCTAAATTCACGAACACTATGGGGTGGAGAATCCAGAGTTAATCTTCATCGCCGGAATTTTAACAAAAAGCATCAAAGTCGATTTATTAATAGAAAACTCAATATCCACTAAATCATACTTTTTCACATTTTTTTTCGCTAAAAACCTTCCTGATTACCTCTTTCGTGATCCCGAAAAACATCGTGACCATTGGTCCAGCCGTTTGACCGTGAAGAGGAAACAGACGGACAGATGGACATAATACTCATTATAGTAAGATGATGGTTAATCGTGGTTTATAGAGTGATTATATGGTGGCTGATTTATGCTTATGCTAGTTTGCTGGTAGTGTGATGGTGGTTGTAAATGGGGACTAACTGATGGGGGCTAATGTTGATTATTATATTTTGTGTATGAGTGCAGTGGATAAGGTAGTACTTTGAAGGATGTTTTTAACTGGCACTCCGTCGATTACGACGACGAGGCTTTCTAATTCAGCTAATCAAGTGAACAGCATGCTCGTGATTCTTTTAGGTTTTAGGCTTTAAGCATTAGGAGTATATATTGACTATTATATCCGGCCCTGAGACATTTCAGTTTTTAAATTTTTCTATATCCTTGTCAGTGCTATGACGAGAAAAGGTCAAAATCATCGTGTAAATCAGAGGTTCTCAACGTGGGCGATACCGCCCCCAAAGGGGCGCTGGGCACTTTGAAGGGGACGCCAGGCTTTAAGGGTCAGTGAAGTAACATAACATAATAAATTTTGCCTAAAGTAGTAATCATGTTATTTTTAATCCTTTCTATTATAGTATGCCTATAATAGAAAGGCCTGAAATTCGCGGGGAGGGTGTCAGTCGATTAGATCGACCCCAGTACGCAACTGATATTTAATTTATCGACCCCGAAAGGATGAAAGGTAAAGTCGAACTCGGCGGAATTTGAAATCATCGTTAATATGCATAATAAAACTAGTAATGATTATTAAAAAGAAAATGATATATCACCAAAGTAAATTTATATTTTTTTCTTCTTAATTTTTTTTTATCAATTTCCTGATGAAAGCTTAACCCGTTAGCATTCACCCGAACAGATCCGGCCAAAATATTCGCCTCTCTTATGTTCAAAGTGGCCAGATCCAACATTTCATGCCTACCTTACAATGTCATTCTAAAGATAAACAATCACATCATTGAAATCTCAAAGGCATGAGATAATGTATGATTAATTCAAAGCAATGTGAATGAATAAGCATTAGATTTGATCAAATAATCTGAATACCAAAGGGTTAACCAATCCATTTTTAGAGTAAAATTTATAAATTATCTTCCATGTTAAAAGTCAGTTTAGTGGTGACACCTCACTCGCCACTGGGCACTAGGCATCACAACTACTGAAAGGAAGCGGGTTACAAAAAAAAAAGGGTCAATAACCACTGGTCTAAATGCAAGGTACATATTTTATTTATTGTTTAGTTTTAAGTTTCAGTTTGCCTTGTGTATTTGAATCTCTGTGTGTATGTGTGTGTAAGAGAGAGAGTGTGTGTGTGTGAGAGATAGTGTGTGTGAGAGACAGAGAGAGAGAGTATATGTGTGAGAGAGAGAGTGTGTGTGTGAGAGAGAGAGTGTGTGTGTGTGCGAGAGAGAGCGTGTGTGTGAGAGAGAGAGTGAGAGAGAGTGTGTGTGTGTGAGAGAGAAAGAGAGAGAAAGAGAGTGAGAGAGTGTGTGTGTGTGCGAGAGAGCGTGTGTGAGAGAGAGAGAGAGAGTGTGTGTGTGTGTGAGAGAGAGAGTGTGTGAGAGATAGAGAGGGTGCGTGTGAGAGAGAGAGAGAGTGCGTGTGGTGTTTGTTTGTGTCTCTGTGTGTGAGTGTGTGTTTGTGTGTGTATGTATGTGTGTGTTCGTGTGTGTGTATGTGTTTGTGTGTGTGTATGTGGGTGTGTGTATATGTGTGAGTGTGTGTGTGTGTGTGTATGTGTGTTTGTATGTATGTGTGTGTGCATATGTGTTGATGGTTCTTTTTTCTAGAAATCTCTGATAGGGGTATTTCTTTGAAGTTGCAGTCTGGGTATATTCTTTAAAGTGGTTAGAGTGACATGAGAATTGGTGGCACCGTTGTTCTTGTCGCTGTTGCCGTGGTTGTTGGTGTTCTTGATGTTGTTGTTATTGTTCTTGTTAACGATGGCAATGACGGTGATGATGATGCTGATGACGACGACGACGATGACGACGAGGACGACGAGGACGAGGACGACGACGATGACGACGATGATGATGATGACGACGACGACGATGATGATGATGATGATGATGATGATGATGATGATAGTGGTGGTGATGATGATGATGATGATGATAGTGGTGGTGATGGTGTTGGAGTTAGTGGTGGTGATGGTGGTGGTAACAGTGGCAATAACGATGGCGACAGTGATGCTGCTCCTACTGCTCCTCCCCTTCCTTCCTCCTCCATTTCCTCCTACTCCTCCTTCCTCTTTCCTACTTCTCCTCCTCCTTCTCTTCATCATCATCATCATCATCATCATCATCATCATTGTCATCAACACTAAGGTGATGATGGCAATGATGATAACGATGATGAAGTTGAAGATAATGATAATGATGATGATGACGACGACGACGACGACGCACGAAGACAACGACTATGATGATGATGATGATGATGATGATGATGATGATGATGATGATGATGTTTACTCTGCATTATATTCTGTTATTTGTTTTGTGGTTTTATATTGAATACAAATGTTTCCTAGTATTCTCTTTGTTTCTTTGTTCATTTTCATGTTGTTGTTGTTGTCGTTGTTGTTGTTGTTGTTGTTGTTGCTGTTTATTATATATTCGGTTGTTTTCCTTGTTTACTTGTTTGATGTTCACTTTTATTTCGGTTGTTTTATATGGTTTCTTTGCTACGAGATTGTCTCTGGTTTTTATAACACCGGCTATTTCTGGTTTGTAATTGAGATTGTATATTTTGCGTTGTTGCCTCGCAAGATTTATCTGTTTGTTTTGTTTTGTTTTTGTTTTGTTTTGTTTTGTTTTGCTTTGTTTGTTTTCGGATGCGTCTATAATTATTTTGTTGACTGGGTATATATATATATATATATATAAATATATACACGCATGTATGTATGTATTATATATATATATGTATGTATGTATATATGTATACACACATATATATACATGTATATATATATATTATATTTATATATACGTTTATGTATATATATAATATATATATATATATATATGTATGTATGTATGTATGTATGTATGTATGTATCAAGGGTTGAAAAAAGAATACAACAAGGAGAAAAGTTAGACGAAATCAGAGTAAACGACAGATACATATGTATGCCTATATATATATACATATGTATATGTACACGCGCACACACACACACACACCACACACACACACACATATATATATATAATATATATATATATATATGTGTGTGTGTGTGTGTGTATGTATGTATGTATATATGTATACACACACATATATATATACATATATGTATGTATGTATGTCTATATTAGTGACTGGTAATTCTGAATTCTGAAAATCTTGATTCGCTTTGTTGATGAAACTCATTCCTTCGGGCTTCTTAATTTTTATTTATTTCTCTATTTAGTTATTTTATTTATTTATTTATTTATTTATTCAATTATTTATTTTGAAGTTTCTGAAAGTGATTTTTTGTTTGTTTGTTTTTTTGTTGTTTTTTTTTTTTTACATTGATTTGTGAATGCGTTGTAATGATAATTGGTAGGTGGTCCTTTGGAAAATATGGTGGTTGTTTTGCCAAGTTGTTACGGTAGCTAGCTGTGCGACGCAAAATATAATGCCCGGAGAAGAGATGCTGTAGTTGGCTTGATACGGTATGCGTGTCGGTATGGATTGTTTTTGTTATAAGGGGAGTTTAGTTGGACTGCTATTATGCACTGTTAGCTGAACAGGTTAAAAGGCAAGAGTTGTTGAACGTGTTGAAATCTCTTACATTTATAGTGTTTCTGCGGGTATTACACTTTTGACTGCGTAATTAAATTTCAGGGTCATTCCTGTAATAACGTTAATTATCCAACGAAAAATAAAACAGAATATATTTTGCTTCTGCAATGCTTCTTTAGTATCTCTTGTAGAAACGGTTTTCATATAATCTCCACTAAAATATTTGGTTTTTGCTCCGTGAAGTGTTGTATAATGAAATATGTGAAAAAACTTAGAAAATCCAAAAAATTGTCTTTCATAAAATGTGTCCCTGAAAGAGTCGCCACTTCTTGCCGCTTAAGAAAAGGGTTGTTTTTTTTTTCAAAACCCTGGGGTAAAACTGCTTCCTGTAGTTAATGGTAATAACATTTCGATCGGATAATATCCACTTCCCGCATTCAAAGTGGAGTGCACTTGTGCAATTTGATAGGGAAACTTGTCGCGATGGTGGCGGTGCCTATCTGTTTATGATATTAATGTGATCAGGCGACATGTATCTTCGAGCAAGATACTTCATTTCACGACTCTTCAGCTGTAAATCAATACTGACCGAGTTCAGATTCAGCTCTTTCTATATCCATCTGTCGCATACTACTGTGTTAAGTCATGAGTAAGCGGGCCAAAGGATTATCATATTTTCTCGCAATTACATAAGCACGTAAAGAACATTAATGAAAGCATGATACATGTAATCACATCATATCCGCTACTGAGTGACAGCCGATTATATTTTTGTAAAACCTTAATCTTTAGTATACCGTCTTTTTTCTGTAAGTTTACAAATGTCATTTTGATCTCAATATCTCATATGCGTCTTTCGTTTCATGTGTTATGAAAGGGTCTGCCTAGTCTGGCCTATGAGCATTTAGAATATTCATTGTTCAGTGAGAATTTCTTAAGCTATTGCAACTCCAATATCGCGTCTGATGATAAATCTTTTAGTTCTATAAAAGTGTTTATGATGCCCTTAATATTATAATGGTAGAATTATAAAATTGTATATGCCAGTTTTCTGATGATGCGCATTTTTAAATGAACAGTATGTGGACCTGAGATTTTAGGAATGGAAATAACGATGGCAAATCTTGTCTTTATCGCAACTGCTTCTGTCGTTGACAGTACAACTTTTCAGGAAATTTGTTGTTTTGTCGTACTAAAGGGTGAATTTTGTAGACTTCGCAAAACAATTACCACTACAGTTGTTTTAGAGTCTGTTTCGTGGAGATTCATGGATGTAGTCGTTCTCTAACGACATTTGCTCGATTTGAGAGACTTATTTCTGTGTCAAAAAATCAACATTCGACCGATTTTGAAACCATTACCATCGTTATTCGTAGCATATTATATTCAGTATTACTTTATCAGTATATTGAGCTATCTTTGAGGTAAGGGTGACAGCATCTAAAGAAGATTTGCCTGCAATTTCATACAGATAATCGTCTTCTTTGTGGCATTCGCGTTGGAAACAGCAGTAGTAGAGAAAAAGGAAAGAACACGTAACGTTTAAGAAAGTTTTGAAGTTCCTCTCCGAAGAATCGCTTTGGTTCACAAAGTGATTTAGTTTACTAACTCAAGAATAATTTCTCCAAGTGTAAGAAGGAAGAAAAATCTAACAGTATATCACTGGTCTTTGTTCAATCGATTAAAAATAGTAGCCAAATCTCCATCAGATCATATTGTTTATAATATAAAGGATACGCTATATATCATGGATATTGTAGTCCATTAAATAAAAAAGGGTAGAATGGCGAAGATAATAACGGTTTTAATCATATTGCTGTTCGTTCTGTGCGACAGCATCAGCAACAACGATGTCAACAGCGTAACGTATTGAATTTAATTTCATCTTTTCACGAACTGGGTCCAAATCCCACAAAATTTTTAATTGTTTCCCTGTGGGGATTTGAAAAGCAAGTAATATTTGTTGCTGTTGTTGCTTAACCCTAGGTCATGTCTCCAGAGGAGACCCATGCCCCAAAGCATTCCAGCCATAACCATTGCAGTTCTTCACAAGAGAACTGAACCCCGTCATTGATTATATCCATCTTACCGTCCTTGTTGAATGGGTATGATTTCAAGGAGACTTCATTGCTATTTCTAGCATGCCAAGCAACCACATAAAGGCTACATTATTCGCTCGTTAACACAATACATTATTTCGTCTCTCCCATTATTTATTTTTTATCACTCTGTTTTTTGAACTCGCAATAAATTACAATTTAATATATTTTTGATTAATTGACAAATAATCTCTTATCAACATCTTGGGAATGTATCAATAAAAGATCAATACTTGATGAACTTCTCACTCTATATATATACGTATATTAAATAACATGTATATTTATATGTATGTATGTATGTATGTATATATGTATGTATGTATGTATTCATGTATGTTATTGTTCAGTTTTATTTCAAGATTTATTGCCAGTAGAGAAAGACCCGGTTTCTAACCTAGGTTCAAGCCTCCTTCATAGGAATTTCAACATTATGGAGGCACATGGCCTAGTGGTTAGAGCAGCCGACTCGCGGTCGAGGGATCGCGGGTTCGAATCGCAGATGTGTGTGTTTTATGAGCTAAAACACCTAAGCTTCACACGGCTCCGGCAGAAGGTAATGGCGAACTTCTGCTGACTCTTTCGCCACAACTTTCTCTCACTCTTTCCTCCTGCATCTTGCAGCTCACCTGCGACGGACCGGCGTCCCGTCCAGGTGGAGAACCTATACGCCAAGAAACCGGGAGACCGGCCCTTATGACCCAGGCATGACTCGAGAAAGAACAAACAACAAATTTCAACATCAACAACAGCGTATTTTTGTTTGTTTGTTTGTATGTATGTATCTATGTATGTATGTATTGTATGTATGTATGTATGTATGTATGTATGTATGTATTGTATGTATGTATATATGTATGTATGTATGTATGTATGTATGTATGTATGTATGTATGTATGTATGTATGAATGTATGTATTCATGCATGCATGTATGTATGCATGCATGCATGTATGTATGTATGTATGTAGGTATGTATGTATACGACACGCTTCCTCGGCTTTGGGTTCAGTTCCATAGCGCAGCAACTTTTTCAATTTTTGCTCCAGACTGACCAATGCATTGTTTTCGGAATTTGATTCGCGAAAGCCGGGGTGAAGGCGTTCATATAGACATATATGCGTGTATGTGTATATGTCTTTCATCGACGACGTAGGGGTTGGATACAAACCCGAAACACTTTGAATTATTTTTTTCTTCATTGAGTTATAGATAGATACTCCCTTGTCATACTCGTTGCCATGGATACAGCGAACAGTGGTTGGCACGTCCGAGAACTGTAATCGACGATGCTTTGTTCATAAATGGCATTATAAAAGAAAATGGCGTCATAAATGAAACGATAAAGAAACAGCAGTATCGTATAATTTTATGCTTAACAATTGCACGAACGAGTGGAACATAACAAAGAAACAAGACGCATTTTGAAATGCATTAATGCCACAGCATCCCAGTTACTTACAACTAAAAGTACATAATGTATGTATGCATGTATCTCTTTTACTCTTTTACTTGTTTCAGTCGTTTGACTGCGGCCATGCTGGAGCACCGCCTTTAGTCGAGCAAATAGACCCCAGGACTTATTCTCTGGAAGCTTTGTACTTATTCTATCGATTCGCTTTTGCCGAACCGCTAAGTTAAGGAGACGTAAACACACTAGCATCGGTTGTCAAGCGATGTTGGGGGGACAAACACAGACACACAAACATATACGCACACATATGAAAGAAGCCCGTCGTATATATATATATACGACGGGCTTCTTTCAGTTTCCGTCAACCAAATCCACTCACAAGGCTTCGGTCGGCTCGAAGCTATAGTAGAAGACACTTGCCCAAGGTACCACGCAGTGGGACTGAACCTGGAACCATGTGGCTGGTAAGCAAGCTACTTACCACACAGCCACTCATGCATAAACATTTCTTTGTTAGAAAGACTGGGCGACAACTCTTAACATGTTTTTGTTTGATAAGACCTCATCAGCAAAACAGTAATTGATGTGGTTGCTTCGTTATTGAGAGTTGCTAGTTATGCATACACAAAGATGACACACACCCAAAACAACATAAATCCCAATTAATAAATAGGACCGAATGATATTATTTACGAGGAAGATAAAATTGGGGTTACAATCTATTTTTGATAGATTGCTATCCTTGAACTCATTTCGAAACGGATGTTGCTCGATACATCTACGTATATACATGTGTTTATATCTCTCTTTCTCGTTGTCTCTCCCTCCTTCCCTCCTTCTTTCTTTCTCTTTCTCTCTCTCTCTCTCTCCATCCTTCTTTCTCTTTTCTCTTTCGCTCCCTCTCCCTCTCTCTCTCCCTCTATCGGCTGTTTGTCTGTATATCGCTCTGTATACACACACACACACAAACACACAACACACACACACACAGATATATATATATATATATATATATATCTATATATTATATATATATAGATTTCTAGACACCCTACTGAAACTCTTGCTGAAATACATCAAAAGTTTCATTAGTGATGATTTAGACATGTTAGAACACCTACCAAAAACAATCAATGAAGAGGCAATATTGATTACCCTCGATGTTATCAATCTTTATGCCAACATCCCCCATGACTATGGAATAAAAGCAATTAAATTCTGGTTGGAAAAGTACCCCGAAGTCCTCTCGGAACGCAAAAACCAGATCTTTATTATTGAATCCTTAAAATTTATACTTCAGAACAATTATTTCCTATATGATGTGGAATATGGAATTGCGATGGGAACAAAAGCAGCTCCTGTTCTTGCAAACGTAATAATGGGTTATTTTGAATTCACCTTATATGAAGTATCACTTCAGAAATATGGTTACCCATTTTACCTCTACATAAGAGAAAATTGGAAGAGATACCTAGATGACTGCTTTATCATTTGGAAGGAGAACATCGACAAACTTTTGGACTTCAAATCAACACTAAGTGATATAAATAGTAACATTCAATTCACAATGGAATATAACAAAGAACAACTCCCATTTTTAGACATCATTATAAAAAGAAGTTAACAATGAAATCATAACTGACATTTATTATAGACCAACTGATTCAAAACAATATCTTCTCTTTAACTCATGCCAGCCGAAGCACATCAAAATAAACATCTCTTTCAATTTAGCAAAAAGGATTTGCGTAATAGTGTCTGATAGAACATCTCGGGACCTTCGTCTTCAAGACCTCAAAACAACGCTTATTGAATATCCACCTTCATTTATCGACGAGGGAATTAAATGTGCCAAACAATTAGACACAAAAACACTAAGAACAACAAAACATAACACCACACCTCAACTCAAAACATTACTATTTATATCAACACAGAACCCCAGAAACAGTGAAGCATTCAACACTACTGTGCAAGCTTCCATTACTAACTAGAGATCCAAAAATGAACGACATCCTGAAAACACACAAACTCATCAAATACAAAAAAACAAGAAAAATCGCTAAAGTGACTACTAACAAATGCGAAGCTTTACAAAACAACCGCGAAACCAACGGTTGAAAAATGTGGACACCCAAACTGTGGAACCTGTCCCAACCTGCTTGAAGGCTCGGATTTCCTTTTCAAACAAGGACAGAGGTTCACAATTAAAACTAGTTTCACTTGTGCCTCTGAGAACCTAATTTATGTAATAATCTGTTCGGGTTGCGGACACAACTATATTAGACAAACGAATATGACATTGAGAAAGAGAACCACTCTACATAAAGAGCAAATCCGTTTCCCGCAATGCAGGCAAATTCCTCTCAGTAAACATATAGAAAAATGTGCAGATAACATCAAACCAAATTCCACAGTCTTCCCCTTCTACCAATGCATAGACACAATTTCTCCACTAGAACGTTTAAATAAAGAAACTTTCTTCATTGAAAAATACAGAACACGCACGACCAACTTTTATCTTTTTACATATTTCAATTCACGATTACATCACTGTACATAAATCCCCTCACTAAACAAGGTTTTCGAAACTTTGTCTGTACACATATATATTCTCCTCCCATTACCGAAAGCTGAACAGTTATCTCCCTTACCCACAACAATAACAATAATAACGATAACCAATTATCTCCCTTAATTTATCTACTTGTGAAGTCATTTCACACACAACATGGACAAAATTTCTTTCTTAAAGAAAAAATACATATTCAAGCAAGTAAAACATATCATGAATAGCGATAGCGAAACCGGTCGATATATTAAAAATTATATTAAAACTATGTAAGTGTGCGTATTTTCCTTTTTTAATTTCTTATATACATTACAACTCACCACGTGGGGATAATCGAAATTCCTCTTTTCTGTTACTACTACTATATATACACATACATATATATATATATATACATACACACACACACATAATATATATATGCATGCCTGTGCGGTAAGAAGCTTGCATCCTAACCACATGGTTCCGG
>NC_043013.1:41263095-41270595 GCF_006345805.1 Octopus sinensis | reverse complement strand
ATGTATATAATATTTATGGACATACCCGATAGATAGATGCGCGTATATGTATGTATATATATATATGGCCACGCACATATCAAGGATGATTCTTGAAACTTAGAACAGCAGAACCTGCAATCTTCAAAATCAAAAAATCTATTAATGTGAAGTCGGGCATATATAGCTTGAATCTGCACTTTTTCAAATTGTTTCCTATAGAAGTAAACGGGTTTATTTTTTTATTTAAATCAGATTTGTTATTTTCATTCATTCATTGTCTTATTATTTCTTAAGTATATGTTGCATGTCTTGCATTTATGGAGGAAATGCCACTGATGTATATGTAGAGTGATGGTGGTGGTGGTGGTGGATATTCTGATCGAATTAAGGAAACTATTTTCCCATAAACTTCTTTCAAATTACTGCTTTTATTAGTCGCTTGCTATATCTTGACAGAAGAGGTTACGAACTGCATTGCAACGTGGAACGGGTGTATCGGGAAATTTATCAGCAAAATGTCGTCGCACCAAATCTAAGAATCTACAAACCTTCTCGAAATATGTGTTCGACAAAGAAATACATATTCTTCAGTTGTTGAAACAATATTAGGGCCGAAATCAGAAATACAAAAATACAAAATACGATTGGAAAAATGTACAAAGACTTCCCGAACACCCTCTCTTTTGTGGACGACTTTACTACATCTTGGAGTCATGTGGCTTAGTGGTTAAGGTGTTGGACTCGCGATCGTTAGATTGTGGTTTCGATCCCTGGATCGGGCGATGCGTTGTGTTCTTGGGGAAAACAATTCATTTCACAGTTCTATGTTTAAGAGATGAGGAATTATGTACATTATTTACATTACTCTTTTACTCCTTTATTTGTTTCAGTCATTTGACTGCGGTCATGCTGGAGCACCGCCTATAGTCGAGCAAATCGACCCTAGGCCTTATTCCTTGTAAGTCTATTACTTATTCTATTGGTTTCTTTTGCCGAACCGCTAAGTCACGGGGACGTAAACACACCAGCATCGGTTGTCAAGAGATGTTGGGGAAAGAAACACAAACACACAAACATACACACACACACGCGCACGCACACACACACACACACACATATATACATATATACGACGGGCGTCTTGCAGTTTCCATCTACCAAATTCACTCACAAGGCTATAGTAGAAGACACTTGCCTAAGGTGCCAGACAATGGCACTGAACCATGTGGTTGGTAAGCAAGCTACTTACCACACACCCAGTCCTGTGCCTATATTTACATTATATACATTTGACGGACATTTCTCCTCATCTTGTCTATTGTTAATACAACGTTTCGGCTGATATACCTTCATCAGCCCACGGGCATGTGGCGTAGTGGTTAAGAGCGCGGTCTACTAACCCCAAGATTCCGAGTTCGATTCCAAGCAGTGACCTGAATAACAGTAAATTTCTCCCAAGACACATGATGAAGACTGGAGGGTATGTCAGCCGAAACGTTGTGTTAGCAACAAACAAGATGAGGACAAATATCCGTCAAATATAAATAATGTAAATAATTCATTTGACGTTGCCGGCAAAAATTATTAATCCTGCGACGGACCGGTGTCCTGTCCAGGTGGAGAATATATACACAATGTATCCGGGAAACCGGCGCTATGAATCTATAGGGTTCGGGAAAGAATTTTACTCTAATTTTACTTTTCATTACATGACTCGTTAACACTGAAAACCCAACATTCGTGGCGTCCCTTTACTCGTCACAGTTCTTTTGACATGGTTGATTAGTTCATCTTTTATGTTCTTCTCTGAATTGAGACATTTGCAGTTTTTCTTGTATGCAAATGATGTCCATGATGTCACCTGTCCTTCTAATATTCGTAACGTTCCTCACCATATCGGGTAACCGTTTTAAGTATTGTCATTTTCGATCAGAGTGTCTCAGAGTGTTAAGCAACTCGAGAGATGTACGCAGATTATTACAGAAGGACGTAAGTTTTAATATATGGTTAAACCGATATGGATGAACAAATAAATCGATTTTATTGCTCGGATAACGATAAACACACCTTGAATAACAATAAAAAGATCTGTATTGCAAGCCTATCTATATGAAAGATAAATGGGTAGAAGTACGCGGAAATAGTCACGATTTTGACCGTTGTGTTTCTTAATTATGAGAATAAGCCAATCGTTGGTTTCAAACTTTGGCACAACGCCAGCAATTTCGGGAAATGGGGTTAAGCTGTTTATATCGGCCCCAGTGATCAACTTATTTTAACGAGCCTCGAAAGTATGAAAAGCAAAGCGGGTCTGGGCGGAATTTCAACTCAGATTATAAGACGAACGAGATACCTATTTCTTTACTACCCACAAAGGGATAAACACAGAGAGGACAAACAAGGACAGACAAACTGATTAAGTCGATTATATCGACCCCAGTGCGTAACTGGTACTTATTTAATCGACCCCGAATCGACCTCGGCGGAATTTGAACTAGGAACGTAGCGGCTGACGAAATACCTATTTCTTTACTATCCCCCAGGGGCCAAACACAGGGAGGACAAACAAGGACAGACAAACGGATTAAGTCAATTACATCGACCCCAGTGCGTAACTGGTACTTAATTTATCGACCCCGAAAGGATGAAAGGCAAAGTCGACCTCGGCGGAATTTGAACTCAGAACGTAACTGCAGACGAAATACCGCTCAGCATTTCGCCCGACGTGCTAACGATTCTGCCAGCTTGCCTGCCTTTAAATGACCTGATTATTAGTCATCGAATCTAGAAAAAAGCACAAAATTAAACGTTAGTTAATAATTACATATGCATAGATATGTAGGGGTATAGGAATACGTCTGAATCTTTCAAACACTCCAGTTCTACTTGGTTTTGTACGTGAAGTAATACGTTTAATGATTACCGCTTTAAAGATCTAAAATATACACAGATAGTAAATTATTCGAAGAGGCCATCCACATAAAATCTATCGATTTCCAATCGATGTAGATCGTGTTCTTGAATGATTTAATTTCAAAAGCAATTCTGTCTTTCTCTGTCAACAAATATACAACCTTGTTTATTTGTTTTCCCGTTTCCTTTTTCTGGCGTTTCGTAAGGGAAGGATGGGCAGCATCTGTGACCATTTATATTTTTTCAACGCTTCAAAGTGAGGGAAAGGAAAGGTTTTCTTTTCATAAATCGGAGATCTAATCCAAATGCTTATAAGGGAGTGAACTTCGCCAAGGGCACCCAAAGACCCTGCGGTGGAATTATACCCTATTACGGATTAAATCTACCACCCAAAATTATAGCTACTACTCCAAATTAAATTTCACTCGAAATTAAATTTAGTAATTTTTGTCATTACTATATCCATAAATACGGTGAGGTTTGTGCATCGCTGATAAGATGTGAATAAGACCGAAACATGTCTACAGCTTTCCATTGTACTTGCCAGAACAATAAGAATTAATATTAGGCTTTGATCAATACCGTTTGTTTGTTTTCCTACGCGTGTATTTATTTCTAGTTATCTTATTAACGCATTAAATATATCTACATACAGAATTATTATTTTACATTAACCAGTATGGTTCCTGCACTTGCTCTCTGTTTTTCTTACCGTATATTTATTTCTAGTAAGCTTTTTAACGCATTTAATATATTAACACTGACTTACCTATATTGAAATATGCAATAAAAGAACTGTAATTTTAGTTGACGATCAAACATCGTTGCTTTGTTTTTCACTTGAAATTTCCGGATACGATTAACCATTTTTTTTCCTTTTTGATGTTCGTCAGCGGAAACGATGTCTCACTGTAACAATCCAATCGTTAAATAAACATACTAAAATATTTATATTTGTTGACATACGAGAAGGTTTAGAAGAATACTGAAAAACGAAAGCAAAAAAGATTCATAAAAAGTTACGTATATGATGTTAGGCGTGTTTTACCCAGCTTTTCTTCCGTCCCTTTCTTTTTCGTTTTCCAAATCGGATTACAACTGACAAAGCGTGAAAATTCCCAAAAATCGTTGGAGCGTAACGAAATTACGAAACCAAATATAAACCATGGATATAAACCCTAAATTTGAAAAAAGAAATTAAGATGAAAATATTTTTTCTTTATTTGTATTTCGTGATTTTAAAACTTTTCCTCTCATCATTCACTCGCCCTCCTCGTTCTCTTTTTCTTCCTCTGTCTTGCTGCCATTCTGTATTTTTGCAATCTGAATATTTGTCTTTTACTGGTTTCAATCATTTTACTGCGGCTATGCTCCAGCATGGCCTTTGTGTTCGCTTGTGCGTGATGCTAAAATATGTAAAATATATATATATATATATATATAAAAATAAGAAGTAAAATAAATTAGTAAACTAATCGATGAATTTAATCCAAACCTTAGACTCCACGATAACCAATGTCATATTCTATCATCTACAGAGGTATTCCGTCGGTTACGACGACGAGTCTTCTAAATGATCCGATCAACGGAACGGCCCGCTCGTGAAATTAACATGCAAATGGCTGAGCACTGCACAAGCATGCGTACCCTTAACATGCGTACTCCACAGATACGTACACCCTTAACGTAGTTCTAAGAGATATTCTGCGTGACACAAAGTGTAACCAGGCTGGACCTTTGAAATACAGATACAACTCATTTTTGCCAGTTGATTGGACTGGAACAACGCAAAAACATAACGTATCGCCAGGAATCGAACTCACGATCTTGCGATCGTAAGCCGAATGCCTTAACCACTAAGCCACACGCCTTTACATACTGCCGTCTATAAGTGGTAATATTATTGTAGAGAAAATAATATGGAACACAGGAAGCGTTTCGCACAACATACCAAATACAAAGAAACGCTTTTAATGATGTTTATTCATAAAAACACACACACTCACTGCAAATTCAAACAGTTATTTGTTAGCAAGCTAGTTTGCATATGTTACGTTGGGGAAACATTTATCAAATTGATTTGCTGCCGGCTGATCTGAAAGTGGCAAATATAGAAACCAAAAAAGAAATTTGCAACACGTAGGTCTATTTAAGTGGTTATAAAATGTGACTCCGCTTATCGGCAGAGTGAAAAGTCACCTTTCAGTAAGTAAATTAACATCCCACGACAGCAATGTGTGTTGTGTAGTTATTATATTTTTTACATTTCAAACAGTCCAACGAAGAGAAATATAATAAACAATGAATAAATAGCATAACATACGATGTGTGATGTAACAGAAGTAATGGAATACAGAACAGACGATATATGAAAAAATACATTATATATTTGTTAAAGTTTTCGTTGAGCAGAGTGACATATTGTGGTAGCATAGCCCAGAGGTCCATAGACCGAGATTGCACTCAGCGAAGGAATGAAAGCGATGTTTGATATTTATACATCGCAACTGAATTGTCTACAAATGTACCAAACATGGAGGTTACAAATCATATAATGTAATAGAAATTTATGCAGGGTTAACGAGTCACCAACTGACTGAGGAGCACTAAAATCCAAGTAAAGATGTGGACAGAGACAACAGCTGTAGGATCGGGATTGTGTATGATTTTTGTTTTGAACTTATTGAAGCTCCTGTGCTCCTAAGTATCATTTGATTGTTCCACTAGTAGCTTCGTTTGAGGGACCTGGAAACCTTTTCCATTTTGATCTTGATTCAATTTATCAGTTTTCATTTCCAGAATAATCGACTTTCTTAACAATTGAAAGTATTATCTAGTCTTGAAAATATGTTAGTTTAGAGCCGTGGTTTCCAACGATTCTTTGATTATGGACCCCTTTGATTTCTATTTAAATCAGGTGGACCCTCATAGCCATTCGATGTTTAAAAAATCCCATTATATTTTTATAATTTAAATTATGGGGTGAGTGCTCTAAGCAGTGATAAGTAAAAATGCAATGTTCATACGAATTCGGACATGAAAAAAACACATTCGGACTTGTAAACAAGCCATTCACCGTGATTTCTCGCTGTAACATTATTAGGAAGTGTATTAAAAAAATTTGAGGCGGCTCAATTGGCCACCAATGCCTGACGTCTATCTTTAAGTAAGTCGTGCAGCCACTCTCTAAGTTTCCCGACTGTGCCGAGAGCACGCAGTTTGCGACATATCATACCATAGACGAATTTATCAAAGGCTTTTGCAAAGTCAAGATATATCATATCCACACTTGAGTCATTTAGCAGTTGTTTTAATACCCAATCGTAATGTTGCAAGAGCTGTGACAGGCGGCTCCTACCTGGTCGAAATCCATACTGGGTGTCAGTCAGCAAGTCATTCTCTTCAAGGAACGAAATTAGTTCCTTGACTGTCCGTTCCATGACTTTGCTGATGTGTGAGGTCAGAGAGATAGGTCAATAATTTTTAGCACATGTTCTGCCTTCTCCTTTATGGATAGGGCTTATTATCCCTTCCTTCAGTTTGTCTGGGAGCTTACCACTGGCAAGAAAGCTCTGAAAAAGAAGCTGCTGTGGTTAGGCAAGGGCTCGTTTGACGATTTGAGAAGGACCGTTGGGAATCCATCAAGGCAGCAGTTGTATTTGTGTCAGCCACATCTACGGCCAGTGTTACATCTTCAATGCTGAGGTAATCAATTTTCGCTTCTTTGGTTACAGGTAAAGTGACAGAGAATTTTGCTGGTGTGTTCACTTGCCCGTGTCCCAGAGGTGTAGCGAACACATTTTGGAATTGCTCGTTCAGTATTTCACTCATCCTCATTAGGTTTCCTATGAGGGATCCATCTTTTTGGAAGAGAGGTCATATTTTGTGGCGTACTGAGGCTGTTTCTTTGGCAAACTTAAAGAACTCTTCAGGATTCGAATTTATATTTACTATAACCCAAGCTTCCTTACCTGCTCTCTCCTTTTCGTGAAATGGATGCAGACTTTTCTCAGTCTCCAACAGCGCTCTCTCCAGGCGAGACTTCTCACCCCTTTTTAGGTGCTTGTTCAAGCGGTTCGCAATCTCTGTCCGTCGTCTCATAAGAATCATCCTTTCCCTAGGAATCCTGTTCTTGTGTATGTTGGTCCTGCGCTCTGAAACAGATTTGTCACATACGTCTGGCATTATGGACATGAAATGTTTGTATTCCATGTCAATGTCTGGTGTGGAGAGACATTTAGGCCAATCCTGTTTGAGGATCTCTTTCTCAATCAACTTCCAGTTTGCTTTATGAAAATTCAGTTCGGAGAGATTTGGGGTGCTTCTTATAGGCTGTACATCTTCAGGGGCTTTTCGTCCATACATAGACAGTTCTATTATGTTGTGATCCGAGACCAGCGTCGGTGTCACTTTAATATTATGGATAATATCCTTATTGTTTGTGAAGCAGAGATCCAGTATATCATTTTCCTGGTTGGTTGCAACACAATTTGCTCCATGAGAGAAACATTTGTAAGGTAAAACAAGGACACCGCCTTGTTGCTGGTGTGTCATTCCTGGGAGCATCTGGCCCCCAGGCCATTCCACGTTGGTGAAGTTAAAGTC
>NC_043013.1:41240595-41255595 GCF_006345805.1 Octopus sinensis | reverse complement strand
CAAACAAACTTTCTTATCTATATATATATATATACTCTTTTACTTGTTTCAGTCATTTGACTGCGGCCATGCTGGAGCACCGCCTTTAGTCGAGCAAATCGACCCCAGGACTTATTCTTTGTAAGCTCAGTACTTATTCTATCGGTCTCTTTTGCCGAACCGCTAGTGGGACAAACAGAGACACACACAAACACACACACACATATACATATATACATATATACGACAGGCTTCTTTCAGTTTCCGTCTACCAAATCCACTCACAAAGCATTGGTCGGCCCGGGGCTATAGCAGAAGACACCTGCCCAAGATGCCACGCAGTGGCACTGAACCCGGAACCATGTGGTTGGTTAGCAAGCTACTTACCACACAGCCACTCCTGCGCATATAAATATATACATATATATATATATATATATATATATATATATATATATATATATATATATATATATATATATATATAATATATATATATTATATATATATATATACATATATATATTATTATCGCTATGGACTCCGTGTGGGCATCATCCAAAAGCTTTTGTTCGTCATGATGCTGACATAAGTTCCTTGTCTTTCCTGATGAGAAGGCGGCATAATGCACCCTTTATTCCTTCGGAATTGAGAATATGCAGTCTTTGAAACATATGTCGAGAATAAAGGAATTTTGTTAAATCGTCGTTCGACTCCATTCTTTCATTTATTTATATATATATAGAACGAGCTTCCACGCAGTTTCTGCATACCAAATTCACACACAATATATTGGTTAATCCGAGGTTATCGAAGATGAAACATGCCCAAGGTGGGATTGAACCCGAAACGGGGTGGCTGCAAAGCCAACTTCTTAACCATACAACCATTTCTGCACTATGCGTAAGGCTTTATTTATTTATCTATTTATTTATTTATTATTTCCTGCGTCTGAGCGAAAGGACAGCCCTTATAGTGTTTACAAGTCCTTTGAGTTCGCTGATATCGATGACATTGATATTCTTATTGAATTATTGCAACATTTAACGGAATGTCTTGTGAAGGGACAAAGTTCCATTGAGATGATATCTTGGGGGAAGAACGACTGGAGGTATGGTAATTATATGAATACTTAAGAGTTAGTCACTCGATGGCAAGGAAACGAGACTCGAGTTGGTCGTGATTGCCCGAGAAACTGAAGCCTTTACTCTGACGCTACATAGAAATGGAAGGTGCGTGGCGTAGTGGTTAGGGCATTCAGCCCACGACGGTAGGGTCGTGAGTTCGATTCCTCACAGTGCATTGTGTCCTTGAGCAAGAGATTTATTTCACATTGCTCCAGTCCACTCACTAGCAAAAGTGAGTAGTGTCCGTATTTCAAACAGCCAGCCTTGTCCTATTATCTGTCATGCTGAATCTCCTGGATATTTATAGGAAGGGTACGTTAATTTCACGAGCCGGCCGTTTCGTTGATCGCATCAACTGGAGCCCTCGTCGTCGTAACCGACGGAGTGCCAGTTAGTTAGCTTACGTAGATCGTTATATATAAGTAAATGATTTGTCTTTATTGATCTGTATGGGAAAATGTTCGTCTGTGTGGGAGGTGTTAGCTCATGTGGGGAGAATGTCGCTTGTGTAGGAAATGCTTCTGCATGTGGATCAGAAATATATTGGTCTTTACGAGAGTGGTTAATCTATTAGCAAAGGTTTTGATTTGTGTGGAATTTCTTGTCTTTGATGCTCTATATTGGAACGCGTTGGTTTGTGTGAAAGATGTTTGCCCACATGGGGTTTTTTTACTCTCTGTGCGGAAAATGTTAGTGTACGTATGTTAATTGGGGAAATGCTGGTCTTTATGGGAGGTATTGCACTATGTTACAAGTAGTAGATCTATGTGAAGTGACGTTGTTACACTTGTTGTATAACCCTATGTCATCTGTAATCCAGCAGAAGACACTAAGGCAGGCAGAACGCCACTTGAACTACTAGACGCGTGCCTCAGATTCATATCAGTTAAGAAGTGACCATACAGCACACACATATATGAAATTTGACACACATATATGAAATAGGATGCAGTATATGCACATACTGCACTCTCACGACTGTCCAGTAATTTTCTATACACCCCCAACCCCGATTCTAGTTGTAACCATAGATGAGTCAGATACGGTAGAATGCGGGTAGATGTAGTTCGTGTTTGTTTATGTAGAGATATTTTGGCTGTATTTGAAGATGCTAGTCTACCTTTCCGGCTGGTCTAATTTGTGGCAACAATAACGTATATAAAACTAGTAACCTACGATTTCTACGCCGGATGACAGCAAGACAGTTTGGCAATTATGTATAATTTATCTATACTTTATCGATATAAACATAATCTCAATTCTAGGGAAAATATATAGAACACTTATGCTTATATATACATATATATATATGTGTGTGTGTGTGTGTGTGTGTGTGTGTGTGTTGTGTATACACATATATGTTTGTGTGTGTGTATATATACATATATATACATATACGTATGTGTATGTGTGTGGAGAGAGAGAGAGGGAGAAAGAGAAAGCGACTGAACCTAGATTTATATATATATATGTATATAAATATATATATACATATGTGTGTGTGTATGTGTTGTATATAAACATACATTACATACATATATATATATATATATATATATACATATACATATACATACATATATAATATATATACATATATATATATATATATATATATATTATATATATATAATATATATATATAATATGCGTAAGTGTTCAATGTATTTTCCCTGGAAATGGAACTATGTTTATATCGGTAATGTGCAGATAAATTATACATAATTACTAAACTGTCTCCTCGTCAACTGGTTTAGAAAACATAGGTATATGATAGGATGGTTACTAGATTTAGCTGATTATTTGGTCGATAAAGAATCAGGGTTTGAGAACGTCCACGTCCTTCGTGAGTTTTTTTTTTTCCCCTGTCCTCCGCACGTTCCTTTGTCTTCTTCCTCTGCAACATTTTACTACCATCATCGCCATTAATTGTACTGCTACGCACTTTATTTCCATTTTCTCTACCTGTGCGTGACAATGCCTTTCTAATCATCTACCTGACTTCTTTTCCTTTCTTACTTTACTCTTCTATTGCTTTTTTCCGTCTATCCTTTTCTGTCCTTGGCATTCAACCTTCTTTCCTTCTACAATTTCACTGACTCTTCCTTCTACATTTCCTATCTTACCTTCCATCTATCATTCTCTCTCTATCTACATACCTCTCCCCTCTCCTCTTTCTAGATTTGTCAATTCTTATTCATTCATTTTCTCCTGTGCGACCCTTCCTTCTATACCACTCTTTCTATTTCTTTCAATCCTCAACTGCTCTTTTCTTCTCTGCCCTCCCAAAAGATACCACATGACCACATTTCTTCCTTAAAATTACCCATCCTTATTGGCACTGATCGTTTTTTCATCAGTAGTATTCTATTCAGATCTTGATTTGTCTAACACTTTAAATTCAATTGCAGCTTATGGTTTGCCAACGCCTAAGTTCCTGTTTCTTGTTTTACTATATATATTTCCCACAGCCAAACGGACAACATTCTTTCCTAGTAGCGTCATATTCGCAAAAGCCTTGTTTTACTTGTGTCAACATCTGCGTCGTTTTCGTTTAATATAGTTTTCCTTTCTCCTCATTCCTCGTCCTTTATGTCTCATCTTTTTTTTTTATATTTGTCTTATTTTATTCTTGTTCGTACTCCTGTTCCCTGATTTATATCCCAGCAACCTTTGTTCTTGGCGCTACCAAATTAAACAATGATAACCATTTTTGCTCGATAACTGATGAAGGATTGAACATGTCCATGACCAAATTTTGTATGTGTATATATATATATATATATATATATATAATATATGTATGTATGTATATATAGGGGAGAATTCACAAAAAACAAAAGATGAAGACAGGTGGTGTAGACAACAAACAGATGTATTAGTATAACGCTCGGGAAGTGAAAAAGTCTTTAACGTTTCGAGCCTAAGCTCTCCCACAGAAAGGAACACAGAAAGAAGCAAGGAGAGAAATTAAAGAATGTGTAGTAGCTAGCGATCTCTCATGGTGAATGTATATGTATATATTTGTGTGTGTGTGTATATATATGCGTATATATATATATGTATATATATATATATATATATATATACATAATCACAATTTAGGTTAGTTGAAATATGTTTGTCACATACTTCAACTAACCTAAATTGTGATGATACGTAAAAATGCTTAGCGCATTTACTCCGAAAATTTGGGGAAGGGGCCAGTCGATTAGATTGAGCCCAGTGCGCAACTGGTACTTAATTTATCAACCCTGAAAGGATGAAAAGCAAAGTCGTCACTGGTGCTAAGCTGTATCCACTTTTGCCTTTCCCTTGGATAACATCAGTGGCGTGGAAAGGGGTAGCTGGTATGCATGGGCGACTGCTGATCATCCATAAAAATAACCCTAGGTTGTGCGTTCGCTTGTGAGCCGACTTTCTGCCCAGACTTGTACTCCGGAGGGGAACCTCTTAGGTGCACCCATAGTCATTCGTTAATTTATTTATTTGGTATGACTAGCACCCACCGTCACTAAAATGACGGCTATACTTGTGGCCTTTCGGCTAGAGACACTCAGAACATTTCGTAGAAGTTGCATGTACTATCTAACTACAGTTTCGTTCGGTTGCCATGCAACTTCAAATTTGGTAAATTCGTCACATGAATCAAACCGGATGAGCTACGTTTGTGTGATGAGCCTACGAATCTTTAAGCTGCATGGAAACGCATGAAGCTGTTATTAAATAAGGCATATATATACACTCGCGCGCATGCGTGCGTGCATGTGTGTATGTGTGTGTGTGTGTGTGCGTGTGTGTGTATCTGCGTAGATGTTTGTGAATGTGTCTGTCTTCTGAGCTGTCTTTACTGTTGAGACCACTTAGAGATCGCTGTTGTTATTTATGCACAGAAATTCTGTATAGGATACCGGCTTCATGAATTTAGTGGATCATATCAAGTCTATAATTTAAGTCGATCATATCAGAGCCAATAACCAGAAACCAATAAATGTATAGCAGAATAAAGGTATAAAAGAATGAATGAATACATACATACATACATATATATATATCAACAAAGACAGGCGTACGCAGTTATATAATCTTTTCATATGTATGCGAGTTGTATATATATATATATATATATATAGATATATATATATATATATATATATATATATAATATATATATATATACGTATGTATGCATGTATGTATATATGAGTATATGTATATGTGTGTGTGTGTGTATGTAAGTGTGTATGTATTGTAGATTTATCTGCATTTATTTATATTTTTAATGAACATTTGACTTTTAAAAGACTTATGTAAATATATTAAATTACAACAGACGCTAGTAAACAATGACACAGTGGGAAATAATGAGATAGGCTTGTGTTGTATGTACGTGTATCGGTTCTCGTGTGTATATCTCTGTATGTGTATGGGTATGTGTATGTGTATATACGTGCGTGTGAGAGCTGGTGTATGTTTGCGTGTTATGTGTGTGTCACTATGTTCTTGTGTATGTGTCTGTATATGAATATGAATGTTTATGAGTGTGTGTGTGTGTGTATGTGTACGCGCGTGCTGTTTGTGTATATATCTTTATCTCTCGGTGTGTGACTATGATTTATGCATATGTATGTATGTTTGTATGCGAGCTTCTCTGTGCGTGAGGTGTGTAGATATTTGGGTACATATTTGCTTGTATGTGAGGTTGACTGTGTCCCTGTATATGTGTGCATGTGTATGTACTTATATATATATAAATATATATTAATATACATACAAATATATTTATGTGTATATATATATTTATATATGTATATATATGTGTATATATATATATATATATATACGTTTATATTACGTATATATATATATATGCGGTGTGCGTGTGTGTGTGTGTTCGTGCCTCTGGGTATGCGAAGGATTTATCGTTCCTTTCTCTCTCTCTCTCCCTATATATATATATATATATATATATAGAGAGAGAGAGAGAGAGAGAGGGGGAAAGAGAGAGAAATATAGCAGTATGAATATACACACACACAAATACATACACATACATACGTAGATACACACACACAGATACATAACATACATGCAAGTATACTCATATACATATATACATACATGTATATGCGTGTGTGTGAGTGTGTGCGCGTGTGCGCGTGTATGCGCATGTGTGTGTATCTGCACCTGTGTGTGTGTGTGTGTATATGTGTCTGTGTTGTTAGTCTCATACTGTCGACATTTCTTCAATAAACAAGGAACTCATTGGTCTCAAATGAAGAATTAAAACCACCTTCGCTGGAATCTACGCAACAATAACTGTCTGAAGTCATTCAATGGTCTTTTAGATTCTTACTCTTACGACGACATATTGAATTTAAGATAAACACTTGAAGCATTATTATTATTACTATTATTATTATTATTATTATTATTATTAAGTAGAATCTCGATTCCAATGAATCTGCTGCAACCAAGGCAACAATACTTCATGTATTGTAGCTATAAGAAGAAGGAGGGGCAGGTGCAGGAGGAGGAGAATGGATATGAGGTGGTGGTGGTGGTGGTTGTGGTAGTTGTGGTGGAAGGGGAGGGGGAGGGGGAGCATGAAAAGGGGGAGGAGGATGAAGAGGAGGGGGAGGAGGGGGAAAAGGAGCACGAAGAAAGATGATGGGGAAATGGAAAAGAAAAAGGAGAAAGAGAACAAGATGGAGGAAAGGGGGGAAGAGGAAGAGGGGGAAGAGGTGGAGGAGGAGAAGGAGGAGAAGGAGGAGGTGGTGGTGGTGGTGGTGGTTGTGGAAGTGGAGGAAGAGATGGAAGAGAAGGAGGAAGTGGAAGAGAAGGAGGAAGAAGTGGAAGAGAAGGAGAAGGTGAAGGAAGGGAGGAGGAGGAGCATGAAGAAAGATGATGAAGAAAAGATGAAAAAGGAGAGATAAAATATGATGGAGGAGGAGGAGGACGACAACGACGGGGAGTGGAGGACGAGTACGAGGAGGGGGTGGTAAAATGACCGAAACGTTAGGTTCGTTTCCTCTTCAGGCCAAATCAATTTTCTTAAAGTCTCTTGCTACGAAGAATTTATCTTTATATTGCTTCTGTTGTTGCTGCTTGCATCTTTGCTGTTGTTGTTGTTGTTGTCCTAGCCGCTTTTGTTGCTGTTTCTGTTCTTGTTTTTTTCTTTTTGCAGCTCCAGCTCTACAGAAATATGAACAAGGGCCGTCTCTAGTTACTCTTCTGGTTCTTCAGATATAATCTCTCAGCAGATGAAAACCAACCATGTATGTAATTGCTACGGTACGAGTTTATTTGAAAAAGATTAGCAGTTATTCCTAGCTAATATAGCCCCTACGTACAGGCTTCCCCATTTACTTGCACACCAAACCTCGTTTATCACGGATATTCGGTAAAATATAAAGCAGTTATGAAAGAAACATCTATCTCCATGCATGAGAACGAATGATAGATTCATTGATAGCAGATTCGCGGTCCACAGCAACTAAGTTTCCACCGTCGCTACGTAGAGGATTCCCCATTTTCTAGCACGCCAAATCTCGTTTATCACGGATATTCGGTAAAATATAAAGCAGTTATGAGGGAATCATCTATCTCCATGCACTAGAAAGAATGGTCGATTCATTGACTGCAGATTCGCGGCCCACAGCAACTATTTTTCCATCGTCACCACGTAGAGGCTTCCCCATTTTCTAGTACACTAAACCTCGTTTATCACGGATATTCGGTAAAATATAAAGCAGTTATGAGGGAATCATCTATCTTCATGCACTAGAACGAATGGTAGATTCATTGACAGCAGATTCGCGGTCCACAGCAACTAAGCTTCCCCCGTCATTACGTAGAGGCTTCCCCATTTTCTAGCACACCAATCATCGTTTATCACGGATATTTGATAAATAATAAAACACAGTGATGAAAGAATCATCTATCTCCATGCACGTTGTAAATGGAACGAATGGTAGATTCATTCACACCAAACTCACGACCCAAGGCAAGTACGCTTCCACCGTCACGTATTTTCTTGATCATTTCTACCTTTTTCTTGTAGAGAATACACTTGTCTGCTTCGTTTGCTAGAATCAGGTGCCTTCGTAGATTTTCTGTACAATGATCCCATGTTGATGGCACAAGTGTGTAATCCGTGTAAAAGTATACGCTGTCTCGTAGCAGTAAACACAAACAATAACCTGTGCATTCTGGGTACCTGAGTATTGTGGGTACAAACAGAATCTTCGACTGATCACCTAGATTATCCTAGATTATCCTAGATCAATCAGTGATAAGCGTAACATAGGTCGTAATTGAGCATACCGTGTTATCCTGAATCAGTGATGAATGAATCAACGATAAACAAAGCAGCATGAATTAAATAGTGGTGCTGTTGCCGTGGGTTTTTTTTTAATCTAGCACTATGACTTTCCCCCATTTCTAAGTTAAGGTTAAAAATTAAGCAACCCCACAAAACAACTAATCTTTACACACAGACGCACAGAATAACATCAATCAAATAACGACAGCGGCGTGAAAAATAAGCATCAGCGATGTGACTGTCGCCTGTACACTAGACAAGAGATGCCAGTTTGTCTTTTACACCTACCATGCTCGTTGGTATTAGCCCGAGTTGCTGGATAATTTTTCGTTCCTTTAAGAATATTGTAGAAGGGAATCTTTTCATAGATTGGAATTTAAATCCTAATCTCTACAGAAATTTATTATTTCAAGAAAGCATTGAAATTGAATTAGTTTTAATTTTTACGATTATAGATAACAACTCGAGATGTAACTTCTTAGCCCGAATCAGTCGCGTGTGAACGATGTCGGGAGAAGTTCTGCTACGAATGATATCTTTTGACACGGGTCACCTCTAACACGATCGCCAGACGCTGAACGAAAATGAATGAACTGCGACCGGCTCAATAAAAGGAGCCAGGCTGCAATTACATACTTAAAATCAGTGTTGACAGAAATTAAATCAGCATGCAAATACACATTCACTTTACTAAGCTTATAATCGGGCTAAGCCCGAACAGCCCGAGTGCCGGAGTAGCCACTGATACATACATACATACATACATACATACATACATACATACATACATACATACATATGTGTGTGTGTATACATATATATATTTATGTATGTATGTATATATATATATATATATATAGAGAGAGAGGGGAGGGAGAGAGGGAGAGACAAAGGAGAGAGTGACGGCGACATATATATATACTCTTTTACTTGTTTCAGTCATTTGACTGCGGCCATGCTGGAGCACCGCCTTTAGTGGAGCAAATCAACCCCGGGACTTATTCTTTGTAAGCCCAGTACTTATTCTATCGATCTCTTTTGCCGAACCGCTAAGTGACGGTGACGTAAACACACCAGCATCGGTTGTCAAGCAATGCTAGGGGACAAACACACACACACACACACACACACACACACATATATATATATATATATATACATATATACGACAGGCTTCTTTCAGTTTCCGTCTACCAAATCCACTCACAAGGCATTGGTCGGCCCGGGGCTATAGCAGAAGACACTTGCCCAAGATGTCACGCAGTGGGACTGAACCCGGAACCATGTGGTTGGTTAGCAAGCTACTTACCACACAGCCACTCCTGCGCCTGTATGTATATATTAAAGCATTTTCGGGAACAATTTCCTACCGGTTTCAATCAGTTAAAAATTCGAATTAGTTATTTTCAGGAATTGAAACCGGTGGCATACTGTAATAAAAATATAAATACTCTTTTATCCATGACAAAATTCTCAAAGTATTTTCTTCTTGTTGCTTTTTTCAATATAGATCTAATTGTGTAAAACCTCTTACCTTCTCAGTATATGCGTATGCATGTGTGTGTATATATGTATGGGAGAATTATGCGAGCATGTATGTATGTGTGCATATGTGTATGCATGTGTGTTTGTGTGTGTGTGTGTGCCTGTGCCGATTTGATTGTGCGTAAATGTGTGTATGGTCCGCGTGTAGGGTGATTCAAGGTGCCCGCATCGTTATTTAAATGAAGTATAAAATTTTTATCTCAGTTTCTTAAAGTTTTCTTTTTATGTTTTTCAAACTATTTTTCGTATTTTCTTAATTTTTTGTTAATGACATTTTCGAAAATATATAAATCGATCAATCAATATGTATGTATTGATAGATTAATTGGAAAATGTCGTTATAAAAAATTGAGAGGATATTTATTATCCTAAAAAGGACGCTATGTACTTGTGTATGTGTGTGTGTATGTGTGTCTGTGCTCGTGTGTGGTGCGTGTGTATGCGTACGTATGTAGGCGCAAGAGTTACTGTGTGGTAAGTAGCTTGCTTATCAACCACATGGTTCCGGGTTCAGTCCCACTGCGTGGCACCTTCTACTAAAGCCTCGGACCGAGAAAATCCGTGTGAGTGGATTTGGTAGACGGAAACTGAAAGAAGCCCGTCATATATATGTATACGTATATATATATATATATGTATGTGTGTCTGTGTGTCTGTGTTTGTTCCCCCAACATTGCTTGACAACCGATGCTGGTGTGTTTACGTCCCCAAAACTTAGCGGCAAAAGTACTGATACAATAAGCACTAGGCTTACAAAGAATAAGTCCTGGGGTCGATTTGCTCGACTAACGGCGGTGCTCCAGCATGGCCGTAGTCAAATGACTGAAACAAGTAAAAGACTATATGTGAATGTATATATGTATATGATGGTAGCGACTGAGTAAGATCTCTTCCTAAACTCCGTGTAGAATTTCTGACAGTCCAAGAAATTCCTGCGTGTGAATTTACCTTGAATGATAAAGAGCTTTCCAGTGCAAACAGTTGTAAAACCAGTGGCACAACAGAGGTTGAGACCACCAGAAACCGATAAGCACTTCGAGTTTTCTTATACGAATTTCCCTTTTCCTTGAAGGAAGTTCTATGGAGAACTGGTGGTACTTCATTCCTGTCAGTTTACATGCTTGTTAATCCCCAGATAGGATCTTAATAGGTGCACCAACTCTGAATAGACCAGGGAACAATAGTGGCTAAGAGGTAGTGCCACACCCTTTAAAACCCTGGAATTCCCAAACCAGGCCCCCACTACTTCATGTAGTTTAAGGTCATAAAGAGGATACACACACACACACACACACACACACACACACATGTATAAATATATATATTCATTTTTTCTTTTATTTGTTTCAGTCATTTGACTGCGGCCATGTTGGAGTACCGCCTTTAATCGAGCAAATCAACCCCCAGAACTTATTCTTTGTAAGTCTAGTACTTATTCTATAGGTCTCTTTTGCCGAACCGCTACGTTACGGGGACGTAAACACACCAACATCAGTTGTCAAGCGATGGTGGGGTGGGGGACAAAAACAGATACACAAGCATATATATATATATATATATACATACATACATATATACATATACATATATATATATATATATATACTAGCAGTATCGCCCGGCGTTGCTCAGGTTTGTAAGGTAAATAACTATAAAGCATTTTTAGAGAGTTATATCCAAAAAACAGCAAAAAGATGGAAAAAAATTATGGTAAATTTTTTTTTTAGTTAAAAAAGGTGGAGTTGAGTCCCCTAGACAGTTTGCAATTTGTGTTTCTGATTCTCAACCCCATGTCGAATTTATCGATTTTTTTTCAGAACTGGGGGAACTTTTCAAAATTTTCGCTGCGTTAGTTTTGAACTATGACATTGGGCTATGTGTGTGTCAAGTTTCATCAGAATCGGTTGAAAGCCGTGGTCAGGGTGAGGGTACGAGAAAACAGACACACAGAAAACGCACAGACAAACTGCCGTTTATATATAGATATATATATATATAATATATATATATATATATAAATATATATATATATATATATATATATATATATATATATATATATATATGCATATGTATACATATATGTATGTATGTATGTATGTATGTATGTATGTATGTATATAGGTGAGAGAGTTGGTGTGTGAAAGTACGTGGTTGGATATATAAAAAATTAAAAAAAAGAGTGAAAAAAACTACAGAAGGCTTGTGTTATAAGGTTAAAGAATATATTTAAGTCGTTATGTTAGAAAAATGTTAGAAAATTTTGTGTATAGTAAACACAACGACTTAAATATAATCTATTTTGTCGGCTCATTAGTAAAGGCACGGATGTGTGCCCTTAAATTTTCACTAATATTTGGGAGTAGGGCTAATATTTGTCAGAGTAAGAGCTTCAGTGTGTAAGAACTTCAGTGTCAGAACTTCCGGTTTGAAGAATGAGAACTTCAGTCATGAAACCCCCGCTGGAAGGGAAATAAGGTTTTCCTTAACTAAATTCCATTTTGATGCCACGTGCTTATTCTATCACAAAGTCAAGTTGTTTGCTATTTTCCATTGATGATATCAGCAAAGAACTCGTGAATAGCTTTAATTTTCTACATTGTTGTAAATGTTTGCTTATATTCACTTATTTTGTATTGGTAACAAAGGATTTAATAACTGAAAATATATTTTAACAGTTAGGTCACCTTCGTGATAGTTTCGTGGAAGAGAATGAGATTTTTTTTGTGTGTGGTCTGGACAAGATGCTTGTCAGACTAATTGTCCTGTAAATAGGCCAACAAAACAAAATATGTTTAGCTTTCTTTTAATTTAGTTATACTTAATTGCTAGGTTTCTTCAATGTTGTGAAGTATTGGCTGCGACCTCACATAGAATTTTCACTTTTAGTTACCCAACGCTTCACATTTAGAGTGAAATATTTTCTTTGTGCCTTCATGAGCGGAAGTTTGTATTAACCATCATCATCATTCATCATTGTTCGACCGTGGTCGAGACAATGAAATTTACTATGTTACGCCAGACTTCACGGTCCATCATAGCATTACGGAGGTCCTGTTGCTGGATGTCTGTATCCCTGGAGATTACATCAGGGTAGGAGAGTGTGCGCCCTCTGGTGTTACGAGTAGATGGCTTCCAGAGGAGAAGAGTAGAAATTACTTCTTTTTCAGCTCTACAACAATGTCCAGCAAACTGGACTCTCCTACCTTTCACAAGAGATGACACAGGTGGTAATTTCCCATATATTTGCATTTTGGTTGTATGGCGCCTCCACGAGAGATTTTGAGCTCTCATAAGGAGGCGAGTGTAGGTTCCATCCAACCGCCTCTCAAGCTTCTTTGATAACGTCCAGGTTTCTGAGCCATATAGTAGAATTGGTTCGACTGTGGCTTTGAATATTTCAAGTTGAGTCTCTACTTAGATTTGATGACCAGATCTTATGCATGTCATTACAGGCTGACCAGGCCATACCCTTTCTAGTTAGAAAGTCTTTTCCAGATGATGATATGTATGACCCAAGATATTTATAATCAGAAACCATATTTAAAGCGCACTGTTGAGAGTGTGGATGATGCAATCACTGTTGGACAGGCACTTGTTTATGTATTCAGTTTTGGCCTCATTGAGGTAAAGACCTACACAATTTGAGGCTTGTTCAAGAGATTGTAAAAGAGACTGGGCATGGAGAGAGATCACTGATAAGAGCGATGTCGTCAGCAAAGTCAGTGTCTGTCAAGTACTCAGCTGGGTGTCTGGAACTTCTTGGTTTTATTTCAAAGCCCTTGCAGAGATGGTATCAACTGACATACGTAGCACATAATCAACAACAATGATGAAAAGAAATGGGGCGAGTGTGTCTCCCTGCAGTATTCCGGCTTTGATTGAGAAAGATTATGTTTCTCCATCAGGGGTTAAGATGGTTGTATTAACCAGTTAGCCAGGTACACCGTAAGTATACCCTTGACAGCTAGTGTTGGATATCTACGTCTCTGTATACTAACGCTTTGACAAAAGAGACCGGTAGAATAAGTTTCAGTCTTAAAATACATATTAGTGTTTATTATTTCAACTAGGTCCCTCGAGGCAGTGCTTCAGCATGGCTGCAATTTAATGACAGAAGCAAATAAATGCTAAAAGCTAAAAGATATGAATGTTTCGGCGAAATATTCGTACCACCTTCATAGTAACAGCCAACGATTTTACATTAATACGTTATTCCAGACGTTATCCTGTATTGGTTTTGGTAGAGAAAAACAAATTAAGATAACAGTTATTGTTTGCTGTCGTCGGTGTAATGTATGTTGTTGGCAGCGAAAATTTGCAATTGTATTCCGTTTATAATATTTTCGTTAAGGCCCTGGCTTATTATATAATCATATAACGAGTTTCGTCCGTGTTTGAGAGCAAACTAGCTTACAGTGATTACATCGGTAGCTGGAATGTCCAAGCAATTTAGAAAGATTTCGAAGCTGAAAGAAATCGGTGGTGAAATCGTTGTTTACTTCAGACGGCCATGACACATATATCGATGACTGCTTTTTTTTTTCTTTGTTTGCAAGTTGTATAATTATACTGTGGAGGAAGATAACACTTCTTGATGGTTTGTATTATTACAAAAATTTAAATGTATATTTTCTGTCATAGAATTGCGTATGCGTGCGGTAATATATATCTGTGTGAATATGAGTGTGTGAATGTGCGTGTATGAGAAGTGTATGAGAGATAAAGAGAGAGAGAGAGAGAGAGAGAGAGGAGTGGACGCATCTAAGTATGAAAGTGCGTATGAATTTATGTCTTTGCGTATCCATTTCCTTGTATGCATAAATATATGTGCAAGTATATGTGTACATATATATATATGTGTGTGTGTGTGCGTTTATAGATATTTGTGTGCATAAATATATATACACATTATATATACATATCTATATATATATATATATATAATATATATATGTATATATATATGGGATTATATATGTGTGTAATATATATATGTATATTATATATATATATATATATATA
>NC_043013.1:41218095-41238095 GCF_006345805.1 Octopus sinensis | reverse complement strand
TATGAATGAATATTTATAGGTATGTATGTATGCAGGTATGTATGTATGTGTGAATGTATACATATGTAGGCGTAGGTGCAATTGTGTCGTAAGAAGTTGGCTCCGGGTTCAGTCCCACTGCGTGGCACCATGGGCAGCAACTGCCTTTCGCTATAACCTCGGGCCAACCAAACCCTTGTTAGTGAATTTGGTAGACGGAAACTGAAAGAAGTCCGCTGTATATGTGTACATTTGTGTACTTGTGGGTGTGTTTTTCTGTTTGTGTCTATCACTAAACTAAATATTTGTTTCAAATTTTGGTACATGGCCAGTAAGTTCAGGAAAGGGGCTCAGTCGACCCCAGTGTTCAACGGGTACATATTTCATCGATTTCGAACGTTTCAAAGGGGAAGCCGCTCTTCAATAAACCAAATGTTGATCTCATAACTTGCCGTGACGCAAGTGAAATACGCGGGCATAATCTCTCCTCCTCGTCCTCCTCCTCCACCACCACTCTCTTCTCTTTCTTCTCTTTCTCTGTCTGTGGAGACAGACAGACAGGCAGATGTGTAGGTAGAGAGAGAGACTAACGTATAGATAGATAAATAGATAGATACGTAGGTAGATAGATAGATATACAGACAGATAGTCGGATAAACAGATAGGCAGATAGATAGATAGATATAGATAGATAGATAGATAGATAGATAGATAGATAGATAGATAGATAGATAGACAGACCAGTCAGGCAGATAAATAGATAGATAGACAGACAGTCAGGCAGACATAGTCACATATGTTTATGTGTTTTCGTTGTTATATAGTCAACTTGTCTTTATCTTTAAGCTTCTCGCTGTTCGGGTCATTCGGCTATATCATTAAAGTATCGTAAATATGCTTTTGTAGTGTCTCATTCGGTGGTTTACGACATGAGTTCAAATCCCGTCGAAACCAGATTTGCTTTTCATGCTTCTTGTGTCAATAAAGTATCAGACGGTCCTAGTTTTTTTCTTTTTTGCTCAGATATCATCTTTGAAGTAGTTGAAGCTGGATATGTCACTGAATAGTTTTCACTAAGTAGGGAAGGATAACATATGTCATGGCGTTGCTCCTTCTTTACATGCTAATGTAAAATCTCAGACACGCGCGAACTTATGAATCCTTGTACTCACACATCCCAGTACTTATGCAGACCGATCTCGAAATATACTTACTACGGTGTGTATAATAATTACACACACTGACACTTGTATAACTCATAGAGGTCTCTTTATAGTGTTCAACACACTCTCAATCACGCACTCACATACTCAAAGAATTATCTATACATACATATATGGAGAAGGAGGAGACCCCTTCAGTCATGAATGACCATGGGATTGCACCTAGAAAGTTACCCTCCCAGGCACAAGTCCGGGCAAGGTTGTTTGTGGAAGGCCAGTAGTCGCCCATGCATACCGGCCTCTCCTCTCCAAACCACTGATGTTATCCAAGGGAAAGGGAAAGAGGCCGATACAGCTTGGCACCAGTGATGTCGCAACTCATTTCTACAGCTGAGTTAACTGGAGCAACGTGAAATAAAGTGTCTTGCTCAAGAACACAACATGCAGCCCGGTCCAGGAATCGATCTCACTATCTCACGAGCGTAAGCTCGACGCTCCAACCACTGAGCCACGCGCCTTCATACATACATACATACATACATACATACATACATACATACATACGTACGTACGTACGTACGTACGTACGTGCGTGCGTATATACATACGTACATACGAACGTACATACAAGCAGCCGGATATATATTCACACAAATACGCGTTGTATATATGCGTTAATTCTTCGATATCGCTATGCCGTTAGGTGTTGCTAACAGACATACAACCATGTTAACATTTACAAATACACTCACACACATACACGAAAGCACACAAGTACATGAGAATATATACCCGAAACCACACACAACAACGCATCTATACGCACACACATTTGTTCACAAATGCACACACTAAGATGCTTGCAGACAAGGACACACATAGGCGAACTCACTTATTGTAATATGCACACACGCACAAGCTGTATACATTTTCCCACTAGCGATGGTGATATAACAGTAAAAGAAGACCTTCGGACTAAAAGAATTAGAATCTGTGTTAGTCCCTTCCGGCCATGTTCTGAGTTCCAATAAAAACCCACCGGACCTCACTATACCTATCTCCAACCTCAGGAAACTTCTGGAACATATACGGCGGCGCCGACTTATTGTAAATAATCTACACATAATCATTGTATGGATATTACCGTACTAAATTCTGGTGCCTCAACTTAAGCACGATATTCATTTGAATCTAAATTTTTGCTGAACTCATAATCATTTTTCTATAGAAAATCTAAAGAGATAAACTTAAAAAAAAGAAATGAAAATATCACACTGCTAACTGAGAGCAAATCTGAAATATACCTGGTAGTGTATTACGGTTGCAAAATGAAATACTGTGTAATTGCCAGCAATCAAAATGTAAGAACCAGTTTCCAGGATTATGTGTAATGTGAAAATTGGTCTCTGCAATTGTGTAACATCGCTAAACATAGTTGCTATTTAATCAGTGTATTCATGGATAATTGATGGGTTAGGTGTGATACTGATGAAAGAGCAATAACTCTTGAAATATGCATATACGCATTACCTATTTTCCTTTCTTCGATCGCATTGTTTGCATAGACGCATTAGTTAACGAAACGTCAGAACCTGCAGTGCTGGTTCTGAATTCTATAAATAGATTCAGAAGAGATAAACATACAAGTGAAAATAGCGCACTACAAATATCAGCTAGGACACAGTAGAGTGCCTTATAAACCTGCAATATACTTGGTAGTATATTATGGTTACATAACGAAACACTGTGTCCTTGCTTGCAATTAATATCTATGGCTAGCAGGCAGGATCGTTAGCACACCGAATTAAACACTTAGCGGCGTTACGTCTCAGTTCAAATTCCACCGAAGTCGACTTTGCTTTACATCTTTCGGGGCCGATAGAATAAGTACCAGTACAAATCGACTTACTCCCCGCTCCCTCGAAATTGCTGGTCTTGTGTCAAATTTTGAGTTCAATATCTGAACACTGTGTGCAGATATGAAAACAAGCAAACATACATACGTCATAGATACATACATAGATATGAAACAAACAAACATACATACATACATACATACATACATACATACATACATACATGCATGCATACATACATACATACATACATACATACATACATACATACACATTTGTATATATACAGTCATATAGAAATAATGATTATTTCTAATTTTAGCACAAGGCCAGCAGTTTTGAGGTTAGAGAACAAGACGTTTACATAGATTTCTGTACTTATCTGGTACTTTATTTTTTCGATCCTGAAGGGATGAAAGGTAAAGTTGACATGACTGATACGGGAACTTGCAAACTAAAGAGCCAGAAGACATGGCACATAGCACTTGGTCAGGCGCGCTACTGATTCTTCCAGCTAACCACCTTAGCAACATCAACAGCAACAATAATGGTCTTGATTTAGACACTCCGTCGGTTACCTCGACAAGTGTTCTAGATTATCCGATCAGTGGAACAGCTTGCTCGTGAAAATAACGTGCAAATTGCTGAGCACTCCACAGACACGCGTACTCTGAACTCAGTTCTGAAGGAGATTCAGCGTGACACAGAAGGGAACACGGCTGGCCCTTTGAACTACAGGTTCTATTCATGTTTGCCAGCTGAGTGGACTGCAGCAATGTGAAATAAAGTGTCTTGCTCAAAGACACAACACGCTGACGTGTATCGAACTCGCAAACTTAAGATCTTTTTCAGAATACTCTAACCGCTAAGCCACCTGCCTTCACGCACACACACGCGCACAAATACATAAATTTACAAACACACAAACGCACTCACACACATACCTATATATATTTGCGCCGGAACACACGAACACGCATATCCTGCAAACTTTGAATCTCTTCAGAGCCGGATGAATGTGTCTAATTGAACTCAGTTGCTTAACAATTACAAAATCTCCAGGAAGAGATATTTCGAAGAACTAATCATTCATTTGGGGAGGGGAGCTTTTTGTTGCACAAACATCCTCTCATACATCCAAAAGGGACCATTCCATTGATTGTGAAAATCTCAAAATATCCAGTTACCAACATCGCATCAGACCACTAAGAAAGGAAGTGGGACCGAACCTGAAACTGCGTGGCTGCAAAGCGAGATTCTTAACCACACAACTATGTGTTTACCTAGACCAACACACGAACATGCACTCACACACACACGCACACACACATACCACACACACACACACACACACACACACACACACACACACACATACACACACACACACCCAAGCATGAACCCATAAATACATAGACACATCTGTATGTATAGTCGTATGTATATGTGCATATATGCAAGGATGTGTAGTATACATATGTGTATAATATATTTATACATACATATATATATACGCACATACACATATAAATATATATATATATATATGCGTGCGTGTGTGTGTGTGTGTGTGTGTGTGTGTACGTGTGTGCGTGTGTGTGTGTACATTCACACATACGAGTGTCAAACACTCAGTGGGTAATTTTCTGCTATGGTTCTATCTCATTTTCCGAATAGCATCACTTGAATAAATTGTGAAATGCTCGGAGTTGTGACAATATATTGTCCATTTAGAAAGAAAATCCGTGTTGTTAAAAGAAAATTCATATTTATTTAATATGTTAATCAGAATTTGATATCAACAAATACACAACAATGCCGTAGTATTTATGAATTTATCGACAGGAGGATAAACGATATTCAGTTTGCAAGAAGCTGTTCGTTTGACGTCATTTATAGAGAACAGCAGGCGGCTTTTATCTTTCCTTGTTTATCTTATAAGGAATACTATTGAAAAATGTGTCAGCTGCAACTGTCGGACGGGTAAAGGAGTAATAACTGAAGAGACTGTGACATCATCTTCACAGTTATTTTGTTGTGTATTCATGTCAATCTTTACATTGTAGAAAAAAAAATGCATACACACGTAAACGTGTGCATATTCTCATACACACACGCGCACACGCACATATGTATATATATATATAAACATATATTGCATGTATGTATATGGCTTATATGAATATACATATATATATATATATATATATATATATATATATATATTATATATATATTATATATACATATATATAAACATATATGCATGTATTATATGGATTATATGAAGATATATATATATATATTTATATATTATACATATACATATATATATATAAATGTATAGGTGTATGTATATGTATGAATGCATGTATATATGTATATATATATACATACATATAAATGCATATGTATGCATATAAATATATATATATATATATATATAAATATATATGAATGCATGTATATGTGTGTGTATCTCTCTCTCTCTCTCTCTCTATATATATATATATATATATATATATATACACACACACATATATACATAAATGCATACATATATATAGACATATTTATTTGGTCATGTGAGTTTGTGTGCGTGTGTGTCCGTGCGCGCGCGCTTGAATACTCATTAGCTGACGCAAGCATAAACACCCAATCGTGCAAAACACACATCCACATACCAGAGTGAAGTATACCAAAAGAAACGTATTCAACTCATTAAACTATTCACACATTAACATGCACATGCAAACGCATACAGTCGTGGGCATACATCTGCACAGTACAAACATATATGCTTATAGGCATTTATACATATATATATATATGTATGTATGTATGTAAGTATGTATGTAGGTATGTATGTATATATATGTATGTATGTATATACACACACACATACATACTTACACATCCCAAAATACACACAAGCGCACAAAGCCAAGCATCTAGTCACATAGGCAAATGCACGTGTATTTGCATAGACATTTTAATGTGCACATGGAAGTATACACACCATAAACATACATACACACTCGTAGATATACATCCATATATACATACATACATATCCAAAAGTAAACAGCAATGCCCGAAACGAAACAGCCTCTAGTTAACGGACAAACACACATGTGCATATAGTTGCAGGCATTAGTATAAGCATGCAAATACACACACACGCACACACACACATAGATATGCGCATACATTGATAGACATACATACACACACACACACAAACACACACACACTGATGCAGATCCAAGTATTTACTTATAAACAAACACCTGTATATACATACACATATATATGTCTTTATTGCCCACAGGGGACTAAACATAGAGAGGACAAACAAGGACAGACAAAGGGATTAAGTCGATTACATCGACCCCAGTGCGAAACTGGTACTTATTTAATCGACCCCGAAAGGATAAAAGGCAAAGTCGACCTCCACGGAATTTGAACTTAGGATGCAAAGACCGGCGAAATACCTATTTTTTACTACCCACAAGAGGCTAAACACAGAGAAGACAACCAGGACAGACAAAGGGATTAAGTCGATTATATCGACCCCAGTAAGTAACTGGTACTTATTTAATCAACCCCAAAAGGATTAAAGGCAAAGTCGACCTCGGCGGAATTTGAACTCAGAACGTAGCGGCAGACGAAATACCTATTTCTTTACTACCCACAAGGGGCTAAACACAGAGAGGACAAACAAGGATATAGAGTAACTGTCTGTAAAAGGAGGCTGCATAGGGAAAGACTCTAAATCATGATATTAATTACCAGTTAAAGGGGCAAAATGCTAAGAAACCTAGGATTTTAATACAGAGGAAATTTTATCTTGGGGAACTAAGGGTGACTGTTTATAAAAAATATTGTTATGTTGTATAAAAATAGAATATATGTATGTATGTATGTATGTATGTATGTATGTATGTATGTATGTATGTATGTGTGTGTGTATAGTCAACAGATGACATCCAGAGATTCTCGGTATAGGACATACTTAGTAGCGCTCAAATGATTCGAACTTGGGTTCTGATGTTGTTACGAGGGACCAATTCCATGAGGTAAAGAGTGGGTATAAGAGGAATCTGGGTGAACAGATCTGCTTCTATTACTGGCCGCATATTGTGGTGAACTAAATATACCAACATTAGGATAGATCTCCCCCTCCCCAGAAACCGCTGTTGAACTTATAAAATCTTGCATCCCCTTTAATTTTGTCTGTCGTTTGTACTTCGTGTAAGTTTTATATATTAATATATAAATATCTAGCACGGAATTTTGTCAGTGAATAGACCGCGATCTCAAAGCGACGAAAATATTTTGGCAAATTAAATTTAAATGTTGAAGTGTATCTAACGGTTTGTGTGTGTTTCTTACATGGCTTATAAACACCTTCCACGCTGCAATTGTTTTCGTTCCAGCACACGATCTCAGATCAGGTCACTTGCTATGCAAGTACATCTCCGTAATATATATTTATACTTAAATATCGTCCCAAAATCATCAGTGCTTGCTGTCTTACCTTTTGCATATACATATATATATAGCATATGCACACACACATATATATGTTTGTATATCAAACATAAGCTGTTATATTTAATTTATTTACCCACATAATAGCCTTTATCTCTCTGTCTGTCTGTCTCTCTCTCTCTATATATATATATATATGTTGTGTGTGTAATCAGCTTGTTTATTTTCTAACATACGCATAAGACCCGAAATTTGTCGAGAGTATTTGTTGATTATATCGATCCCAGTATTTGACGGTTTTTTTCTTTATTTTATTGATCCTCGAAAGATGTAAGGCAAAGTTGATTATGGCGGTATTGGAACTTAGAACATAAAGAGCTGAAACAAATATTGCAGGCAATTTTTTATATGATGCCCTATCAACACTGCCGATTCACCACAGTTTTTTTTCTCTTTTTAATAGATAATAAAACAGACATCCTTAAACATAGATATGTGTGTATGTTAGCAGGTATATATGCATGCATATATCTATGTACATATATGCATATATATGTGTGTGTGTGTGTGAGAGAGAGAGAGGTACATGCCATCAAAGTGACACTAGGGTAAAATATACGAAGTCCAATATACCCATCATGTCTAACCTTCTGATAAGGGTACATCAGACTCGTGCATCGCAAATATAAGTGCACAATATGGTGATTTCGTATCAAGATTAACAGCGCATGACCTTGCAATTGGGGCTCAGTTAGAATTTTCTTCGGGTCGAGTAGCCCATCCCGCTCAAAAGGTCCCTGAATACGGGTTGTTGAACGAAACACCCATGTTTCTAGAGGGGAATTACTGAAACCCTAAAGAATTCCTCTCAACACATGACTATGATGCTCCCCCACAACTTTTGCTCGTGATCAGAGATGCACATACCGTCAGCCACTAAGGACATGCTCAACTGGTTAAGCTCAAACAACTGACAAGCAAATCTGTGGTATTGAACAGAATATTTGCTGTAGCCCATCTTTTATACCAAGAGAAAACAATGTACATGATAACACTTCCAATCAGTTAAGATTAGAAGCTATGAACGCCACTGACTAGCACTGCATCAGGGCATTTATTTATTATTATTATTATTATTATTATTATTATTATTATTATTATTATTATTATATTATTATTATTATTATTATTATTATTATTATTATGCATGTATGTATGTATTTATGTATGTATGTATGTATGTATGTATGTATGTATGTATGTATGTATGTATGTATGTATGTCATTATTCAGTTTATTTCAAAATTTGTTGCTAATAGGAAAAGAACCGGTTTCTAACCTAGATCTACGGCTCCTTCATTGGAATTTCAGCATCAACAACAGGTTATGTATGTATGTATGTATGTATGTATGTATGTATGTATGTATGTATGTATGTATGTGTGTATGTATGTAACATATGTATGTATGTATGAACGTATGTATGTGTCTGTATGAATGAATGTATATATGTATGTACGTATGTATGTATGTATGTATGTGTAGATTTGTAATATTTATGTATGCATTCTCATGCATATAGTTGCATATCTAGACATGCTCATATATATTTAAATGATAAACTTCTGGAAAATTTTACAGACTTTTACAGTTCCAGTGATGGATTGGATCTGTAGTCTTCGAATTAGCTTTCTCCTTTTTGGTTTTGAGAAGCCTAATTTCTCAAGATTGGTACTTATGCAGTGTGTAACATATCCCATGGCCCTAATAATTACAGGTACAAATCTGACCTTGTAATCTGGATAGAGTAACTGCAGATTTCTCAATAGTTTAGCATAGGTGTTCGCTTTTTCACTGATCTTCAGCTTTATGTTAACATTCACTGGGCAGCAAATTTCCACAACTCCGCACAGTTTCTCTTCTCTATCCCAAATTATTATATCAGATCTGTCGTGCTTACATATCATTGAAATCTTCACTGATACATTCCACGAGTATTTCTTTTCATTATGAGTGGCTATGGTTGCTACCATTTTGTAGATTCTTATTTCATTGTGCTTGGGATTATCTTCCGACGGATTTCATTACAGCGTGTCCTAGGTACAACGTCATGTCTCATCGGTTGATAATATCGTGATGACATTTTTGAACATCTGCTTATGATGTGGGTGATATTTTCAGTATGAACTCCACTAAGTCTGCATCGGTTGTCACATTTTACGGTTTATCCTGCATCTCTATCCCTTTTGTGTATCAGGTATTTGGTTGATATTTCCTGTTCCTGGATTGCAAACGTTTACTCTTTAAAGTGGGAGGTAGTAATCCGGCTATTGGTCTATGATAAACTGCTTTGATGATCGATGTTACTATCATCACGGAGCTCCCTACTAACATATCCATGCATAGTCTTCTACTCATATAGGCTCATCTTTTCATCTGACGATACAATGCAGTTGAGTTTGCGACGTTTTTGCGCATGTATTCCAAGTTATCAGACAAAGAGTGTTGCTCAAGGAGCAGTCTTCCAAGTCTTATAATGTTATCATCCTCATATATGCAAAGTTGGTCAAGCGATGCACTTGGTGGTTAAAAGATGTTGCCGAAGGGATATGATGCGACATTCAAAAGCGTTTTGGATCGATGTTAAGCCTCTACCGCTTGTATGTATGTATGTATGTATGTATGTATGTATGTATGTATGTATGTATGTATGTATGTATGTATGCATGTATGTGTGTATGGCGTAGCACTGTGGTAAGAAGCTTGCTTTTCAACCACATGGTCCCGAGTTCAGTCACACTGCGTGGCACCTAGAGCAAGTGTTTTCTACTATAGCGTTGGGCTATAGTAGAGTGGATTGGGTTGACAGAAAGTGAAAGAAGCCCGTCGTTTATATATATATATATATATGTCTCTGTGTGTGTGTGTGTGTGTGTGTGTGTGTGTGTGTGCATGCGCGTGTGTGTATTTATGCGTTTGTGTCATTGCGTCCGTGTTTGTTACCCCCACCATTCTTGACAACCGATGTTGGTGTGTTTACGTCCTCGTAACTTAGCGGTTCGGCAAAAACTACTAGGCTTACAAAGAATAAATCCTGGGGCCGATTTCTTCGACTAATCCCATTAGGACGGTGCTGCAGCATGGCCGCAGTCAAATGACTGAAACAAGTGACAGAATAAAAGAGTGAAAGAATAAAAGAATAAAAGAATAGCTACATATATTACATACTTTCATGCATTTAAATATGGATATGTGTGTGTATGTGTATGCTTGTGTGTATATGTATGAGTGTAATTGTACGTATATATGTATACATATGTATGTGCATGTGTGCGTGAATGTGTGTGGCCTAGTGGTTAGGGTGTTGCGCTCCAGATCAAAAGATCACAGGTTCGGTTCGAGGACTGACCGATGCGTCGTGTCCTCCTTGACCAAAAGCACTTCATTTCACGTTGCTCCTATCTACCTACCCTGCAAATGGGTAATCCTGTGACGGACTAGCCCCTAAGGTGCGGGTGGGGCAGAGGGTGTGGCATCGTTCGAATCGAAAGGTAAAACGATGCAAAGCGCATTGTGACCAGCGATGTATAACGGCATCTGATAGTCTGGTCGATCACGTGATCGCTTGCTAAACACACACATATAAACACATGTGTATATGACCAGCTGTGAAGTTTCTCCAAACGCAATTAACTGTCTATATATGTAACAAATTTCACACTTAAATTTACTTAAGCACCAGAATGAAATATTAAAAATTAAAATTTAGAAGAGAGCGACAACATAAGCGGCGCAGGTGTTGGTATTAATGTTGTTTTGTTGTTGTTGTTGTTGTTGTTGTTGTTGTTGTTGTTGGTTGTGTTGTTGTTGTGGTGGTGGTGGTGTGGTGGTGGTGGTGGTGGTGGTGGTGGTGGTTGTGGTTGTGGTGGTGGTGGTGATGGTGGTGTGGTGGTGGAGGTGTGGTGGTGGTGGTGGTGGTGGTGGTGGTGGAGTGGAGGTGGTGGTGGTGGTGGTGGTGGTGGTGGAGGTGGAGGTGGTGGTGGTGGTGGTGGTTGTTGTTGACGATGAGGATGATGATGATGATGATGATGATGGTGTTGGTAGTGGTGGTTTTCGTGATGGTGGTGGTGGTGTGGTGCTGGTGGTGGTGGTGGTAGTGGTGGTGGTGGTGTTGGTGTTGGTTGTTGTTGACGACGATGATGATGATGATGATGATGATGATGGTGTTGGTAGTGGTGTTGGTAGTGGTGGTTGTCGTGATGGTGGTGGTGGTGGTGGTGGTGGTGGTGGTGGTGGTGTGGTGGTGGTGATGACGTTGCTGATACTACCGCTTTGTTGTTTTGACAGATGCCTTTGAAGTTGGAAGCACGACCGGGTGGTTTCCTTAGTTAGTGGTGTTTTTTTTTGTTTTTTTTTTACATGGAGCGACACCAGAGTCTCTGAAGCCAGATGTGCTCTTCTAATAATGAGCCTTTTCCATCTGGTGAACGGGCAAAATATGTACGAATAATTTTATTTCATTGCCAGATTTCTCCTTGAAACATAAAAGTATAAACCACAAAAAAAGAATACAATAATACACTTTTTGCTTATTTCAATACATATGTACATACATACAGATAGATAGATAACTTTCTTTTATTAGCCACACAGGGCTGAATACAGAGGGGACAAATACAAATGCAGAGCTTTTCTTTTCGAGGGTGGGAAAAAACTAAAAATAAGTAGATTGCGATCAAAAGGGATCGAGAGGAGAAAAAAAGAAAAAAAAGAAATCGTGTATCACAGAAATAATGGTGTAACATTGATATAACAGATTGGGTTCATCCGTGGGAAGAAAAGCCTACAGAAAAGACCACGGGAACCCCAGTCAGGGAGGAAATAAACACATGAGGTCAAAAATGCTCTCTTTTTTTTTTTTTTACGATCTACAGGATCATGCTCAAAATGGTTTCGTACTAGCACGCACAATCTTTGCAACATTCACCCATCTTTTTTTGAATCTTTCGCAGACAAAACTTCCCTCTCCATTCTCACCTTCCTTTTCAAGTGGTACTGAAAAAGTTGATGAGCGATTGGCCAGAGAGGTAAGTGTTTGTCTCTAATCCTTTCGCTCGAGTCCACACACAACATTCTTTCACCATGGCCACCAGTACGATTGAAAAACTGCTTGCCTTCCCGGTTGAGGGAAGGGGGCGGAGCAGCAATTCTCACGATAGACTCGGCGATAGGCGGATTCGTCCCACACGTGACAACAGCAGCCGTCGGCATAAGCCCACAGGTCGGAAATGGTTGGACATTGCACGAGTGCGTGCAGAACGGTTTCGTCGCTCTGACCGCATCTCGGGCAAGTCGGTCCAGTGTGTCTGGAACCGTGTCTGTAGAGCTTATCCGAACAGGTAATGCTTCTCGATAGCACTGCCAGGCCAGGGATCTTTGGTGATTGTTCATAGGTCCCGGCCCGAAAGTTGTCCTGAACAGGCGGGTCAGGTGTTCCTCGTCGACGCCCAGACTCTGCCCGAGTTCGTCGTCGCACCTCCCCTCCACTAATCCTCTATAGAATGCTTTGTTGTGATGGAGTCGCACAAGTTCGATCCCGGACGGCAGAGTTGCTTGAGAGCAACGCGACACTCACGGTGCCATTCGCCTAGCCTCGGTCTCTGCTTGATCCATGACTGTAGTTCGTCCAAGGAGACGAGCTGCGGGAAAGCGCGCCGCACAAAAGGCGACCACCCCGGTTCACCGTTGTCTATGAAGCGCCGGAGATGTCGCAGTTCAAGCGCATGTCTGCGCATCATCAACCACGGCATGCCCAGCCCTCCATTTAGCGGGTGTTGGCAGCAAATGGACGCCTAACCATCGGAACGTTTCCCTTCCACAAGCGGAAGAGTAGTATGCGTTCCAGTTTGGTGATGGTAGGGTCGGGACAAGCACGACGGTCAGACGGTACTCGATGACGGATGCGATGTACGCGTTCGCCACCCAGCCCGACCTTTTAGGGATAGCTTTCTCTCAGTCTCATTTCTGGGTGAGAGTAGCCACCCTAGTCGTTATCCTCGCCCCAGTTCTTCTCCATTTGGAGGTCCGGACAGAACCAGACCCGAGCAATTTAACCGGTCCGTCCGTCCAGCGTCCCACGATGGAGACGCTGTTGGACGGCATGGGCTTGCTTCTCAGGTGCCGAGCCGCAAGCCCACTGACTTTTCCCGGTTAATTTTTGCTCCCGTTACCGCCTTCGTATTCTTTCAGTGTCTCGCCGACCAGCTCGATGTGCTCGTAGCTCGACACTATGACGGTGACGTCATCCGCGTATTGCAGACACGCTCCTCCCGCATCCCAGCTCTCGTGGGATGCCCCTCAGCGTCGCCAGTTTCCGCAGTAGTGGCTCAAGAGTCAGTACATACAGCAGCGATGAGAGGGGGCATCCCTGACGAACCGAACGCATGATGTTAAAAGGTCTGGATAGATGACCATTTACGCGGAACTACTGAGCGGATGCCGCTGTATAAGGCAGCGATCCACCGCGGAAAACTGGAACGAAACCAGCCGCTTTGAGGACAGCCTCCAAGTAGTGATGGTCTACCCTATCGGAGGCTTTTGATTGATCCAAATTGATCAGCGCCCACCCATGCCAGGATTTTTAACTACCCTGTCTATGATGTAGCGCATCAGATGGAGGTTGTCATGAATACTTCTACCCGGCACGGCGCATGTTTGCGCCTTGTCGATTAGTTTCTTGATGACAAGCGCCAACCTCTCGGCTAACACCTTGGCCAAAATTTTCAAATCTGCGTTGAGCAGAGTGATGGGCCTGAAATTATCTATGACGCCCCCTTGTTGGGTCTTCTTGATCAGTGCCACTGCTCCTCGCTTTACAAAAGCAGGAATACTCCCGTTCTGCTGCCAGTTGCAGTAGACAGCTGCCAAGACGCCTCCAAACAAGTCTGGGCATATGAAAATAAATCGTAGGGCAGACCATCAAGCCTGGTGACTTGTCTCTCGCGCAGCCTACCATCGCTCCTGTACGTCCGCAGTGTGATAGGCTTTCACAAGACTCCACCTCCCTTGCTGAGAGTCGTGGCAAGGCATGCCACGACTCTCAGCAAGGGAGGTGGAGTCTTGTGAAAAGCCTATCACAGCTGCGGACGTACAGGATGCGATGGTAGGCTGCGCGAGAGACAAGTCACCAGGCTTGGATGGTCGGCCCTACGAATTTTATAGATAGATAGATAGATAGATAGATAGATAGATAGATAGATAGATAGATAGATAGATAGATAGATAGATAGATAGATAGATAGATGGATAGCTATATAGATAGATAGATAGATAGATAGATAGATAGATAGATAGATAGATAGATAGATAGATGGATAGCTATATAGATAGATAGATAGATAGATAGATAGATAGATAGATAGATAGATAGATAGATAGATAGATAGATAGATAGATAGATAGATAGACAGATAGACAGATAGATAGATAGATAGATAAATAGACATATAGATAGATAAATAGGTAGATAAATAGATAGATAGATAGATAGACAGACAGAAAGAAAGATAGACAGATAGATAGATAGATAGATAGATAGATAGATAGATAGATAGATAGATAGATAGATAGATAGATAGATATAGATAGATAGATAGATAGATAGATAGACGGACGGACGGACGGACGGACAGACAGACAGACAGATAGATAGATTGATAGATAGATAGATAGATAGATAGATAGATAGATAGATAGATAGACAGACAGACAGACAGACAGACAGAAAGATAGACAGATAGATAGATAGATAGATATGTTTCTTTATTAGCCACACAGGGCTGCACACAGATAGAACAAATTACAAGGTAGAGCTTTTCTTTTGAAGGTTTAAAAAAAAAAAAAAAAAAAAAAAAAAAAAAAAAAAGGAAGGGGGAGTTTCGATCAAAAGGGATCGTAAAAGGAGAGAAAGATAGATAGATAGATAGATAGACAGACAGACAGACAGACAGACAGACAGATAGATAGATAGATAGATAGATAGAGATAGATAGATAGATAGATAGATAGATAGATAGATAGATAGATAGATAGATAGATAGACAGACAGACAGACAGACAGACAGACAGATAGATAGAAGATAGATAGATAGATAGATAGATAGATAGATAGATAGATAGATAGATAGATAGATAGATAGATAACTTGCTTTATTGGTCACACAGGGCTGAACACAGAGGGGACAAATACAAATATAGAGCTTTTCTGTTCGAAAATGAAAAAAAGGGGGAGGAGAATAAAAAAAAAAGGTAAAATTCCGATCAAAATGAATCGGGGATAAAAACAACGAAAGTGATCAAACGGGATAGTGTAACACAGAAGAATTTTAAAAATGCAAAAAGTAAGATTAGGTTTATCCGCGGAAAGAAAAGCCTACGGAAAAGACCACGGTAACCTCAGGCATGGAGGGAATAAACATATGAGAGCAAAGTGGTCTCTCTCTCTCCTTTTTTTTTTAGATTACAGGATCATGATCAAGGTGGTTTCGTCACTCGCACGCACCATCTTTGCTACAGTATCCCACCTGTTTTTTGGAATTTTCACGACACAAAACTTGCCTCTCAATTCTCACCTTCCTTTTCAAGTGGTACTGAAAAGTTGACGAGTGATGGCCAGAGAGGTAGTGTTGTCTCTAATTCTTTCACTCGAGTGAAAGAATTAGAGAAAACACTTACCTCTCTGGCCAATCACTCGTCAACTTTTTCAAGTACCACTTGAAAAGGAAGGTGTGAGAATTGAGAGGCAAGTTTTGTGTCGTGCCGGCAACGGGAAAACTCAGAGTAACAGGCTTTGTGAATTTTCTGCTGCTTTAAATAAAGCATATTACTCCACACTGGTATTTGAGTACTCTTTTTTCCACCTTGTTTCCATTTATGTGTTTACTCCGGTATTATATATATATATATATATATATATATATATATATATATATATATATTATATATAATATATATATATATATATATATATATATATTTACATATATATGTGGTATTGTACCAAAAGTACCATCCACTCCATCTAAATTCAGGACCAGGTACTGCAATAGTCTACGGTTCAAGGGTCCACAGCTCTTCAATGCCCGGCCCCCAAAATTAAGAAATCTGCTTATGGTGGGACTAGAGGTCTTCAAAAAGGAGTTAGACATCCATCCTCCTTTTCACAATAGCGAATGAACCAACAGCTCGACAAGAGATGCAGTCGAGGGCAGCGGAATCACAAAGACACCAGATGTACCAACAACTGAGACAAAGGCACATACAGGAGTGGTGATGTGAAACATCCAGACTGACAAAATCAGAAAAAACTATGGTGGTGCTCTAGCATGACCACGACCGCATGGCTGAAACGAGTAAAATAGTAAAAATGTATACATATATATTACATATATATACATAAATATTACATATATACATATATATATATATATATATATATATATATGTACATATAACTATTACGTGTTTTTGAAAAGGTTTAACGAAAGCGCTCACACTCCCAAAGAAGTTTAGCAACATCCAGCATTCTCATAAAAGATTTCATAATATTTTTCTTAAAGCTTTTTTTTTTGTAATCACTCTACTCTTCAAAATCTGTCTTAACTAATCCTCCTCCTCCTCAACTTTAAAATATATATATATATATATATATATATATATTATATATATAACACATATATATGAGGACAATAACATGCAGATTTGATGCTGGAAAATTCCAAGTTCCGCGCTACCAGCACACAAAGCTGAACGGAATGCACACAGAAGATACTGACCTAGGAGGATTTGCAATTTGTGAATCAAAATCGATGCCTCTCCTGGGCATTGACATGAGTAAGGAGGCAACTTTCCCAGTGTAAATTACTAATTTGGCAATAAAATGCAAACAGCTAGCGGATCGATTCTCCGAAATTTCAGAATGAGAGAACAACAAACTATAATGGTCCTTTGTAGGAATATGTCCTCAGCCGCTTGGTCTACTGCTCCCAAATTTGGTCACCATAGAGTATAATATTACTGACGAAACTTGAAGCAATCCAGCGAAGCTATACAAAACAATTCATGTCAATGCAGCGTATAAGCTACTGGGAGAGGCTGAAAAGTTAAGTCTCTATTCCCGAGAACGAATCCGGGAAAGATATGCAGTGATAGACATCTGGAAGATCCTGAAAAGACTCATGTCAAACTTTGACATTGAAAAGTTATACAAATAGCAGAACAGGACGCCGCTGCGTGGTGTCATAGATCCTGACATCGCTATCAAAATACTGGGCCAGATACTGCAACAGCTTTGGTTTCTATGGCCCACAGTCCTTCAATATCCTTCGAAAATGCCTGAGAGACCTGCATGTTGTGGATGTAGGTGTCTTCAAAACAAAACCAAATGAGCCCACCATACAGCAGGAAATACAGATGTGGGCAACAGCATCAAACTCCCTCATTCACCAAATGCCACATATCAGAGGAGGTTTCAAATAATGAAGGCATAGCAAAGCCAATGGTGGTGCCCCAGCATGACCGCAGGTTTCAAGCTGAAACTAGTTAAAGAGTTAAAGAAAATACATATATATATATACAAGAGTTACGAAAAATCCACAACCTTCCGTCTCAATAAACCACTATTGTCCCTGAAAGTTTTATTTTAATTTTAATACGGATTTCTTGAAGCTAACTTTCTTCCTATACCTCGAACATTGGATCATAAATTTACACACACGCACACGCACACACATGCATCAACGGTCGGTTTTTGTTTATTTTTGTCTCCTACTCTATCGAGCTAGTTGTAAGGCTGCCGAGAATTTTCATAGCTAGAATATATATTGAGCATTTAACACTCGTTTTATACATAATGCTGAACAATGAGGAGATGTTTATGTATTATGTTTCAACAGCTATTATGTAATCATGAAGACAATTAAACGAAACCTGTGTAGACTCTATAAAGTATTGAATACCTACTTGTTTTCTATATTTTATTAATTCTACAAATATAACCATATATATGCACACTCACATACTTAAATATATACATACATATATGCATACTTTCATACTTACTTTTCCACATATAATTTCGTTTGACCTTTTATAATATATTTTATTTTACTATCGCCTTAAAATTGATTTTATCTCTTTCCATTGTGCTCTACACTAAATTCGATATAAATATAATTTCTTGTTAGTTCTATAAAGTATATCTTATCATCGCATTATACCAGCTCTTGTTTATATTTTGATTTTCTATATTTTATCCTAACATTTAAACTCTTATAACTATAAAGTTGTTATACATTTTATCTGCGTTTTCTTACATTTCGGGTGACATTTTGAGTGTGTGTTTGTATATCTATATGCTTGTCGGCAGGGTGTATGATCACACACACACACACACACACACACACCACACACACACACACACACACACACATATACATACACAGACGCAGACTATATATGTGTATATCGATGTATTCTTCTATATGAAACATATGCAAAGAGGTTATAAATATAGTATATATATGAGTATATATATATATATATATATATATCTATTATATATATATATATTATAATTATGCATGTTTCTATGTATGTATATAATTCAGTGTTTAACAAGAAACTTCGATCATTATTAACGCGGAATACATGCATGTTATACAACATACTACATACCTACATACATACATACATACATACATACATACATACATGTATGCTGATCTCCCTCGACATAGATAAAAAAAGGCATATCTGAAGACAGTCGGCTTCTTCCACAGATAGAGGGGGAGGTAAGAGATAATAATAACAACAATAATAATAATAACAATAATAATAATAATAATAATAATAATAATAATAATAATAATAATAATAATAATAATAATAATAATATTATACAACTCTAATGGAGTACTTGCCTCACCTTTAATATTCTGCATAGCCCTAATACCCCTTACAAGTGAATTAAAAGAACAGGGTATGGGTATAAAATTGCCAATAAAAAAATAAGCCATCTATTTTATATGGATGACTTAAAACTTTATGGTAAAGACAATAATGAACTGAAGGCCTATTGCGCACCGTGAAAGCATTCAGCGATGACATCGGGATGGAGTTTGGACTTGAGAAGTGTGCCAAGGCCACTTTCCAGAAGGGAAAGTGAAGACCACAAATTCAGTCGTGTTAGATGTTGACACAGTCATAAGAGAGCTTGAGCAAGAACAGACATACAAATATTTAGGGATAAATGAAGGCTCTGGTATTCAGCATGCAAGCATGAAAGAGAAAATCAGGAAGGAATGTTATAGGAGAGTTCGTGCAGTCCTGAAATCTGAACTAAATGCACGTAACAAGGTGTTAGCTATAAATCCTTAGCAGTTCCAGCTGTTACTTATAGCTACAATGTGTTGAACTGGAATATGAGTGAAGTAAAGAATATAGATAGAAA
>NC_043013.1:41183095-41208095 GCF_006345805.1 Octopus sinensis | reverse complement strand
ACCGCACTCATATCACATCCACTCAAACTTTTTTGTATCACACCCTTACTGTATCAAGTTCCTCAGGTTCTGCACGAATCACTACGCCTAGTCTTTCCCTTTCGGTTTCAGAACGTTGGCCCTCTGAAATCCCCTGCCTTCTAATGTTTTTTTTTTTCCCCACGTGTATTGACTCACAGAAGTTCAAAAGCAACATTAAGGATATCAGCTTCACCGGTCTGGGAAGGTCTACGAAGGCCATAGGCGCTGTCTCTTTCTCCAGACCCGGTAAGTAAATTAAATCTGGTCTGCCTACGTTAGCACAATTATTTGTCCAACCCTCACCAAACTTGCATTCGATGTTGGAATTGGATATCTATTAGCTGTTTGAACTTTTCAAATTCATGAAATATCGTATCAAATTCCTTTCTTAGCTTGTTCATTTTCATCAACTTCATTCTTAGCTTCTTGCTATGCAAGCTGTTGACTGAAACGAAGAACGTCATGACCAGTTAATTCCTCCGACGTAATTCCAGTAAATCACGAACATCTGCACAGTCAGTTTCACAGAAAACCAAACTCTTTTGCAATGTTAGCAGCTATTTGTTCAGTAATTTCTTCTTGTTAGAGAAAGTCATTGAAATCGTTAGCACAATGCGGTAAAATATGTTTCCAAACGTTTCCTTTATTGCTTGTTGCTACTAATTCCCATCATTCATGAATATCTTCAATGGCATCTATTATATTAAATTGTTTCCAAGTTCTACAATGGAATTGCATTTTCTCTTGCTGTAACTTTAATTGTACAAAAGTTGTTGAAATAGTAGCCCTAAAAGAAGCTATTGCTCCTACGTCAATAGACTGTGAAAGGGATTTCGTGTTCGATGAGGAGGAAACATATAGATTCTACATCTTCACGCAAGTCCCTATGTGCACTGGGATGACCAACGGCATTGCCTCTAATCGATAAATCGTTGAAAGTTAGATCGTTTTTCAATACTTTCCTACGCCTGGTCAAAAATAAATTGAAAACCAATTTACAAAATGTGCTTTTGTTACCCGTGTTAAAATAGTAAAAATACTGGTTGTGCTCCTTGGTTATAGCTTTTAAGAACACTGGAATTGTATGACGCAATGATATATTAACATGGATTTCGATCTAAAATCACCTTCAGCGTTTTCTCCCAATGGGAGCGTTCAGTGATTTTCCGCCACTAATGTGCTGCAATTTTTCTTTCTTCGCAAAAAAAGATTTTAAATGAAATTGTTTTCCAGAATAGAGCTGTTTTATTAACATTGTATATTCCTTTGGTTGTCGACTTCAATTATTGGGATTTTCTTTTTCTTCACTCGTAGCAATACCTGTTATAAGAACATTGTAAATTCTTGTTCGAGTTTTAAACTTGTAAAATCAACCAAAAATAGCAAGAATCTTTTTTTCATTTCCCACTAGGACATCATTTCCTTTTTGTTAACTTGTTAATTTTTTTAAGAACTACTTAGATGTCTAAAGCATTCATTATAATAGTCACAGTGTTATAGTAGAATTCGTTTTTTGTTATAATTTTCCATCCACAAAAGCAAAAGACACTTCATTTCAACTGACAGATTCTATTACGTAAATATTCTGTACCTGAAGTTGATACCGTTTTACCTCTTTCGTTTTACAGTCATCTACGTCTCATAACTGTTTTCACTGTTGCTTCATGTATCTCCCAGTCACGCCTTGTTTTTATTGTGTTATCCTCACGTTCGCATCTTTTTATAACTTTCAGTTTATCGATAAATGCTTTCCTCTTCGTCTCAACATCAGAACTTTTTTTTGTCAATCTTGTTTTTACTACATTGTAACTAAAGTTTTATTTATTTTGGTGTATATTACTATGTTAATCGAGGTTAGACACCTTGGTTTTATCTATAGATATAAGAAAAAAGGAGGAAACTGCAATTAAATTGACTGATAACCACTATACAACACATAATGCCGAGTGCCCTACCGTGATTGTGATCTTGTCAAATGGCTCTCTACTAAAGTCTGACTAATACGCTGTGTGTTTGAGTTTCTCGGGATTTTGGGTCAATTTATAATTTTAGAATTTTTCTCTTCAGCTTTAGTGTCAATTATGACCGAGTTAATTCAAGAATCGAGCAATTCAAAGTTGTGTTAATCGGTGGTTCCCTGTATATGACTCCTAAAAGACATCAATTCTGCCCCAAGATACACTGATATCACACAAAGCTATCTGAATATCATTATGTTCATTAGAATATCTTTCCTTTAACAAGGATGCTTGTTGAAAGTGAGGTATGGATAACTTTGATGTCATTAATATAAGTCTTTATGGAGCTCAATTAGGTAAGTTGCTAGGTATACCTTTTCTCCACCTATGCGGAGCGCTTGTTTGTAGCGTAAACGTAGGTCTGTAAAATTCTACTTGAGACACGGTTTCAATTTCCAATTATGCTATTTCGCTCAACTTACTACTCAAAGTTTTTTTTTTTTTTTTGTCTGGTTGAGACGTTTGATATTTCAAACTTTGTGCTGTATTATTCAAAATACGACAGATTCGAATCCCAGTTTTCAGTAGGACCACAGGACAAAATTTATTTGCTTTTATAAGTGCAACGAACAGGACAGATTTTGTGACTTAAAGTAATGAAAAGTTCTTATCAAGGGGTGATTACTCTTATTCGCTTCCGTTAAAAGAAGTTTTGAGTGCTGCAACATACTGAACCCAGGTTAAACTGAAGTTAGAAAAGTTACAACAAATTGAAACCGGAACAAGGGGACAATTAACTGGATGTTTACTTTCTGGACGACTGCATTAGATATGTGGTTGGATGAAATAACGAATTAATCGATGTAATTGGTAATTTCATGCTTCCTGTCTCAATAATAGAGTAGAGTTTGAATGGTTGAAGATTATAGTCAGTGATTCTCATAATCCCCTTTAAGACCCAATCAGACACACTGGCTTCGTGGGTTTGTTAGCGTACGTGTGATTGTGCATGTGCGCATGCATATGCTTGTGTGTGCGCGTGTGTGTATCTGTGTCTGTGTGCGTATGTGTGTGTGTGCGTATGTGTGTGTGTGTGTGCGTTTCTGTGTATTCGTGTGAGTATGGCTGTTAATATGCGTATATTGCGATATGTGTCTATGATTATATTTAATGTTGTGATTCTGAAAAATCCCGTATGCGTGTGTATTTGTGCTTGTATATGTATACCCTTGTATGTATAATTATTTCTACTATAGATACAAGGTCTGAAATTTGGTGGGAGGTGACTAGCCGATGACATCGACCCTAGTGTTTCACTGGTACTTATTTTACCGACCCCGAAAATATGAAAGGCAAATTAGACCGCAGCGGAATTTGAACTCAGAACGTAGCGACGGGCGAAATATGTCTACCGATTATGCCAGCTCGCCGCCCTTTTTGTATATATAATAACGAAGTAGGATGTGATGTGGAAAAGTAACATAGACACAGCAGCAGCAAATTCTTCCTCAAAACATGTCTCATCAGTTTCGAAAAGGAAGAACAGATTGGAAGATGTAGTCCAAGAAATACTATGCATGAAACAAAGACGGTAAGGGCACAATGTGTGTACTTACATACTTATGTACTTACACGGTGTCCTTAACCTCTTCTTATCCAAGATGGAGCCAAGTACCAATGTTTTCATGTGGCAAGCTTTATAATCGTTGAGAGATCTTTTACGACACGAAACTAATGGCATATATATATATATGCCATTAGTTTCGTGTATATATATATATATATATATATATATAATATGTATGTATGTATGTATGAACAATTTAAAAATAGGATAACATCTTTATAAGAAATTATCAAGTAGTTAGATTGAAAAACTCATAAAGGAAAAAATTTAATTTTTCCCTTTAAATATATTTAAATGTACATACATACATACATACATATATATATATATATATATATATATATATATATATATATATATGCATGTATGTATGTACGTATGTATGTATGTACGTATGTATGTATGTATGTACGTATGTATGTATGTACGTATGTATGTATGTATGTACATTGTTGTGTTTCGCGATAGTCATTTTATCTATTTTGTGAAATAAACACACCCACTATATGTATGCTTTTTTCTTTACTCTTTTATTAGTTATTTTATTAGTTATTTTTTATTATTATTATTATTATTCAGTAGTTTTATTTTTATAGCGTTCTTTCACTTCACTACCGAGCGCAGTTCTGTGTGCCTTGGGTATGTGCTGTGTATTATTATTATTATTATTATTATTATTATTATTATTATTGTTATTATTATTATTATTATTATTATCATTATTATTATATATACATATACATACATACACTGGCCAATATAAGTTTAAGACCGATAATGACAGTTTTATTCATTTATTAATTTATTTTTAACAACAGTTTATATAGAATTTTTTTTCTCTTTCGAATGATATAGGTATTATATATCTTTCTGCAATTTGAATAATTTTAATGCGGAATTAATTCAAATGATTAGAAATTGTCGGCAAAATAAGTATAAAACCGAAACAACATTATTTTGTTTAAAGTGAAAATTAACGGCACAAATGACCAACGAACAAAAATTTATTAGTATCTAGTTCCATAGCCATTATTTTCAATTACGGCCTCACAACGGCGGGACATGGAGTTCGACAAATAAGCACAAAAATCCCTTGGAATGTTCTGCCATATTTCTTCAATAAAATTATATAATTGGGACAAATTTGTTGGTGGTTTTTAGCGTGAACACTTTTAGAAGCATAATTCCATAAATTTTCTATCGGATTGAGATCCGGGCTCTGCGGAGGCCACTCAATAACCACCATATTATTGCGCTCAAAATATTGCAAAACTTTCCTAGCCTTATGAACGAGGCAATTGTCCTGCTGGAAAATGGATCCCGGTGCCATCTGAAATTTTTCTAGCGAATGAAACTGCCTGAAAATTCCCAGATACTATTATCTTGACCTAAATAACAACTGAAAAAAATTTCATTGAAATCCGTTTGATATTTCCTGAAATAATCACTGTCAGATATAACGGAGATTAGGCACTATGCACATGAATCTTTAATAAGCTTGTTAACTGTGCAATCTGCGTATTTAGAGGCTAAACTGAAAACTTATTTTGTAAAATTTATCCTTTTGAAATGAAACTATACAGCTTTACTGAACATGATACTTCTTGAAGCATTTGGAATGGACATTTTTCCCACATTTTTCACACATGAAATTACCTATCCCAGAGCACTCTTTGCATCTCCTTTCATTTCAAATATGTTTAATCCAATGCTCAACACCATCATATCTTGCATTGTCTTTCAAATGAACTGATGTGCGTTTTACATTTTCATTAGAGTTAGAGAAATGTTTTCGATGAAATTGTATAACGTAATTTTGTGTCCTGCTCTATTCATCAAGATGCATGTACTTTGGATTACCACAGATACAAAATATGAAAAAATAGGCCACCACCATTTATCTTGCCGCATTTGAATCCTATAGGAACCGATGTTATGATCCAGAAGGTCAACAAATCGCATATATTTGTTGTAATTTTGGATGCGTTCAGGCTGTGGAATTAGAACATATTTCTTTTGAGGCCTATCATAGCGCTCAACAGTGGACATTTTATAGGTTTCAAAGTTTGATAGCAGATCAACATCGTTATTATCTTTCCATTTCACAGCGACCATATTTGAAGTGGACTTGAAATCAGCGGTTCCTCTGGGGCATGCTTTCATTTCAGTTTTCGTTTTGAAATGATATCTAGACGTCCTATTTTCTCTGCAGGTTCCCAATGCACATATTCCTTTTTCAAAAAGTTTCTCCATCAATTGAATATTTATAAAATAATTATCACATGTGTTTTGAAACCTATATTGTCCGGTACTCCTACAGCATCAATGAGATCAAGGACAACGTTCCCATCTAGGCCAAATGCATTTTCGGTTTTGTAGGGACCGTCTTTCTTGCCAGTATAGAGGTCAAAGTCATGCATGTATATGTAACCATGCTGAGAACAAAGGGCCCAAACCTTGAAACCAAACAGAATTGGTTTCCCTTTTATAAATTGTTTGGCATAGTGCTTGACATAATATGGAATCATACTTTCGCCTACAGAGAGAAGTTCTCCCAAGCCACCATGTGCCTTGATTTTTTTTTTTTTTGTAAATGGTCAAGTAGAGGTCGGAGTTTCAATCCACGATCATCACCTAAAAGATTGGCGTTATCCACTAAATGTAAATTTTTGGAACATTGTCTTCAGATGACCAATACCTTCTTTTATTAGGGAGTAGACAGTCAGCTAACAGAAGCAATCCACCAAAGAATACATACAGCTCCGATTTGCATACATTCAAAACTTTACCGTTTTGAACAGCATATCCGTTTGTTTGTTCAACAATGTCACCCAGTAATTCATCTGTGAAGAACAGACTAAAGAAATCTACTGGATTTGAGCAAGATTTTGCTTCCTCGGATATATCTACAGGCTCACATAAAGTTGAAACACGATTCACTGTTTCGTTTTTCTTCCAATTTCTTCTTCTACTGAATTTAGTTTGTTTTAGATTTCCTGTAACTTCTTCAATTTCTTCAGGCATAACCTGTTGACAGGGAATTTGTGTGTCCGTTTCCAGAAGCCCTCCTTTCAGTCGAACCGAGGAACCTACCGCCTCATCATCTGAAGCATCACTGTCGCCTTCAGAGAGTTCTATATTGTGAGGGGGTCCCATGTGAACATTGCCTCCATTGCTCGGTACTTCCAATAATGCTAGGGTTTCCGCTGTTGTAAGACTGAAAGAAAAAATTGCAGTGATATAGAGATGTGTGGACGCAAAATTTATTGTAAATAAAAGCCAGAGATTATTTCATACATATCATATTGGCTATTTATAACGCGCAGCTATATCAATACGCATAAAATATTAGATGTGTTGTTTTATTTCAAGTTGCCGGATGTCCGTAATAACGGACAGTGTTATATTTTATTTTGTCTACATCAATCTAGAATGGTAACAAATAATAGCAGTCATCTCACCTATAATCATAAAAGGAAAAACACATAAGAAACCACAATAATGCCTACAGAATTAAATAATTGAAAATAATTGGCTTACCATTTACTGCACATCCTGTTTGTACTTGCTATGTTGCGTAACTGTGGTTGTTACAAGTTATGGTGCAAGCGTTTGTTAAAACAGACTGCATGGCGTTAAGAACATGTTTAATTCTTTGATACAAATCATACACAAATCACAATTCATATCAAGTACGTATTCGCTTTATACTCTTATAAATGGTCAGTTTAAACGAACGATCAGCATGAAGGGGTTAAATATGGCAGCACATTTTCATTCACTAATTGCAGATAACATACACTGTTTGGTCTGCCATCAAGCTTAACAATTGGACCAACACCTAACCTGCTGAATGCGGCCCACACCATTACTCCCCCACCTCCCGCTTGTGTCGTTTTCTTGATACAAGATGGAATTCTTCACTTGGACGGCCTAAACATATGACTTTCCGTCTGATCCAAAAATGCAGAAGCGGGATTCGTCGCTCCAAAGAACTTCTGGCCAGTCTTCGGCCGTCCATTCAACATGGTTTTTAGCAAATTTGACCCACTTCCGCTGGTTCCTCACAGAAATTATCGGCTTCCTTCGAGCGATCCGGGCGAACAGTCCATATTCTTTTAGGCGGTTTCTGACTGCCTGTGGTGTAAAACTGATGTCAGATTCATCAGATTATTGCTTGCAAATGACCACAGCTGTTAGCATTCGGTTACCTTCAGAGAGCCTATGAATTCGCTGATCCTTCTGTACTGTTGTTTTTCTCGGAGCGCCCATTCTTTTCTGATCTTTGTATTGACCAGTGGTGTGACAGAGCTTCCATGCTTGAAGATGAGCCGTTTTGCTGCATCCTAATTGCTTGCTAATGTTCATGAAGGACACATTTTGCTGATGAAGCAACACAACCTTTGATCAGAAACTGGGCAGATACTACGACGCTTTCACATACCGAATTAATGTGTAACAATGCTCGATTAGTAAACAAAACGGTGCAGCACGACCAGCCATATGACCACCATTTGGTTTATTAATTTGCATAATCTTAGTACGGTCTTAAACTTATATTGCCGACAATTTCTAATCATTAGAATTAATTGCGCATTAAAATTATTCAAATGTAGAAAGATATATAACGCCTATATCATTCGAAAGAAGAAGAAAATTCTGCATAAATTGTAACAAGTAAAATAATTTTATACAGTATTGTTTAAAATATATTAATGAGGAAATAGAACTGTCATCATCGATCTTAAAACTTATTTTGGTTAGTGTATATATACATATGTGTGCGTATGTTTGAGCATGTGTGTGTATATGTGTGAAGGTACGTGGCTTAGTGGTTAAGGCATTCGGCTCATGATCGTAAGGTCGTGAGTTCAATTCCCGGCAATGCGTTTTCTTCTTGAGAAAGACACTTTATTTCACGTTGCTCCAGTCCACTCAGCTGGCAAAAATGAGTTGTACCTGTATTTCAAAGGACCAGCCTTGTCACACACTGTGTCACGCTGAATCTCCCTGAGAACTACGTTATGGGTACACGTGTCTGTGGAGTGCTCATTCACTTGCAATTTAAATTCAGAAGCAAGCTGTTCTGACGATCGCATATGCTGGGACCGTCGTCGTCGTAACCGACGGAGTGCTCTTATGTATATATATATATATATATATATATATACGTACGTGCGTATGTATATTTTACTTGCTTCAGTCATTTGGCAGCCATGCTGGAACACCACATTTAGTCAAACAAATCGACCTGAGGACTTAGTCTTTGTAAGCCTAGTACATATTTTATTGATATATTTTGCTAAACACCTAACTTACTGGGACGTTAACACGCCTAAATCAGTTGTCAAGCGATTGGGAGAGGGGGCAAATACAGACACACAAATACACACACACACAAATAAACACACACACACAAGAACGCAAAACATCCAGACAGCTAGATGATACAAAAAAGAGACAACAAAACATCGAGACAGATGATACAAAAGAGGGACAATAAAAAACATGGACGGGTCATTCGAAGTTTTCTTTCATGAGTCGAGTTCAAGATTATCTTTGCAATTTCGGCTGGTTATACTCGAGATTTCTCCAATCTGGCCAGTCCCAAGGAAAAACTAAGCTAAGAGCATTAGATTCCTTGGAAGAAAGCAGTGAATGTATACAAAAACAAGGACAGAAAACAAGGACGTGTTTCATTATTATTATCTATTTGAAAATATAGCCATGAAACGTGCGGAGTCGTTTTACTACTATTTACTATTTATTGTACTTTATTGATTTAAAATAAAGTTTCTTTATAGTATATGTTTTCTATATGGTGTGAATAACATCTTTCTTTATTGAATTGTTTAATAGTGGTTTTTCTCTAAATCATATACATATAGGTATATATATATATATACACACACACACACACACACACACACACACACACACACACACACACACACACACATATATATATATAATATATATATATATATATATATATATATAATATATATATATATATATATATATATATATATATATATGTATATATTTCTGTCTGTATGAGTTAGAGGTTAAGCAACCATCTAAGGGATAATAAATATCCAATATATTACTGGATGTATACCTACGTATTTATATCCAATTAATAAAGATATAAATATTTGTCTACAGGATGATGTTTGTCGATCGAATATCCTCCCCATTTTCTTATTTGCCTTATATATATATATGTGTGTGTATGTGTGTGTGTGTGTTTGTGTGTGTGCGTGTGTGTGGTGTTGTACATAATTCCAAGAGACTCGGTCCGAGACCGTATATCGAAACGCATTTAACTAAGTGTACATTAAAAGATACGATTATGTTGAATTATATTTATTTTGTATCTATTGCTTATTTGTAGTAGTTATGAATTAGGATGTTTCGTTGCCCTTGCATCATAGTTACTGGCGCAATAGCTGTATGAAAATCTTCATACTAATTCGTTGAAGTATAACTCTTCTGCTGTGAATGTAGGTTCCCCTTCGGTAAACTCCTTCCGATAACCGTTAAATCTTTCTCCTACACTTTGAGCTATCTTTTCAGTACAAATTTCGTAGAAACAAGTACACAATCTTTCTTGTCACTTTGTACAATATTCTGTAATTTCTTCATTTACTAAGTGATATATAAGTTCTTGGCACACATTTGTGTTACTCCTACACGAAGAAACTGTCAAAAAATTTTAAGGAGATACGTATAATCACTATGATGGCTCTACCTGTATATATGTCAGTGTGCGTGTGTGTGTATTCAATGACTTTAATACTGAAAATACCGTATTACATGGCATTATATGCGGCACTTCTGTTAAGGAAAATGTCCCCAAAGAATCACTCCGGGTCCTACGTGCGAAGTTGAGTGTATCTTTTATACTTTAATGCATTAAAACCTTTTGTGCGAGTGTGACGGGCCGAGGGCGCATCTAATATAACCATGTGTCTTTTATGCTATCATACACGGTAGATTTTTGATGGATTTTTGTAGCAAATTTATTATTTTGCCTTAATAGATTTTCTTAAATCTATTAGCGATCTTACTATTGTCAGTAACTAGGGCGTACGTACGAATTAACTTTCTGTCCCTTCATAAGAGGTTGCACTATTAAGAAATAGATGAAAAGTTAATATGATACCTTCTGAGTGAGCTTTAAAATGGCTAACATTACTGTTCCACAATGTGATGCTATATATATATATATATATATATATATTCATACATACATACATACACAAACAAATATATATGTATATGATTTTGATTTTTCCAGTTTCAGCTATATATATATATATATATGTATATATATATATATATATGTATATATATATATATATATATATATATATATATATATATATATAATATATATATATATATATATGAATATATTATAGATATATACGTATATATATATGTATGTATATATATTATATGTATATATATATATATATATTATATATTATATTATATTATATTTATACGTAAATATATCATATATATATACACATATTCATGTACATAGTTGTATAAATATATGTATGTGTATATATATCTAAAAAATCTATATACATATGCATATATACATATACATATATATATATATATATACGTATAAATATACATTTATATGTATATATACATACATATATATGCATATATATATATGTGTATATATATATGCATATATATATGTATATTTGTCTATATATGTTTGTATACACATACATACATATGTATATATATATATGTATATACATATGCGTATGTGTACAGGAATGTGGGTGACGTATTTGAATTTTGCAATCATATAACTTTCCACGTTTAAACTTCGTAGAGGTGTCCTCTATCCATGTATATAGACATACACTCACACACACACGCACTCACAAACACAGACGCGCACACACAGATGATATATAACATATATATATATATATATATATATATATATATATGTGTGTGTGTGTGTGTGTGTGTGTGTGTGTGTATTTCTTGTCGACACGTATCCAAATTCCTATTGAATAACTTTTAAAAGAAACTCCTTGACATACTAAATGAAGCCCCCACACCTATCATATAACAATGCTACACCAAACACAGATGTTGCATTTCATTTATTTTTCGTGATTTTTTAAAATGCTTTTCTTTTTTTTGTGATGTTTTCTCAAGTTTTGTTTTCTCGGCAACAATCACAATTCGTGTCAACACGAAGCAAATACTTAGAAACTTATGAATGGATTAAAACCTACAGTTACCACACACAAATATACAAGCATGCACGCACGCACACACATACATTAAATTACATACATATATATTTACTCACATACATAATCAATCAGACATTCATATACGTAGACACGCACACAGTTGTGTCTGAGTGGTTATTAAATTATACATGTGTACATATGTATATGTATATCTTTGGGTATACGCGTGTGATATACGTACGTGTGCGGGCGTGAATTTCCATATGGGATGTGTACATCCTTTTATTTGTCTACTTAAATTCTAGCATCTTTCTCCTCTATTACAGTCTACCCTCTCCTTTGTTTCCCAACACTATTCTACTTACTTTACATTTTGTTCCCCACCTCCTCATTTCATTTTCTTTCTTTCTTTTCTGTCCTTTCTCTTCCATCTTCTTTGCTTTTTATTTCACAGAATATATCGTCTGCAACAGTGATAATCTCCATGAAGGAATCACAAACAATGGCACACATCGCATCTGATACTCGTGTATCTATTCGAGAGAAAAAAAACAACAAGCAAAACAACAACGGCAACAACAGCAGCAGCAACCTATTCTTCAATATCGAAAACAAATATCTGTTGACTATGAACCATTGCTTAATTTTTCATCTTTATTGTGTGAGAATGTTTTAAAATATCAACGACGTTTCAGTTGGGCATTTGTCGCCAGAAAAATAAGAAAAAAATAATAGTTTCGAAAGAAAAATATCTTAAAATCGATAGAATGAATTATTTTGGTTTCTTAGTTAGGAATACCAGACATAACAAAGACTTTAAACATCTTTTATTCGATTCTTTGGGGCAATACCAAATAATTTTGCGTACAAGGTCTTTACGTTGAAGCAGACGATAGATCATTGATAATGTGCCGCAGATGACGTCTGGAGTTAGATCTCTATAAGAATCGATTAAATCTTCTTAGTCTGTTTTGCTTTTTCTTGGTAGTAAGTCTAATGATAAAATGGGTAAAATTTCTACATCAGATACGAACGGTCATAGAACTGTTGGTTTTTGATAAACATCAAATCAGCCTTAATTGAGCAGACCGCTTTAACTTGTCCATTTTTATAGCTGCATTGTTATGCTAATTTTTCTGATTTTTATTATTTTTTTCTAAATACAGTGTATCTAGAAACACAATAATCACAATAATCAGTGTGTTCATCTTTCTTTTTTAAGATGATAGACTCTGAAGTAAGAAAGGTTTGCCTACTATGACTGCAGATATGGCTGCGTCGGTTCACTTTGCAACAAGAAGCTTCGAGTGTAGTCTCCTTGTGTAGCTACTTGAATAAGTGCCACGGGCCGACCAATGCATTATTGGTGAATATGGTAGACAGAACGCGTGCGGAAACTTATAAATGTACGTACATATATATATATATATATATATATACACTTCTAATATAAAGACAAAATTTTATTTAAAAATTTTATCAGTGACCAGCATATGAAAAATACCTTTCAAGATGAAAATTTAGCGTCTATTTTTTAGCATATTGGCAAAGAATATCTTTTTTACCTTTATTTACAATTGTTTACATACATACATACATACATACATACATACATACATACATACATACATACATACATACATACATACATACATATATATATATATATATATAGTTGAAATTTACAGAAAAACAAAAGACGAAGGCAGGTGTATGAACAACAAGCTGGTGTATTATTTTGACCCTCGGGAAAGTGAGAAAATCTGTTACGTTTCGAGCCTACGCTCTTTAACAGAAAGGAATAAGGGGAACTAAACAGAGCGAGAATAAGATATAAAATCTTGTGGATTTAGCGATCAAGCATGAAAGATAGATAAGGCCGGTCTATGGAATTATTCTGGGTTTCACGTCCATAAACCGCTTAGCATTACAGCGTATCGTCAGAGCCCAAAACCTGTTGGCACATGACCTCTGTAGCTAGTGGGTTTTCTAGAAAATCGAGGAGGAAATGACTTCGTTACTCTATGCTAACAAAAGGGAGTTGTCTCCCTTTGGCTTTTATTCGTAAGCCACGCCAGCAAGAATTTCCGGCCGTGCAAACTGGGTCCAAAGACTTCCATTCTGGAGTTAGATATGTTCTCCGGGCCGAGGAGGTCTTTTAATATCCTCGCCCGTTCGGCTATACACAGTTTACAACGTTTATGTAGGGGTTCGGATTTTCTAAGGTTCTCCATGATATTACGTGTGGAATTCCTTCATCCTTCAGCCACCATACATGGTTGGGTAATAATGTAGCATATCTCCTGAACGTGTTACCAGAGTATCTGGTGTATCTCCATGTGCAGTAGTTATTATTTAAGAGCCTCTTTTGTTAAAACGCAAACAACCCAACACGGATTGTCAAGCGGTGATATATATATATATATATATATATATATATATATATATATATATATACATATATATATATAATTAAATTGTCACTAAATCTGAATGGCAACTGAATTTTTCCATTTTTGTTTATATTGCTTATAGCTACCTTCCTTATATATATATATATATATATATATATATATATATATATTATATATATATATATAATAAAACGGAATATGTGTGGGTGCACCGGCCTTTTTCTTCTTCCCTCTTAAAATCAATATTTTTCATCCGATTTCTTTCGCGCTGGGAACATACATCATTTATGTTCCAGATATTGTCATAGAGTCTTCAAATTTTCCACATAATGCGTAATGCCGCCCCTAGGGGACGAAAACACCTTCTGATAGTTAAATAACAAATACCAACGATCGTTGCTTCAAGGAACATTACTCTTGATGATGTAGTTATGCTGCTCTCACTTCATCTTCTACAGTTTTGACAATGCCCATTCACTGCAAACCACCGACATTTGCACATTAGCACTTCCTTTGAGTAGCCATACAAGTTAAAACAACTTTTCAGTTGAAACCGCTACCGACCTCGATCAGATTACATACTTTCCAACAGAATTTCTCAACTCCCAACATCCTCCACGACTCTCTCCTCATGAACTTCACTTAAAAGTTGGGTACCCTCTCATCCTTCTACGCAATCTAAACGCACCCACACTATGCAATGGAACTCGCTCATTGAAGCACAAATTATCACGGGACACGAGAGAAACGATACCGTTTTTATTCCGAAAATTCCGCTAACCCTAACAGACTGCCCCTACCGTATACGCAGATTCAGTTTGGATTTAGTCCCACTGCGTGGCATCTTGGGCAAGTGTCTTCTACTATAGCCTCGGGCCGACCAAAACCTTGTCAGTAGATTTGGTAGACGGAAACTTAAAAAAAGCCCGTCAGATATATATGTGTGTATGTTTGTGTGTGCGTATTTTTTTCACCACCCTCGCTTGACAAACGATGGTGGTGTGTTTACGTCCCCGTAACTTAGCAGCCTGATAGACCGATAGCATAAGTACTATGCTTACAAAGAATAAGTCCTGGGGGCGATTTGTTCCACTAAAAGGCGGTGCTCCAGCATGGCCGCACTCAAATGACTGAAGCAAATAAAATTAAAAAACTATATAAAATAAAGAAGGAAAATACAAACGCTTTACGTAGTTTCAAGATATTCTTTAATATATTGTATGTTGTTTGTCGATTGGTTTCGCTTGTGCGCGTGTGTGTGGGCTTCTTTCAGTTTCCCCCTACCAAATCCACTCACAAGGTCAGCTAGAGGCTACTGCAGAATACAGTTGTCGAAGAATCCAGAACCATGTAGTCGGGAACTAAACTTCTTACAGCACAACCACGCATGCGCCTCTGTGTGTGTGTGTCCGTCTGTGTGTGTGTGTGTGTACGTGTGTGTGTGTGTGTGAATGTACCGTTATAAAAATAAGCATGCAAGATATCGTGTCGACTCACGCTGTTCACCGTGCAAATAACGATAAATAACGTGCAAATAACGATATCATTGCGAATCAGTAAATAGTTAATTTGTTAAAAGATATAAATGAGGCCATCAGCTTTTGTCAGATTCGTTGGTGAGGTTACATCTGACTGATGAGAAGCATTGTGAAACACAGGAATGCCTGAATCACCTGTATAGGTGAATTTGAGTGTGTTATGAACACAAAGTCGTTAAGGAGAAGCTGTTCTCTTGTGACGAACTCAACAATAATTACTGAACAGCTAAGTCACAGGGTCGTACACAAAATCGACACAGTTTATCGAGCTGTGGTGAGAGACAAAGACGTACACAAAGACACACACAAGCACACAGACAAGCAAACAAACGCTAACACACACACTCACACACTCACATACACACAAACGTGCACGCACACAGACGCATACACTCAAACCCACATACACACACGCACACAAACGCACACAAACATACATACACACACACACATATACCTACACATATACTCACACAAACACACACTAACACACATACAAACGCGCGCACACAAAACACACCTGGACACACAGACGCAACCCCCCCCCACATATATATATACAACGGGCTTCTTTCAGTTTCCGCCTACCAAACCCACTCACAAGGCTTCGGTCAGCCTGAGGCTATAGTAGAAGACACTTGCCAAAGGTGCCATGCAGCGGGATTGAAACCAAAACTATGTGGTTAGGAAGCAAGGTTCTTATCACACAGCTACAGCTACGCCAATGTCTTTTATATTTTAAGGCGGCGAGCTGGCAGAAACGTTAGCTTGCCGGGCGAAACGCTTAGCGGTATTTCGTCTGCCGTTACGTTCTGAGTTCAAATTCCTCCGAGGTCGACTTTGCCTTTCATCCTTTCGAGGTCGATTAAATAAGTACCAGTTACGTACTGGGGTCGATGTAAGCGAGTTAATCCCTTTATCTGTCCTTCTTTGTCCCCTCTTTAGCCCCTTGTGGGCTATAAAGAAATAAGAAACGTTAGCACGCCAGGCGAAATGCTTAGCGGTATTCCGTCTATCTTTACGTTCTGAGTTCAAATTCTGCTGAGGTCCACTTTGCTTTTCATCCTTTCGGAGTCGATAAATTAAGTACCAGTTTCGCACTGGGGTCGATCTAATCGATTGCCCCGTCCCCAAAAATTTCGGGTCCTGCGTCTAGAGTAGAAAAGAATATCTTTAAAATTTTATCTTTTGATTGTTTCAGTCATTAGACTGCGGTCATGCTGGAGCACCTCCTTAAGGAATTTTAGTCGAACTAACCGACCCCAGGACTTATTTTTATTTTAAAGCCTGTTACATATTCTTTCGGACTCTTTTGCCGAACCACTAGGTTACGGGGACGTAAACACATCAACTCCGATTGTCAAGCAGTGATGGGGGAGAAACAAAGATACAAATACGCACACACACTCACACACACACACAGACACATATATATGTGTATGCGCACGTGTGTGTACGCTGGGCTTCTTTTAGCATCCGTCTACTAAATCCACTCATTTTGGTCGGCTCGAGGCTACAGTAGAAGACGCTCGTCCAAGGTGACACGAAGTGGGGCTGAAGCCGGAATCATGTAGTTGAGAGGCAAACTACTTACTACACAGCCATATAGACAGACAGACAGACAGACAGACAGAGATAGAGAGAGACAGATAGAGAGAGACAGATAGAGAGAAACAGATTGAGAGACAGATTGAGAAAGACAAATTGAGACTGTCAGAGAGAGAGAGAGACAGATAGATATAGATAGAGATAGATAAATAGATAGATAAATAGATAGACAGAGAGAGAGAGAGAGAGAAAGAGTGTGAGAGAGAGAAAGAGAGAGAGAGAGAGAAAAGTAAATAGACAGAAGGATAGATAGATAGAGTGAAAGAGAGATAGACAGAGATAGATAGAGATAGGTAGACAGATAGATAGAGAGAGAGAGAGAGAGAAAGGCAAATAGAAAGAAAGGTAGATAGACAGAGGGAAAAGTGGATAGACAGACAGATGAATAGATAGACAGTCAGACAAACAGACAGATGAACATACTGACAGATAGATAGATAGATAGATAGATAGATAGATAGATAGATAGATAGATAGATAGAAAGAAAGATAGATAGATAGAGAGATAGATAGATAGATAGATAGATAGATAGATAGATAGATAGATAGATAGATAGATAGATAGATATTTCAATTTATCAGAACACTGGGACACACGCAGAATTAGCGTGATACAGTGTGACAAGACTGGCCGTTTAGATTACTGGTACATTCCACCCAATGTGTTACAACAGTTTTCCATCTCACTAGTTTCATTCACATGACTTTTGTCATTAATTTAGAATTAATTAATCGAAAGCTCCGTGCACTGGAACTGAACGCGGATCCATTTTATTGCTAAGTGAACTTCTTGAACAATTGAACCATGACTGCGCTCTGAAAACTGGGAACAAACACTCGCGCAAACAATTGTCATATTCTGACAGCAGGAGTGAAACACGCATTGGTCCAAAAATTGTGAAATGCAGTCGCAAGTGCAGCAACAGCAGCAGCAGCAGCATCATTGCTAATTTTTCTAAAGAAAAAAAAAATGAAGGAAAATTTCCCACTTAAAAAAATACAAATTCAACCATTCTAAGACATGAAGTCTTAGAATCTTTAACAACCAACCATCCTAATCGTATTCATATTTTTCACATTTCACTTTTTTTCCCTCCCACCTTTCGTTTTTCACTCTCTCTCTCTTTTTCTTTTTTTTTTTGTTCAAATTAATTAAAAATCTCCCAAGCGACTGACAAAAATATTGCCTTTCTCTTTCAGGTTTACTAACACCATAATAATCTCTCTTGTCAAACAATCTAATGCTGTAGTTTTCGATTCAGTTGGAGTTAATAAATCAAGATAGTCATTTTCTCTGTTAAATGACGTGCGTTCCTAAAAGCTTTCAGCACATTCCTCGCCGACGCCATTTTCTTTTCTCATTTGGTTATGAAATACAAATCATCTCTGAGTTTTATTAACAGGTTTCCTGCCCATTGCCGTTGGCTCTTCATGCTAAAGACATTATTTATGGAATATGTTTTCCTAAAGCTCACGCATATGTACACGCACACACTTTCTACACAAATATGTATTTATATTGTTGCACACATATGTATTTACACACATAAGTGTATGTGAGTGCTGGAGTATACAGTTATGTATGTATGTATACATATGTATGTATCTAGATTCTGTTTATATATGTGTGTGTGTGTGTGTTAATACAGATATATGTATTATTTTATTTACATGGAATTTCTACGTGTGCATATATTTATGTATTATACACATATGTAGACGAGTTATATATACATATATACATACTGTGTATGTATATATGAATGCAGGAGTGGCTGTGTGGTAAGGAGCTTGCTTACGAACCACATGGTTCCGGGTTCAGTCCCGCTGCGTGGCACCTTGGGCAAGTGTCTTCTACTATAGCCTCGGGACATCCAAAGCCTTGTGAGTGGATTTGGTAGACGGAAACTGAAAGAAGCCCGTCGTATATATATATATATATATATATATATATATATATATATATATATATATACATATATATGTATGTATGTATGTATGTATGTATGTATGTATGTATGTATGTATGTATGTATTTGTGTGTGTATGTGTGTTTGTGTGCCTGTGTTTGTTCCTTCAACATCGCTTGACAACCGATGCTGTGTGTTTACGTCCCCGTCATTTAGCGGTTCAGCAATAGGATCCGATAGAATAAGTACTAGGCTTACAAAGAATAGGTCCTAGGGTCGATTTGCTCGACTAAAGGCGGTGCTCCTGCACGACCGCAGTCAAATGACTGAAACAAATAAAAGAAAGAAAGAAGCATATAGAGAGAGAGGGGAGAGACATACATATTCGTAGATGCAAGTATATATCTGTATCTACATATTTACATATGTATAATATATAATACGCATTTTGATATATATATGTATATTATATATATTATACCCACATACGTATGTACATATAGATACATATACACATATATACAGTGGCCCAGCAACAAAATTTGCTAAGGGGGTGAAAACCCAGGTCCTAATTTTTTTAATGAAAAATGTGGATTTTTCCAATGTTAACATTAAAACAAATGCAGGTATAATAATAATTTTTATTATTATGAGGGTCGGCTGAAATGTTCATAATCTGAGCAAGATACTCTCAATGGAACGTGACCAGATGAAGTTCATTTTCTAACATAGTTCCTCTTACTGTCCACACACTTCCATAAGTAGTTGCAGTGCTTGGGTTGCACTGGTGAAGAAGCTTTTCTGTTGATCAAAATGGTCATCAACAACAGATAAGGTGTTCTCATCATAGTGATACTAGTGCTCAGCTGAGTGTTTTTCTATGTTGGGAAACAGATGATAACCAGAAGGAACCAAATCACTAACATGGGGAGGGTGATCAACCAGTTCAAAGCCAGTCACACACAACAGCCTTTGAAACTAAGGACTTGTGTGCTGAAGCATTGTCCTAATGAAACAAGACCCCCATTCATCAGTTTTTCTGGGTGTTTGGTCTTGATAGCTTTTCATAACTGCCTTAGGAAGTTGGTATTGAAATTTTCCATTGATGGTGTGATCATTTTGAAGATAGCCAATAAACACAATATTTTTTTCCATTAATGCATAGAATATATAATAATGTGAAGTATATCTTGCATATTAAAATGTTTAATTTTGGAAATGTATCAAGCAGAGCTAAAATAAGCAGTAAAAATACAAATTGCAAATATATATATATATATATATATACATATACACACACAAATATATATGTCTTGCCTTCGGATGCGGAGTAGATGAAACGGGGACAACTGAAGAAGGGGAATATTCTTTATGTTGTATGTCTCGCTTCTCTGTTTGTTTTTTCGTTGTTCGAAAAAAGTTATTTTCTATGTTTTTACCCATATATGCATGTATATATACATATATATGTAGGCATGTACATATATGTATGTATATATGCATATATTTATATATTTTTAATATTTATATATATGTGTGTGTGTGTGTATGTGTGTGTGTATATAGCACTGTATTGACCAGGCCACCAGATGTTATTACACACCGCCGGCCACAATGCACTTCCACTTCTGCCTGCATTACGCCAGTCTTTTCCATCCTGACTCTAATTACTTAACTAAATTACTTAACATTTTTAATTGCTAGAATTCACCGTATAAAGCCGACAATTTCTTTTGTTGTATTAACATACTTAGATTAAGAAAATATTGAAATTCATATTTGCGAAAATACATGTTAACACTTCCATACAAAAATACACTGACGCAATTATGCGGATGAACAAATTAGATACGTCAAATATATTAAATATATTAAAATCATTAGTTTGTGTATGAAATACAAGATATGTATCTATGTATGCATGCAAAACAAGAGAAAGCAAAATGCGGAGGCTTTCAGATGATGAATTTTAAGTATAAATATATAGATATTTATATTAATAGGTCCAACTTATACAGACAATAAGCGTCTTTGTGCACGTCGGACAAAATGATTTGCAGCATTTCCTCCGGCTCTTTGTATAATGAGTTCACATGCCTTTGGGGTCAATTTTGTCTTCCATTCTATAAGGGTCGATAAAATAAAATACTGAGATTGGTTTAATCAATATGCTTCCTCACATCAAAATTGCTGGCTTTGAACCTCGCGACGGCCGGACTGACGTCCTGTTCAAAGAGAATGCCGTGATCTCGATCACCTGTATGCCATAGAAACTAGGTAACTGCTCTTACGAGTTCTTGGGGTTCGAGAAAAAATGGTTGCCTACACAGGCCTGCCTCTCCTCGCTACAATACACCGATATTGTACCAGGGAAAATTATAGTCAACACAGCCTGCCACCAGATGTCGTTGTAGACGTTGCCATCATAACGTCAAGAACCCAAAACAGATAGCGCAAAACATGCCACTCGACGCTCTGACGATCCCGCCAAACCATCGCCCTAAAAGGATACTGTATTTATCAAACTTCAACGGATGAAATGTAAAATTGACTTCGGCGGAATTTGAACTAAGAATACACAGTGTCGCAACAATATGCTAAATGCTTCGCTATTTGGTGTACTAACGACTATGTCAGTAAACTGCATTGCTTTGTAAATATATAATGTGTATGTGTGTACAGGCGCGTGCGTCTGTATTGTGTCTGCGTGTGTGTGCGAGCGCGTGTATGCTGGTGTGCGTATGTGAATTGGTATGTGCTTTGGTGTAGGTGTGTCTGCGTGTGTATGTGTATGCGTGTATGCGTATTAATTTGTTCTCTATTTGCGCACTAATTCTTGTAGGTGGGATTCTTTGCAATATTCGTGTGTTATATATGATATTTTTTCTGTTCTATTTATTTAATTTTGTTTTATATAGAACGTTGCAACGAATCCTTGTAGTAAATGCATAGGTATCCCGACGACAGACTATAAATACATGTATGTCCAATATAATATCTCAAGCAATAAGATTTATACATTTACCCGTTACCATATGCATTTCTAAACTACATTTCTCATCTGGCAATTATTCAGCGACTCACAGATTACTGATTTGCTTCTGATGCGGAGATTTATGAATCTCTTTTTGATGTTTTTTATATAATAAACTGTTGATGCGAGCTTACGACTGGGTATAACGCATATTTTGTTCTGTTTTATGGGTGCTTTCATTCTATGTTCATCTTTTCTATAACCAAGGTGCATTTGGTTCACATAATATATTTTATGCGTGAATTCTTTGTTCTTATTTGATGGTGTTTTATGCTATATTTATTTTGTTGAATTTATTTTTCTGTTGTTTTATAATCTGGTCTACTAACTTGTCTGTGTGTCTGATTGGTTAACATGTGTTTCTTTTTTCTTTCTGTAAATTTGTTTCAGTTATGACAATGCAAATTGTAGAAAAGAATCTATCAAAAACTGTCTGGGGGTCGGTATACATTTGACTCCCATTTTTTGAACTGGTAGCAAATATTTTTGCTCGTATGCATTGTCAAGCTGTTGTTTTACTTTAATCGTTTGAATAATCGGTAACGTGAACCGCAGAGTCATTATTCAAGAGCTTTCAATAAGTTTGTAAATAATAATAATAATTATCTTTTTGCACTTTAGGAACAAGGCCTGAAATTTTGACGGTGGGGACTAGTCGATTACACCAACCCCAGGACTCAACTCATCGACCCCAAAAGGATGAAAGGCAAAGATGACCGGGCAGAATTTGAAATCAGAACGTAAAGACGGACGAAATGCCGCTAAGCATTTTGCCCGACTTGTTAACGATTTTGCCAGCTACACACACACACACACATACACACACATAAAAAAAATACATACATATATATACATACATACATGCATACATACACACACACACACACACACACACACACACACACACATACATACATACAGACAGACAGACATATATACATACATACATATATACAAGGAAGAGAAGGAGGATAACGACGGGCGACTGCAAAGATTTTCAGAAAAAAGTCGAGCAACTAATTCACTCATTACAAATTCCCTATATAAGCGGAAGAGTTAAAATATGCAAGTTCAAAACGATGGACATTGGTAAAACCCAGTGCTATCTTTGTTAGAAACCAGTTCCTTCCCCACAGAAGGTTTCAATAAAGAAAAGAAAACATACATACATACATACATACATACATACATACATAGGGTAAAGAGTAAAGACACCCTTCGGCCATGAATGACCATGGGATTGTACCTAGAAAGTTCCCGGGCAAGGTTTATGAGAAGCCAACAGTCGCCCATACATACCATCCTCCCTTCTCCCCACCACTGATGTTATCCAAGGGAGCGACGCCTGCTGGGCTTGGCTACTCTGCATTGATAAAGGGCAAATACCCTGAAATATGTCTGCAGATGCCTGACTAGCAAGGGGAAGTGGCTGACCTCCCCAGTTCGAAGGTTATAATGTACACAGGTTCGTGTGTCATAGAGCTAGCTAGGGGCGATGGCCTCTTGGAGCTAATCAACGGCAGCTTTAGTCTTATATTTATGGACTGCCATATTAGCTTGGCGATAACTGTTAATTTCCAGTACCGCTGCCGTAGTCTCCTTTAGAGAGACTTAAAAATAATAATATTTCTATATTATTAAAGTATAATTATCATATTATTCTTGTAGTAGTAGTAGTAGTAGTAGTAGTAGTAGTAGTAGTAGTAGTAGTAGTAGTAGTAGCTCCTTAGCCTAGATCCAGGTAACACTGATCGAGGAAATCTATTATCTAAAGTGTTTCAGCCATGATCAAGTCATCTTCTTATGTATCTATGAGACTATTTAAGGCTTATTGGTCTCGTTTATTTCAGTAGGCTGTGATTTCAAGGAGATTTGGCTGTTATTTCATGCAAACATGACCACGTAGAGGCGTCATCGATGTCTGGTTTAGTCAATAGAATTTATATAATATTTGTTGTAATTGCATTTATTTCTTATGTATAGCAGTTTGATTCGAATCGATAAATGTGACCTTTCTTTTCTATTTCATATTTGTGTTTATTATGAAAGCAACATTTATTCATGCCATTTCGTGAATGTGGCATTTAAACATGTGATATTTAAGCATGTAGCATTGTATTGTGAAATGACGAATATAAGTGATATTTATTATATTTCATGATCTACATTTAAATAATATCAGCTTCGTTATTATTTTATCAGGTTAGGGCGGCGAGCTGGCAGAATCGTTAGCACGCCGGGCAAAATGCTTTGTTTCATTTCATTTGTTTTCATGTTCTGGGTTCAAATATCGCTTAGTTTGACTTTGCCTTTCACCTTTTCGGTGTCAATAAAATAAAGACCAGCTGAGCAATGGAGTCGACGTAATCGACTAGAGTCTAGGCTGGCCAACCTGCGAGCTGCATGCGCCCCCCGGACTTTTATCTTGCAGCCCGCTTCATACTTTCTTGAAATGTGTTTATTTAAACAAACGTTTTAAAAATATTATCAAAAATTAAAGATTTTAACGAAAAGTTAAAAAGAAAGATACTACTGTTTATGCAACGATAATATTTCATGTTGAATCAACGATCATTCATTTATTATTGTAATAATAGCACGAGAAAGCAAAATGCTTTCAATTCTATCAGTACACAAGCGGTCCTCA
>NC_043013.1:41174564-41180495 GCF_006345805.1 Octopus sinensis | reverse complement strand
ATAATACATACAGTGTGGTCTAAATATGAGTTATATGACAAAATGACAAATGGCCCGAATTTAAAACACCATATGTATTCCTATAAATCCAAGTGGAAACTATGAGGATGACTCGTATTATAGTCTGAGTTTGATTTGGCTGGATTCTACAGTTATGTTTGCCACGGAGTACAGACAGGAAACAAGCCGAAACAGGGGAGTTTTTTGCTTTGGTTTTTTTTGTTTTTGTTTTTTTATAGGAACAAACTCTTCTGTGTTGCTGTATATATCACAAAACAAACGACGCATAAAACGTTGATTGAGATTGCGCCTTATACGAAATGTATATGCCATGAATGTGGCATGGTTCACCTATCAGTCGGGGATTTAAAATGATACATGAAAGTGCATCATGATCAACAAGTGGCCCCTGTTGTCGTTGCAGGGGACATTCATGTATGGAATATTTGTGTCAAAGAATGTAGATCACTTGCTGAATCATACACAATAAATAATAATCATCTCCCCTTGATATGCAACAACACCACCAGAGGGCAGTGAAGTTCACTTCCACGTCTACACTAAGGAATGAGGGCTAAGAAGAAACAGTATCAGTTCACACCGTCGTCTTGTTTTACTTCGTTCACTGAAATATAACCTGACAGAACGCATTGGACGTAAGTCTGACACCATTTTAATAGCAAATAATCGATTTTAAACAAATGAACTTACAAAAATATTTTTAGCATACTGTTCTGGTTGGCAACTCTCTCCGTCTCTCCGTCTCTCTCTCTCTTTCTCCCTATATATATATATAATATATATATATATATATATATTATATATATATATATATATATATATACAGGTTATGAGAGGTAATGGTGTCAAAAAGTGTCAGGTAATGCTGAGTAAGCGCTATGGACAGACTATAGTTAAGCTCCAGATTCGGTGATTATGCAAATGAGGTGTCCAACGTAGGTCATATATTAGCATGCCTATATATATATATATATATATATATTTAAAAAAGGAGATGTGGAACACGAGTTGTGATATATAAAAAAAGGAAATGAAGAAAATGCTGACAAAATAATTTGAGTCAGATAAGAGAAGGAAAAAAATCTATCAGAAAGGAACTCTATCTCTCCTAGAAAAATATCTTTTGATAAGCATAACAAATGCGCAACCGGTAAAAATAACTTTCACCTAATTAAAATCACTCTCCCCTACTCAAATTATTTTGTCAGCATTTTCTTCATTTCCTTTATATATATTATATATATATATATATATATATATATATATATATATATATATATATATAAATTAACAGAATGAGATAAAAATCCAAGGCTCTGAAAGATTTCAGAACATTTAAAAGAGAAGTAATGGGTATTCTAGAGAAGATGCTTAACTATTGCTTAACCATCTTCTCGCACCGTCTCCGATGAAGGATGTATAAAATATCCCGGAAAACAGCTTAAGACCTACTTATAAATGTTCTGAATCTTTCACACCCTGGATTTTTATCTCATTCTGTTAATTATATTATTATATATATATATATATATATATATATATATATATATATATATAAATTTAAGTTACATTAAATGGATTCAACTAATCAGGAGGTACTTATAAAAAAAGCCCCTTAATGTCTCATCATGCAAATCATATAAACGAGAGAAAATATAGTATGATAAAATTTATTTAACCATTGGAAATTCTTATTTGACGAGAAATGTTTTACAACTTAATAAAACATATATGAGTAATTCATTTTATTATATCTGTAATAAGTAATGAATTATTTGCATGTCTGCATTAATATAAATAATCTTTTAATTAACGTAGATATTAATCTAGCTCTTCAGGTTAAAAGAAATCCATGTTAAAAAATAATCCCTCGACATATTTCAAGAATGAAAATCAATATTTAATAAAAAACAACTTAGAAAATATGGAAAGCAATAAGAATAACATTAGTAGATATTAATAAGACAGTTTTCTAAAGAAGTGAAGGAAAAAATTAGTAAGATATTAAAAAGTAACTAGTAAATAATTTTTGTATAAGAGAAGGAAAATGATATATTTATCATTAATAACATAGAAAATTAAAAATTGTAAAGATAGAGAGAATATAATAATGATAATGATATAATAATGAAGTGATACTAAATAAAGGTTCTTAGAGACAATGTTTATGAAATATAGGGATTGATATCAACAGCAGAAATAAGTAAAATATTAAATCAAAAATTAGAAGTTCAAAGATAAAAGTAATTATTTTTTTAAAAATTGAAATTGTTGTTGAATAAGAATTTCCAATGGTTAATTAAATTTTATCATAGTATATTTCTCTCGTTATTAATAACTTAATATACATATATTTACATACATAACACACACACACACACATATATATATACATTGATTTGTAATATTTGTGTGTATACATATATTAATATACATACATATATATATATACATAAAGAGAGAGAGAGTGAGAGAGAGAGAGAGAAATATACATATATTTGTGTGTGAGAGCGAGTGTGTGTGTGTGTGATGTACCTAATTAGCAAGTAGTGATTTGTTCCGAGATTGTGCGTTGAAATAAAAAAAAAATTGGAGCGTGTAAGACTGACATTAACCATCCAAGACAAGAATCTCCTTGCTATTCACGTTATTCCAACATGTCTTCCTACATTTCCGCTTGCAGGTATTCAAGATGAACATCACATCAACCGCATTAACCTTACTAATCCCCGAGAGACTGCGAATGTCATCGTTACAGTTCTTTATTTTATCAGCATCGAAATCTTTAAAACGTATAGCCTAACCACGGTGGTTTCACACAGAGGCATCCAATGAAAACAAACGCCTTTTGCATTCTGATTACGGTGTCAAATGTAATGCTCTTTCGTTCGCATTGCTTTGAATTAATCGTGCATTACTTTGTAGCTTCAAGATTTCAATGATGTGTTTATTTCCTTTTAGAATGATATTGTAGGATAGATATGAGAGACCAGATCTGATTCATTGAGCATAATAAATACTGGCAGTCAGTTGGCTATTGTAAAAGACACATACCCAAAGTACCGCACAGTGGGACTGAACCATTTGGTTGAGAAGCAAACTTCTTACGACACAGACTAAGTCAGCATTATTTAATAAATCCTTTATCTAACATAAATTTATTCTGTAAATCAATATTATTCCATTTGTCATCCAATATGTAACTTATTCTGTTAATTAATATTGTTCAGTAAATCGTTAATTCGATATTTGTAGATGTGTATGTATGTGTGCTTATGTACATGTGTGTGTGTTCGTGTGTGGTGTGTGTGTGTGTACGAATGTAAGTATGTAGGCATCTACTTTTGTATGCGTGTATGCATATTTGTATGTATATAGATAGATAGATAGATAGATAGATAGATAGATAGATAGATAGATAGATAGATAGATAGATAGATAGATAGATAAATAGATAGATAGATCATTTACCGCTATTTGTGCACAAACATGAGATACTTGCTTGTATTATATGAGTCTATGTTACTGAGCATGTCTTACGTTAGTTTTATAAGCCATACTCTTCCTGCTGTCTTAGGGCATCTTGAAAGAGTATTAATTTTGGAGGTTTCCTTCTCCTAGTTTTGTTGCTTTCACCGCAGCTAAGGAGCTCAACAATCTACCCTTACAAAAATCTATTTAACTGATTGATGGGACCCTGTCAGGTTCTACAGATCCGAATCAAAACGGACTTGGGAGTAATGATAATTAAGGGGTGACTCCACACGCTCTTCATAACACCAGAACTCCCAAACTGGGGCCTTATTTGCTCAATAAAAAAATTTAGAGCATAACTACAGAAGAGTGTCTCACCCTCACCGAGTTTGTTTCCTCCTAACTTTCTGGAAAATAGATAGATTTAATGAAACTTTCCATATGACGATCACATCGGAATTTGTTGGGAAAACCTTTTTCGGTGTGGTGTGGAGTTTCGGATGATTTACGTGCTTCGACTTTGTTTCCTTATTACTTTCAGCAAAATGTGCAGATTTTTTAACAAAATTTTCTACAAATAATTTCAGATGGTGTTGATTACGATTATATCGTAAATGAAAATGAAGAAGCAAAAATTGAGTATGAGCAAACATTTCACGCTTCTCAATTTTGTTTCCTCATACATTTCGATGTTGTAAATTATTACAATTATGTTTTTAAAAAAATACTTTTGAATCCATCGTGGTCCCTAGTATTTCTAGCATACTAAACGACCTTATAGAACAGAGGTTCTCAACGTGGGCGGTACTGCCCCAAGATTGCGTTAAGGATGTCGAAAGGAGCGTCAGGCTGTTGATTATATAGATATATATATATATTTATATATTATATATATAATATATATATAAATATATATATATATATATAATATATATATATTATATTATATATATAAAATATATTATATATATAAATATATATATATATATATATATATTATATATATATATATATATATATATATATATATATAGGTGACCTGACAGAATCGTTCGCAAGCCGGCGAAATGCTTTGTATATATATTCTTAGTAAGAGTACTTAGAATGAAAACGGCTATATAAATTGTTCAAATGAGTGAATATAGTTCTTGATCAATACTTGATAGAAAGCTTTGCACTGTTTCAGCAGTAAAGTCTTCGAATAGCGTACGTGTCACTAGAATCGATTCGAACCAACAGGTAAAAAGGACAAACTTCAGTTTAGCTCAGCATCTACAGGCAAAGTAAAGCTGGAAGACAATACATCTTTCTGTAGAGGGATTAATAAATCTTTTTTTTTTTTTCTTTTACTGATTAAAATGACGAGAGATTTACTATAAAACAGTTATTTGAGATATCAGAATTGGTGTTAATTCTGACTTTAGGCTTTATTTAATAGACCGTTTTAGATTTTTAGATATCAATAATTTTTTCTATTATAAAATTGAAACGAATGCGTGACCATACATTGCTGTAGGTCGTATATTAAGCATCTCTGCTACAGGTAATTAAAATATTTGGTTGTGGTTGTGTGGTAAGAAGCTTGCTTCCCAACCACAGGGTTCTGGTTTCAGTTCCACTGCGTGGCACCTTGCGCAAGTGTTTTCTACTATAGCCTCGGGCTGACCAAAGCCTTGTGAGTGGATTTGATTGACAAAAGTTATATGTGTGTGTTTGTTTGACCTCTCCCACCATCGCTTGACAACCGATGTTGATGTGTTTACGCCCCCCTAACTTAGCAGTTCAGCAAAAGTGACCGATAAAATAAGTACTAGGCTAAAACCCTTTGAGGCAGTGCTCCAGAATAGTCGCAGTCAAATGACAGAAAGTAGTAAAAGAATAAAAGAATATCGGGAATCTTGGTGGGCTCAGACTTTGAACGCATGCAAACGAAATAACATTAATTATTTTTATTATAGAATTTAGCCGAAGGCATAACCAAGCTTTGCTGCGGATCATCTATTTCACATCTCTGCTCAAGATGATTAAAATATTTGGTTAAGTCACAGCAATGAGAACAAAGCCAAATGCAAAAAACGAAACGTTTTTTTTTTATTTTAGATTTTGTTTATCTCCAGCGGATCATTTAACTAATATAAAAAGAAAAACACGACCCTCTCGGGATACAATGAAATATGCATCAACTCATACGTTCACATCAAGAATATGGCAGACCAAATACAAAACCTCTTTATATATATATATATTTATTGACAAAAAAAAATTGATCATAAAATACAAATTATATCAACGAATTTAGGAAATATATCAGGTAAAGAGCAATTGAAATTATTGCTTTTTTTCTTATTTTTCTTTTCAAAAAAAAGAAACCCACCTGATTAATATTAGCAACAAGATAAATCACATCATACATTATACGGAAATCCATTTTTAAAT
>NC_043013.1:41157064-41172064 GCF_006345805.1 Octopus sinensis | reverse complement strand
TAACGCAGCAAATGATTTGAGCTCAAATGCTCGGATTTCATTGGTTAAAATTCGAATAATTAAACTACGTTAAACTTACAACTTACAATTTTGTTTTCAATTTTGTTTACAAGAATGTTTTCTTTTGACACATTCTACCAGTATACGTAGTTTCAAATTTTTTAGTTAACTAGAAAATTCCGTCCATCAAAAGGAAAAGATCCGGATGATGAAATAACTTGAAGATTACAGAATGATAGTTCAAGAGATATTTCATTAGGGGTAGGCATGACTGAGTGGTTAAGAAGCTCGCTTTGCAACCATGTGATCACAGTTTCAGTTCCACTGTGTGGCACCCTTGGGCAGCTGTCTTTTACTATAGCCGCGAGCCAACCACTGGCTGCCTTTTGAATAGATTTGGTTGACAGAAACTGTGAAAGCCTGCCGTGTGTGTGTGTGTGTGTGTGTGTGTGTATGTGTGTGTGTGTGTGTATGTGTGTGTGTGTGTGTGTGTTTGCACTTGTTCCCACTCCATCGCTTGACTAATGATTTTGGTTTGTTTACTTCCATGTGACTTAGCGGTTCGGCAAAAGAAATCGATAGAATAAGTATCAGAGTTTAAGCAAAATTACTGGGATCGATTCGTTCGACTAAAACCGTGGAGGCGGTGCCCCAGCTTGGTCGCAATCCAATGACTGAAGCAAGTAAAATATGAAAGATTAAAAATAAATAGATAAGGTGTGGCTGTGTGGTAAGAAGTTTGCTTCCCAACCACATGGCTCCAGGTTCAGTCTCACTTCGTGGTACCCTGGGTAAGTGTCTTCTACTATAGTCATGAGCCGACCAAAGCGTTGTGAGTAGATCTGGTCGACGGAAATTGAAAGAAGCCCGCTGTATATATATATATGTATCTATACCCCATCTCGGCTTGACAACCGGTATTTGTGTGTTTATGTCCCCGTAGATTAGCGGTTCCGTAAAAAAAGTCCGATAGAATAAGTTCTAGGCTCAAGAAATAAGTCCCGCGGTGCCCCAGCATGGTTGCAGTCAGATGAGTGCAACAAGCCAAAGAATAAAGAAAAAAGAAAGAAATATTTTTCCCTACAAATAAATGAATTACTAAATTGATATTGTCGACATAACACAAGCGTGCATACGTGCTTGCTGAATTCACTGTTGAAAAAGGTTGATTTTAAAATGTTAACCGTTACAAGATAAAATTCGCAGAAAATACCTTTTATCTTTTATCGTTTACTTGTTTCAGTCATTAGACTGCGGCCATGCTGGGGCACCGTCTTGAAGAATTCTTATTCGAATGAATCTACCCCCAGTACTTTTTGTAAGCTGGTACTTACTCTATCAAGAGCTTGCTGAACCGCTAAATTACGAGGGTGAAAAGATCGGTTGTCAAGAAGTGGTGCACGACAAACACACACACACGTATATATATATATATATATATATATATATATATATATATATATTACCGACCGGTGAAAAGTGGGATATCGTGCTGCAAGGAAGACCCCCCCCCCAAAAAAAAAATGCTACTTGTTTGGCATAAGGGGGTATATGCGAAGGAAATGCCCGAATACAGAAGAAGAGAAAAGGTTGGAAACAACGGTGGAAGAAAAAGCAGCCGACGACGAATAGAAGAAGGAGAACAATAATAGAACGAATATTGTGAAGAGCAGGAAGAGAGAACGTAAAAAGTCACCAACTTTAGAAGAAACGAAAAAAAGTAAAGGAATAGTAGAGAATATAACATCAGAACGGTAACACTGAGGAACCAACTATAGAAGAGATAGAGAGAGCAATGTTACTGCAAAACGAAGACGAAACAGAGCGAGAAAATCTAGAGTTGTTTAAGCTCAAAGATAAAGAAGAACAGATGGAAGAGACGTATTTGCAGCCGGGAGAAATTACAGATACACAAACGGAAGAAGATGTGAACGAAACAGTAGACTCGAGAAGGAAAACACAAGAAAAGAGAGAGAACGAGAGGAAGAAGAAATGTCGTGTGAAGAATAAGTGTGGTGAAAAAACGTAGACGGTAAGTATAATTACGAGTATAATGCAACTAATGTTTTTAAAAAAAATGTGAATTGAACTGCAAATGAACTGAGAATTGAACTTGTGTTATTGGTTTGTGAAATTGTTGTAAAAAAAAAGGAAAAAATGTAATGCTTGGAAAAAAAGATAAAATAGAAAAGGAAAATAGAAAGACTAATGTTAACAATTAATGATTTGACTGTGGCCATGCTGGAGCACCGCTTTCAATCGAGCAAATCGACCCCGGGACTTATTCTTTTGTAAGCCCAGTACTTATTCTATCGGTCTCTTTTGCCGAACCGCTAAGTAACGGGGACATAAACACACCAGCATCGGTTGTCAAGCAATGCTAGGGGGACAAACACAGACAAACAAACACACACACGCTTATATATATATATACATATATACGACGGGCTTCTTTCAGTTTCCGTCTACCAAATCCACTCACAAGGCTTTGGTCGGCCCGAGGCTATAGTAGAAGACACTTGCCCAAGGTGCCACGCAGTGGGACTGAACCCGGAACCATGTGGTTGGTAAACAAGCTACTTACCACACAGCCACTCCTGCGCCCTTTATATGTTAATCATTCCATCCATCATACATCATTTGTTTTATGTTCCCGTTTGTCTTGTTATGTCCCCTTTATATAATCAGGCCATTGTGCCAATAATAAAGAAAAAAGCAAGCCATGCTACTCCAGAGCCGTTTTTGAATTTATTTTTGAGAAGTGAGATGGGCTGATGCGAAACCGTCATGTCATGTTAGGCGGTGCGAGAGAAGCTGAAGAAATGAAGACGTATGCGGAGATCGCCAAAGCGCAGGAAACCGAGAACACATACAAGATAGAGGATGTGAATATAGAGTGCGATATGGACAAGTTGAGGAAGTACAGCAAAATGGTGAAACTAGAAGGAACGAACATAAAACTAGTCATGCCAGAAGAAGAGAAAACGAAAGAGGAAAGAAAAAACAGTAATTTTTAGAACATTTTCTAATGAGAACAGAAAGGTTGAGAGAGCCCCAGAAAATGAAATAGAAGATCTAATAATGAGCTGTATTGACGAGGAAATAATTTTCATCACAAAAGAAAAATATTACGGGACAGTTGCAGTAACATTTGGAACGGAAGAAGAGACAGCACAGAACGCTAAAGACGTGATAGAAGGAGACAAATGGACGCTATTACCATGCACACCGGGGAAAAAATTAGAAAAAATCAAAGTTGGGCGAATACCACCAATGATAGAGCCTGAGTGGGTGATAGTGGGCATTTGTGGCGAAAGACTGCAGGAGAAAAACTCAGAACTGGAGATTCAGTTAGGGAGCAAGACCGAATGCAGCAATTTTGGGGGATTTAGTTTAGAAATTGTCGGAACTATAACCCCAGTGTATTATGAGAAAGTACCAGAAACAATAGAGCTGCCAACGGGAGAGAGGTTGGAGATAATACTGACAGGAAGACCACCCAAATGTTACAAATGCGGCAAGAGAGGACATAAACTTAAAAATTGTCTGGAGGGGGAGTTATTAAGATACGCAGATATAGCTGTTATGACACATAGAGAAAAACAGGCAGAGACAAAAAGCAGGAAAAGAGAAAGAAAGAAGGGATCTTTTCGCTTTGACCGGCAGATTTTTAAAATAATTTCTTTGTAACTAAACACTTTTAAACTTCGTATACTGGTAGAATGAGTTTATAAAACATCTTTTTCTCTTGGCTTTCTTGAGAAAGTTCTATAGTTTGTAAGATATTTGGTGTTTAATTCCTTGCATTTCGGCAATTTCAACCAGTCAATGACGTCTATTGAGGTGAATACAATCTCTCCGAATCTTTGACAACAACAATTATTTGTGTTTAGTTACAAAGAAATTATTTTTTAAATCTACCGGTCAAAGCGAAAAGATCCGAAAGAAGTCTCCAAGAACAGCAGAGATAAAGAGGAGCAATGGAGGAGGAAATGCAACAAAGAACAGAATATGTTGAGGAACCATCAACAGAGACACCAGAAACAGAGGTGGAATTACAAAGCGACGAGGAAGTTGAACAAAAATGCCTAGACTCTCGTGAGAAAGACACACAGAAAGAGGACGAGAAAGTGCAGTCGGATAAATGCACAGACAAGCAAGAGTGCGAAAGCATACAGATGAAAGGACCACAGCGGAGAGAGGTTTTGGAACAACATAGAGATGGTAAAAGGAAGAAATTGCGAGGAAAACAAAAAACAAGAAGTAAAACAGAGAGAGATAGGTTAAAAAAACGGTAAGTATATAAAATTGTGGAAAGAACTACAATTGAAAGAAAGCATTTGAACATTGGGATCTTTTCGGTTTGAACGGCAGTTTTTTCTAGCGGTGTCATATGAAATTGTCACCCATAATTAAGACCCTAGAATCGATCTATTGCATTTCAATCTGTTTTAGAGTTAGGGTTAGTTAGGGCTATGGTTAGGGGTGGGGGAAGGGTATCTTTTTTTCTTCACAAATGTAAATAAACCCAATCTGTTTCTTAAACGAGGGACATATTCATACGGCACAGAATGCTTTTTAACTCAATAGACGTCACTGATTGGTTGAAATTGCAGAAATTGAAGAAAATATCTTACAAATATCTTACAAACTATAGAATTTTCTCAATAAAGCCAAGAGAAAAAGACGTTTTATAAACACATTCTACCAGTATACGAAGTTTAAAATTTTTTAATTACCTAGAAATTGTTAAAAAGTGTCGTTCAAACCGAAAAGATCCCAAACGAGTATTTAAAAATGTTATTTTTGTTGGAAAAAAAAGGACATATATGAACGTTTGATTTAAAGGCAGGAAACGAAAGGAAAGGTCACGGTTTTGCATTGCACGAAACTAGAGGTGGTTTTAAGATGAATTGTAAAGTGTATTTGTAAAGTTAATTGTAAAGTTTAATGATAAAGTGTGTTTCTAAAGAGTTAGTGTAAAGTTTAATAGTACAAACAAGTATTTAAAATGTTATTTTTGTTGGGGAAAAAAGGAATTGTAAAGGTATTCACGGCTCGTCTCGCAGTGGGGGCGAGATGACCATCTCATTTGCATCATAATTATATTCATTCCATTATCATTTTCCATTCGTTTTTATGTCCCGCATGTTTTTGTATGTCCCCTCTGTATGCAGGCCTTGTGCCTATAATAAAGAGAAACGCAAGCCATGCTACTCCAGACTGATGACGAAGAAGACTCAGAAACATGTCTCTGGGTGCAGGCTTAGCTGGATGGGGGTGCTTGTATCCCCCTTGCAAACATAAGGACATAGGAAATGTGTCAAGGCCGACAGGAAGCGTTGATATTTCCTAGGGCTAAATAGCAATGGTGTGATTCCCTTTATGGGACTGTCACGTTAAGTTGACAGTATACAACTGCTCTATTTATATATATATATAATATATATATTATATATATATATATTATAATATATATATATATATTATATAATATATATATATATATATATTATATATATATATTATATATATATATTAATATATATATATATATTATATATATATATAATATATATATATATATATATATATATATATATATATATATATTATATATATATATATATATGTGTGTGTACTACTAAATTCAGGTCTCGACACACAAAGAGGATGTTCTTGAAGCCGGGGATTTTGAACTTACGGAGACAATATTTACATATCGATTAAACTGAACCGTAACTAATCTGCACATCCTCCGAAAATTCACGGATGGTAACTCGATAATTTCCCTTCAGAGTTACACGCACATCTGCTTTTTTTATGCGGGTCTCCCAGAATGTTCGTCAGTATCGATATTTTTTCGGCCATCATGGGAACTTCTGAACCGCTCGTACACTTGTGCGCGACTCATATACTCCTCTCCGTACACTTTCTGCAACTTTGCTTAAGCCTCTGAGCAGGTATCGCTATAACAACTTTCTCTGTCATGATCAATGCGACGATCACATGCTACACCCGTTCCTTTCAAGCACTGCTGTAAACAGCGGAAGTAAGCCAGAACGTTAAAATTAAGTGCCCATGCATAACAGAGTTCAAAGTCAATTTTTGCCAAGCGACTCAACTATGCATGCTTTGGCTTCGTTACTATGGCAACAGCCCAGGTACTTATTGATCAGATCTCGTATGTGATACAGGGAGGCATAGGTAACATGTCCTGTATATTATATATAATACAGAGGACAGCCGAAAGGTTAAATGAATTAAACTGTAGAACAGGTTTGTGTAAGGTAAAAATAATAATGTGGAGGCCATGTTTTCTTTGAGCTTTCCGTAGTAAAAGTTCGACGGTTATTTTCCAACGTAAGGACAGTGATAGCTAGAACCATGTGCAGGCATGGGTACGGGGTAAGAGGTCCGCTTTGCAGCCACGTAGTTTTGCGTTCGGTCCCACTGCACGGCATCTGGCTTTGTGAGTGAATTTGTTAGAGAGAGAGAGAGACTGTGTGGGAGTCTGTCCTGTATATTCACATATGCGTGTGTGTGTGTGAGTGTGAGAGAGAGAAAACTTATTCTATCGAATTCTTTTGCCGAACCGTTAAGTTACGGGGATGTAAAAAACCAAAATCATTTGTCAAGCGATGGAGTGGGAACAAATACAAGCACACACTCCCACTTGCGTGTAGTAAGTGAGAGTGTGTGTGTGTGTCTTTGTACTTGCCCTCACGCATGTGGCAATTGAGATGGAGAGAGGTGAGGAGAGAGAGGAAGAGAGAGAGAGTAAGTACCAAACTTCCAAGAATGTAAGTACTAAGATAGATTTTTTTCCACTAGACCTATCATGGCAGTGCCCCAGAATGAACGCAGTCCAATGACTGAAGCAGTTAGAGGAATACAAGAATAAAAGAATAAGGAAATCATGTAAATAATTCCTACACCACTGAGGTATCGAACTCATTTTAAAACGGTTAAATAAAATGTACTTTTAGAAGGGATTTCTGGGATTAACTGGTTTGTAATGTTTAAATTTATCATGAATAATTTTAGACCATATATGTGTGTGTGTGTGTGTTGCTGGGTGAATGTGTGTATGTGTGTGTGTGTGAGAGAGAGAGAGGAGAGAGAGAGAAAGAAAGAAAGAAAGAAAGAAAGAGCACATGTGTGTGTTTGTGCATGAGCATGTGTATGTGTGTGTGTGTGTGACCGTTTGTGTGTCAGTGCTCCTGTCTTTGTGTTTGACCCCGCACTGTTTGACAAATCCTGTGTTGTATTGTTTACGTCCCCGTAACTTAGCGGCTCCGAAGAACGAACCGATATAATAAGTACTAGACTTTAACAAAAGCGAGTACTAGACAGAACCATAGCTAGGGGGAAGGCAATGCTGCCGGTTCGGCCCGGGCGACGCTTTAACGGGACAGCACTTTGGGGTTTGTTGTACACGCCTGTGTATGCTTGGGTCCCCCGGAGCTGGAGATGCAAACTCAAGTGGTGCACAATGCGGTACACACTCTAACTATTCCACTCTACCCCCGGACTAATATATTATAAACATATAATATATTAGTCATATCTTACCATCTTACCATCTTCAAACGAAAAATCCTTGATACTATTTCTGAAAATAAGAAAAAACGGTCATGGATGGAATGCTTTGTTGATAGGTATGGATCATCAGAAGTGACCAAGGAATTAGAAGGAGGGAAAAAAACATTATAATATGATTAAGCTCGTGAGAGATACTCTACATCAGTGATTTTCAACCAGGGTTCCGCGGAACCTTAGGGTTCCGCCAGTACAGTGCAGGGGTTCCGCAAGAAGTTACAAAACTGCTAAAATCGGCAGTAATTTTTAATTCTCCTGTGCAGATATGTATGCATAAGACTATTAAATCATTGCACAGGGGTTCCTCGAGCCAGTGGAATGTTTCCTTGGGGTTCCGCTCCAGCAAAAAGTTTGAAAAGCACTGCTCTGCATCTTCGCTTGGGTTGATGGAAATAATAATCACACAAGACTCAGAATCAGATCTTACCATTTTTTTTTTTAATGGCATGTTTTTGACAACGTAGTTTTAGTTATAAGAAAGAATAAGCCAGGTTGTTCGTAGTACAAACACCTGGAACCTAATATATTTGATCAGGCCTGGCCAACTCGAATTACATTCAGGGTCACGTTAATCGCAGAAAGTGCTTTGAGGGCCGCTTGTGTACTGACAGAATTGAAAGCATTTTGCTTTCTCGTGCTATTGGGGAAGCACTCCGTCGGTTACGACGACAAGGGTTCCGGTTGATCCGATCAACGAAACAGCCTGCTCGTGAAATTAACGTGTAAGTGGCTGAGCACTCCACAGACACAGCGTGACACAGAGAGTGACAAGGCCGGCCCTTTGAAATACAGGTACAATAGAAACAGGAAGTAAGAGTGAGAGAAAGTTGTGGTAAAAGAGTACAGCAGGGATCACCACCATCCCCTGTCGGAGCCTCGTGGAGCTTTAGGTGTTTTCGCTCAATAAACACTCACAACGCCCGGTCTGGGAATCGAAACCGCGATCCTACGACTGCGAGTCCGCTGCCCTAACTACTAGGCGGGCCATTGCGCCTCCACCACTCTCGTGCTATTATTACAATAATGAATGAATGATCCTTGATTAAACATGAAATACTATCGTTGCATAAACAATAGTATCTTTCTTTTTTACTTTTCATTACAATCTTTAATTTTTGATAAAATTTTAAAAATATTTGTTTAAATATACTTATTACTGGAAAGTATCAAACAGGCCGCATGCGGACGGCGGACCTCGGGTTGGTCAACCCTGTTTCTAACATAAGTGTAAGTGCCTAAATTTAGGGTGACAGAGCTTTTCAGTAATATTAGTTCCGGTATTTGACTAGTACTTTGTTTTATTAACACGCAGAAAGACGATAAGCAAAGCTGACCTGAGCTGGATTTGAAACCGGAAAAAAAAAATACTGCAGTTAAATACTGCAATGCGATTTGAGCTGTAACGATTCTGCCAAATCGACATCTGCATTATAAAAGTTTTATGTAAGGGAGGCAACTGCAGATCTTATACATTTAAAGGTAATAAGAGTTACTTCCCTTGACGCTTTGAGTGAATATATAACTTTACACTAACGATTCAGCCAGTTCGCAACCCTAATAATAATGATAATAACAACAACAACAACAACAATAATAATAAAGATGATGATGGTGATGATGATGATGATGATGATGATTTCTTTATTAACCACAAGGGTTTACATTAATAAAAACGTTATGAACAGTACAAGGGTAAACGAATGAATGTGTGTGTGCGGGGGACAGGAGGGGACTAATCGATTACATCGATTTCAGTGTTCTAACGATTCTGCTAGCTCGCCGCCTTATTGATAATAATAATAATAATAATAATAATAATAATAATAATAATAATAATAATAATAACTATAATAATAATAATAATATAACTATAATAATAATAATAATAATAACTATAATAATAATAATAATAATAATAATATAATAATAATAATAATAATAATAATAATAATAATAATAATAATAATAATAACTATAATAATAATAAATAATAATAATAATAATAATAACTATAATAATAACTATAATAATAATAATAATAACTATAATAATAACAATAATAATAATATATTGCCCTGATACAGTACCAGGCAGTGGCTCACATGGCTTCTGATCTTAACTGATTTGAAGTGTTATCATACCACAGATTTGCTTGTTAGTTGTTTGACCTTAACCAGTTGAGCATGTCCCTTAGTGGCTGACGATATGTGCATCACTGATCACGAGTAGAAGTAGTGGGGGAGCATCATATCCATGTGTTGAGAGGGATTCCTAAAGGTTTGGATAATTCACCTTTGGAAACATGGGTGGTTCGTTCAACATCCTTAAACAATGCTTATTCAGGGACACACTCTAACTATTCCACTCTACCCCCGGACTAATATATTATAAACATATAATATATTAGTCATATCTTACCATCTTACCATCTTCAAACGAAAAATCCTTGATACTATTTCTGAAAATAAGAAAAAACGGTCATGGATGGAATGCTTTGTTGATAGGTATGGATCATCAGAAGTGACCAAGGAATTAGAAGGAGGAAAAAAAAACATTATAATATGATTAAGCTCGTGAGAGATACTCTACATCAGTGATTTTCAACCAGGGTTCCGCGGAACCTTAGGGTTCCGCCAGTACAGTGCAGGGATTCCGCAAGAAGTTACAAAACTGCTAAAATCGGCAGTAATTTTTAATTCTCCTGTGCAGAGAAAGCACCTAAGTTGACTACAATGACCCGCGCCTAGGCTGGCTACAATGACCTGCTTGTCTGAGCAGTGCGTGATGCTCCCTTTATACATGGAATGTCGTGTGACCAAAGTCAGGGCTACATACCTCTTCGTATTGAGCAGGCCAGAGTAATGGCCATGATGGAGGAGCACAGGGGGGTAATAAATATGAAATCAATTCCCCAACAAAGCAGAGCAGGAACGTCAATAAAATTCCAGGTTTTGGTTGTTCTGGAAGAAGTTCATGGCCTCAAAGATATTTTCTGTTTCGGAGAGTGCGAGCAGATGCGAATGGTCGTGGTGGATCATCTAAAAGCATTCGGGGAGTGGTAACTCTGCTGAGGAAGGTTCCGAACAAGGGGAATGCGACTGGAAATTCAAGCCCATAACTCTCTTCAACACCGAATTAAATATTTTAGCTAAAGTGTCTTCTTGTCAGTAGTGTAGTGGAAGACGCGCAAACCTGTCTAATCCCCGGTAGGTCTATCAACGCCAATTCCCACCTCATGCGAAACATCTTAGAACGTGTCGGGAATAGATCTGGCTTTCGAAAAACATCGGTCAATTTGGATCAGTCCAAGGCATTTGACAGATTGGACCATCGCTATCTGGTGGCTATCCGAAAAGCCGTCTTCGGTGGACTAGATCACCACAATGTACAGTGGCATCTGTTCAGTGGCCAAATTAAATGACCGCCTCTCGAACTTTTCACTATTGAACACTCGGTCAGCCAAAGATGCCCCTCTCCTCGTTTTTATATGTTTTGTCATTGGAACCCTTGCTGTGAAGGCTGGAGAGTTTCAAGGTATCTCGCAGAAACAGGGTCGCAGGAGATCCGTGTCTACATATCCAGACCTCACTGTCATCGTGTTACACACTTTGGATTTTGAAACGATTGACACTATTATACTGAAAGAATATCAGGTATGTACAGGAGCACACATACACCAAGACAAATCGGTTTGCAACTAGAGTCTTGGAATATTGTGGGCTTGTGTCGAGCAGCTATTGACTCGTGTAAGAGAAACCAAATGTCTGCCGAGTGTATGGTGAAGATCGATGCACCATCTTCCTTTGTTAAAGAAGCAAGGCTGGTCTTTCTCTGTCAGGTAGCTGTGGCAAAAGAGTTTGTGAAGTAAGGTGAGGAGAGGGAAAGAAGTGTTGCATCTTTGTGTGTTTATCAAAAAGTGGATGAGAGAGGCAAGACTCTGCGGCTGAATGGATCTACACTGAGTATGCCTTTCTAAATCGGAGGAAAGAAACTGGAAGGTGGCACTTCCTATGCCTTGGAGACGGCAAAGTAATCTGCGATCTTTTTGTTTGCAGTTTTCCTCTACTTACCCAAAAAGTGGACTGCCCCGCTATTGGGGATTCTATTAATTATATTTTCTCATTTCTATTTTATATCCTTTTGTTGTATGCTTGATGCTGTAGTGTCTCTCTTTGATCAATGCAAATCCTATTTGTCCTCATCTTGTTTGTTGTTAACACAACATTTCAGCTGATATACTCTTCCAGTCTTCATCTTGAGGTTAGTAGCCCGCGCTCTTGAGCACTACGCCATATGGCGTAGTGGTTAAGAGCACGGGCTACTAACCCCAAGATTCCGAGTTCAATTCCAGGCAGTGACCTGAATAATAATAATAATAATAATAATAATAATAATAATAATAATAATAATAATAATAATAACATCGAAATATACCTTAGGAATGAGAACCCAGGTTCGAAATTTCCCCAAGACACCTGATGAAGGCTGGAGGGTATATCAGCCGAAACGTTGTGTTAACAACAAACAAGATGAGGACAAATATCCGTCAAATGTAAATAATGTAAATAATGTGCTTGATATTGTCCTCCATGTCTTGGACCCATTTCGCCAATAAAAGAAATCGTCATTATCGTCGTCGTCGTCGTAGTAGTAGTAGTAGTAGTAGCAGCAGTTGTTGTTGTTGTTGTTGCTGTTGTTGTTGGTGTTACCTTCGTCGTCGTCATCGTTCTTGTTGTTTGTTGTTGCCGTTGGTGTTGTTGTTAAGAACGGCGGAGTGGCCGCCGAATCGTTAGAGCGGTGATCAGTTCCGATATTCTCTACGTTCTTAATTCAAATTATGTGGACGATGTGGAACAGGATCGGTACTGACGGACTAACAAGAAAGAAATAAAAAAAAAAAAAAAGATTTACTTGCAGAAGTTTATTTTCCTGCAAAACTATTGCCCATATGAGAGACTGCAATGAAGAACCGCCAAGCGTCTCCATGAACAACATTTTAAAACTCTGATACAAAACTAAGTAACTTCAAGGCCTGGTTCCGATTCCCACTTGTAGGCATATCACTTCGCTAAAGTCATTAAAGTAACCCAATCTTTTGTGACGTCATATCCCATATCATATCTAAGGTCGCCATTTACACTGCGTAGACAAGACTGCAACTACGCCCACAGTATATGACTTTTGTACATTTGTAAGAGCATTGATATTGTTGTAAGCCTATCTCCAGTGATATGTAACGTGTACACACGCAACAGATCGTTGCATTTATTGCAATCTGTCTCCAATGGTCTGTAACGTGTGCACACACGCAACAGATCATTGCATTTATTGCAATCTGTCTCCAATGGTCTGTAACGTGCGCACACGCAACCGATCATTGCATTTATTGCAATCTGTCTCCAATGGTCTGTAACGTGTGCACACGCAACAGATCGTTGCATTTATTGCAATATGTCTCCAATGGTCTGTAACGTGTGCACACGCAACAGATCGTTGCATTTATTGCAATCTGTCTCCAATGGTCTGTAACGTGTGCACACGCAACCGATCATTGCATTTATTGCAATCTGTCTCCAATGGTCTGTAACGTGTGCACACGCAACAGATCATTGCATTTATTGCAATCTGTCTCCAATGGTCTGTAACGTGTGCACACGCAACAGATCGTTGCATTTATTGCAATCTGTCTCCAATGGTCTGTAACGTGTGCACACGCAACAGATCGTTGCATTTATTGCAATCTGTCTCCAATGGTCTGTAACGTGTGCACGCGCAACAGATCATTGCATTTATTGCAATCTGTCTCCAATGGTCTGTAACGTGTGCACACGCAACAGATCATTGCATTTATTGCAATCTGTCTCCAATAGTCTGTAACGTGTGCACACGCAACAGATCGTTGCATTTATTGCAATCTGATTCTGGTCGTTTGTAGAATATACGCATTTCGTAAGCATTGTTTTTCCCGCAATCTGTTCTATGAGCTGTAAACTATTCGAAGTTAGATAGATTTTTCTTTTTTCTTTAAGCAGTTTTATCCACATCAAGTTCAATTAACCTGAATGTTCCTTTCACTTGCGTTAAAAATGCATGCATGCCGTATTTAGTAGCGACATTTTACGTTCTGACTTCAATTACTAATGCTTAGTGTAGAGACCATCAGAAACAGATTGCCACAAATACAATGATCCAATAAACATGTACAAGCGACAATCCATTGGAGATGGGCATGCAGCAATACCGATGCTCTTCTGAATGCTCAAAAGCCGCATAACATCGGTGTTGCTGCAGTGTTGTCTACGCAGAGTGAAAGACGACTTTAGATTTGAGATGGACTATGAGGATGCAGAAGACTGCGCTACTTTGATGACCTTAGCGAAGTTATATTGCCCAAAACTAGGCATCGAATTCACGTCTAGGAGTTACTGTTCATTGGAGACGGTTAACTTTATCTGCCTCCCTTTCGGGGTCGAACTGATAAAACAAAGAATTATAAATGCTTGTGCATTCTAGGTATGAATATAATTATAATAGTAAGTTATTAGGTGTGGTTTTCATGATCATTACACTATGAGCCTATAATCACGGTATAACGTATTGGCATGGCTACTTACTAGAGAGGATAATAAGATACACAAGGTCATTATGTGGTATAATAATACTAGTTTGACAGTGTAATGCTTATAGATACCATAGCCATATATATTATACCATGCCCATATATTATATTATATTATATTATATATATTATATTATATTATATTATATTATATTATTAGCACGCCGGGCGAAATGTTTTGCGGTATTTCGTCTGCCGCTACGTTCTGAGTTCAAATTCCGCCGAGGTCAACTTTGCCTTTCATCCTTTCGGGGTCGATTAAATAAGTACCAATTACGCAATATAATCGACTTAATCCGTTTGTCCCCTCTGTGTTTAGATTTTGTGGGTAGTAAAGAAATAGGTATTTCGTCTGTCTTTACGTTCTGAGTTCAAAATCCACCGAGGTCGACTTTGTTTTTCATCCTTTCGGGGTCGATAAATTAAGTACCAGTTGTGTACTGGGGTCGATCTGATCGACTGGCACCCGTTCCTAGGGTAGAAAAATTATATTATCTTCCCACATGGCCTCAGTCTCAACATGGAGGCCTACATCAAGTGCCTGGAGGAATTAGTGCTGCTCTGATCCAAGAGGGTGGCTACTGGAAACCCTATGTCTGGCAACAGGACTCTGCATCATGCTACACAAGCAGGAGAATCTAGTCATGGCTGTCAGACAATTTCTGCGACCACATCACTCCTAACATCTGGCCACCTCACTCCCCATATTGCAATCCCCTTGATTATTAAGTGAGGAGCGCAGTTGAGCGAGAGAGCAACAAAATTCTTTGTAACACCAA
>NC_043013.1:41137064-41152064 GCF_006345805.1 Octopus sinensis | reverse complement strand
TACATACATACATACATACATGCATGCATGCATATAGATAGATAGATAGATAGATAGATAGATAGATAGATAGATAGATAGATAGATAGATGTATAGATTTTATATGTATCTGTACGAGTGAAGGCGCAATGGCCCAGTGGTTAGGGCAGCGGACTCACGGACGTAGAATCGCGGTTTCGATTCCCAGACCGGGCGTTGTGAGTGTTTATTGAGCGAAAACACTTAAAGCTCCATGAGACCCCGGCAGGGAGTTTGGTGGCGAAATTTGCTGTACTCTTTCACCACAACTTTCTCCCACTGTTTCAGTTTTACTTGTATTTCAAAGGGCCAGCCTTGTCACAATCTGTGTCACGTGGAATCTTCCCGAGAACTACATTAAGGGCACACGTATCTGTGGAGTGCTCAGCCACTTGCACGTTAATTTCACGAGCAGGCTGTTCCGTCGATCGAATCAACTGGAACCCGCATCGTCGTAACCGACGGAGTGCCACGAGTATGTGTATGAATTTAACTTAGAAGTGCGCAGGCGTGAGAAAAGAAAACGACACCGGTCAGCCTCATTCCTAAAGAAGAAAACCGAAGTGTCATTTTGCTGCCACAAACAAAGCCCTCTACAGCCTACTTTTAAAGCAGTAACTGTTAATATATGCCATAAGATTTACTTCACACATACCAACAACCCATTGGATTCTCTTACATGAGATCTGAACTCTCTTAATCTTGCAATCGACTGAACTAATTGCAAGTACTTTGCAGTATACTTTTACTTACCGTATATTTTTATTTACACTTCCATAAACCTTATCTCTAGTTTTTCGTTCATTTGGAACAATTTCAAATGAAGTTTCAAGATATACAAAATCGTGACCGCAAAACATGAACGTACAAAACTACTTTTGATTCAATGCCAGATGAAACACCTGAATTTTTTTAACTCGCATTACTTCATTTGTAACTGGATAATACATTGATATAAAATTTTAATAGGTTATCTTGTCTTGGAATTTTATTAATCCTGTGTAGTAGATATTCATTTAGGAGGGATCACACGTTGAAAATTGCATCACTGTGTTCTACCACTTAACAATATAAACAGTTTCTTCCTCACATTTTCACCCCATGCGCACAAGAGTTAGAGATTATATTAAAGATTTTTTTTCATGTTAATAATAATTGTTTCTAATTTAGGCACAATGCCAGAAGTTGTGCGACTCTGCAGGGATGTAATTCTTTGGTGATGAGATTTGAACTCAGAACGTAAAGAGCTAGACCGAAAGCCGTAAAGGACTATTTTTTGTGACGCTCTAACGATTATTATTATTATTATTATTATTATTATTATTATTATTATTATTATTACCGCCACCTTAGTGAAGGCGGAGGTATTGTTTCCAGTCGTGTTTGTTTGTTTGTTTGTCCGTGGACAAGATGTCACAAGAACCGCTGAATGGATTGGGATGAAACTTTCAGGGATGTTTGGCCTCGTAATTGGCACGAACTGATTAGATTTTGGGATCGATCCAGTACAGGATAAGGATTCTGGATTATCTGTTATATTTGCTTTACTTTACATGATTACGATCTTACGTTGACTTTCAAGTCTTTCTCAATTATCTCCATTTAGGCTGTTTCCAAAGTTTTATTTTCGTTTCTCTATTATTGATTTTACTCGCGTCTCTATCTTAGTAGAGACTGATGGATAAAGAAATCAAACTACATAAACAAACGACAGCAAAACCGTTCAGAAATTAAATAACATTAAAATATTTTTATAATATATATATATTATATATTATACATATTAACTCTTTACAGTATACTTACATATGTACTTACATCTATACATCGATCTAATACAGCAGGAATACTAAAGGAAGGCCGGAATTTAAGAGAAGAGAAAACCAAAAGGTCTCATGCTATTCATTTAAAAATTCCTGAGTAAAACTTATTATTATTGTCTCCGCCTTTGAAATTATCTTGAATGGTGAATTTGTTAACTTTGGCTTATATTAGATAAGGATAAACTATTTATTGCTGTTACTAAATTTTCTACAGCCACCTTCACATTCCATGTGGATCGATGTGGACCTTCACATTCCATGTGGATCGATCCCTACCACAGGGATCGATCAGGTACCAGACAAGGATTCTGGATTATTTTACCGATTTTTTTTTTAAACTTAATTTTTGAAAGCGGTCAGGTTCATTTTTAGTATTCTCGTTTGTGAGAGCCAGGAGTGGCTGTGAGGTAAGTAGCTTGCTAACCAGCCACATGGTTCCGGGCTCAGTCCCACTGCGTGGCATCTTGGGCAAATGTCTTCTGCTATAGCCCCGGGCCGACCAATGCCTTGTGAGTGGATTTGGTAGACGGAAACTGAAAGAAGCCTGTCGTATGTATGTATATATATATATATATATATATATATATATAGTGGTGTGTGTGTGTGTGTGTGTGTGTGTGTGTGTGTGTGTGGTGTGTGTGTGTGTGTGTTTGTGTGTCTGTGTTTGTCACCCTAGCATTGCTTGACAACCGATGCTGGTGTGTTTACGTCCCCGTCACTTAGCAGTTCGGCAAAAGAGACTGATAGAATAAGTACTGGGCTTACAAAGAATAAGTCCCGGGGTCGACTTGCTCGACTAAGGGCGGTGCTCCAGCATGGCCGCAGTCAAATGACTGAAACAAGTAAAAGAGTAAAAGAGTAAAAGAGTAAAAGAGTAAAGAGTATCTCTGGCAAATCGTTCAGAGGACGTTGGTGTTGCCTTGGCGGAGGTTTGCGCGCTCTCTGAGTGCTCTTATTATTATTATTATTATTATTATTATTATTATTATTATTATTATTATTATTATCATTATCATTATTATTATTATTATCATTATTATCATTATTATTATTATTATTATTATTATTATTATTATTATTATTATTATCATTATCATTATTATTATTATTATCATTATTATCATTATTATTATTATTATTATTATTTAAGGTGGTGAGCTGGGGCAGAATCGTTTGTATGCAGTGCAACAGGCTTAGCGGCATTTCGTCCGTCTTTACGTTGTGAGTTCAAATCCCGCCGAGGTCGACTTTGCCTTTCATCCTTTCAGAATCAATGAAATAAGTACCAGTTATTAACTGAGATCGATATACTCGACTAGTCACCCCGCTCCACCAAAACTTCAGGCTTTGTGTCTCTAGTAGAAAGGATGATTTCTCTTGATATTTAAAACGTTTACAATTTAATTAATTCCTGCATTTTTTTGGCAGCTATTTGTATAATGCCGATGGACTACGCGGAGAGAGGCTTCCGCACAGTCTTTCTGGTGGTGGCGGTCTCGTTGTTCTTTTCCTTTTTTTTATTCCTTGTGTTGGTGCTGGTGGTGTCGTTGTTTTGTTATTGCTAGTGCTATTCCTCTTCTGCTTGGTGGTAGAGTTGGTGAAAGTAGTAGTAGTAGTAGTTTCGATTCCCAGACCGGGCGTTGTGAGTGTTTATTGAGCGAAAACACCTAAAGCTCCACGAGGCTCCGGCAGGGGGTGGTGATCCCTGCTGCACTCTTTCACCACAACTTTCTCTCACTCTTACTTCCTGTTTCTATTGTACCTGTATTTCAAAGGGCCGGCCTTGTCACTCTCTGTGTCACGCTGAATATCCCCGAGAACTACGTTAAGGGTACACGTGTCTATGGAGTGCTCAGCCACTTACACGTTAATTTCACGAGCAGGCTCTTCTGTTGATTCGGATCAACCGGAACCCTCATCGTCGTAACCGACGGAGTGCTTCCATCCAGTAGTAGTAGTAGTAGTAGTAGTAGTAGCAGCAGCAGCAGCAGCAGCAGCAGCAGTAGCAGTAGTAGTAGTAGTAGTAGTAGTAGTAGTAGTAGTAGTAGTAGTAGTGGCAGCAGCAGCAGCGTTCTGTTGTTATACAAAACGAGGCTATATTTGAATTTAAGGTAACTCAGTGTATCATATATAATGTAGATATTATATATTATATAATCACAATGCGACGTAGTTCATTTAGTAAATATACGCCCACGAAGTGGTGTGAAAATTTAAACCATATTTCACGTCAAACATCGTCGTTTGTATTTTTTCAGTGTGAACTAGAGTTATTATTGCCTTCATTTGTCAATGTAATTAACTGGTTCAAGGTCGAAAATAACATCGATAGGGTACACAGCAAAGTATTTCACGGAATACCCCGTGCTATTATTATCAAACAAATCGAAGCAAGAAGTTATGCTGCTTAATTTAACATGAAATCCTTTCTGGATCAATAATCCATCTGTGTTACGTAACGGGAGCAGGCGTGGTCGTGTGCTTAGGAAGCTATGTGGGTCTTGGGTTCATTGTGCGGCACCTTCAATAAGTTTCTACACAAATCGACAAAAGACTTGTGAATTTCGTAGAGAGAAACATGTATGTATGTATGAATTATGTATGTATGCATCTCTCTCTCTCTCTCTCTCTCTCTCTCTCTCTCTCCTCTCTCTCTCTCTCTCTCTCTCTCTCTCTATCTATCTATCTATCTATCTATCTATCTATCTATCTATCTATCTATCTCTCTCTCTATATATATATATATACTGAAAATAGTCGTCAAAATCACATCTTTACACTCTACCCCCCCCCCACACACACACATGTATAGACACACATATATATATATATATATATATTGCTAGCAAAAACTGTCTGATGAACGGCAACGTGAAACTCAGAGTAACAGGTTTTTAGAATTTTCTGCTGCTTTAAATAAAGCATATTACTCTACCCTGGATTTGAATACTCTTTTTTTCCACCTTGTTTCACATTTATGTGTTTACCCGGTATATATATATATTATATATATATATATATATATATATATATAATATATTACATATCTGTATCTATATATATATATATATATAATATATATATATATAATATATATTATATATATAATAGTATATATATATATATTATATTATATATATAATATATATATATATATATGTATATATATGTATGTATATATATATATATGTATATATATTATATATAATATATATAATATACATATATATATATATATGTATATATATGTAATATATATGTATATATATGTGTGTGTGTGTGTGTGTGTATAGTAAAACCAGTCGCCACATCAAAGTGACTATTGAATGTCGATTTGCGAAGAAACTTGTTCAAGGTGCCGTACGGTAAATGTAACATTAATATTCAACAGCCACTTTGATGTGGCGACTGGCTTTACTGTTTAATATACTTGCAACTCTATCTCTTCTTCTCTTCTTGAGATTTTGCAACTAAGTATTTGTTTATATTCTTTTTATTTCTTCATTATTGTTAACGCTTTCGTTCCTTTCTCGAACTTGTCAAATAAAATCTTGTGAATGTACAAACAGCTTGTTTATTTATATAAAACAAATGCTTTTCGGGAGTTTTGTTTAGAAGAGAACGTTGTTATTGTTTTCTTGGGTGCGGCTGCATGATAATGGAAATGGATAGATAGAAATATAGGTAGGTAGGTAGGTAGATAGATAGATAGATAGATAGATAGATAGATAGATAGATAGATAGATAGATAGATAGATAGATAGAGATAGAGAGAGAGAGATAGATAGAGAGAGAGAGAGATTTGTGGATAGATAGATAGATATATAGATAGATAGATAGATAGATAGATAGATAGACAGACAGACAGACAGACAGACAGACAGACAGACAGATAGATAGATAGATAGATAGATAGATAGATAGATAGATATATAGACAGACAGACAGACAGACAGACAGACAGACAGACAGACAGATAGATAGATAGATAGATAGATAGATAGATAGATAGATAGATAGATAGATAGATGGACAGACAGATAGACCGATAGGTAGAGGGAAAGACAGAGAGAAGGGGTATCCCCTTCTTATTCACCATTTATTCATTTATTCATTTATTTAGTCCTTTATCATTGTATTGAGTGGGTTCAAGGATGGTGACCCCTTCAAAAAACAAAAGTGCGGTTTGGTCATTACTAAAATTCATTTTGATTTCTTTCTCTCTTTCCGCCCTTTTTTCCTTCTTTTCTCCCTCTTTCTTTGTTCTTCTCCTCTTTGAGTTGTATTTAGAATACACCCCTTCCAAACATTCATTTCTGGAGGGAATTTTTTGATGAAATGTAGTTCTGCATGAAAATACATTGGTATAATATTTGCAAATTAACCCTGAAAAATCAATCAATAAATAAAATAAAATGAATATATATATATATATATATATATATATATAGCATATATATATATATATATATATATATATAGATGAGTACGTAAGTATGAAATCACTGTGATACAGGTCTATATTTTTTAAATGTCTTACTTTGAAAAATTGCATTCGGTGGGATTAGTAATATTTTTGGTAGAAATGACTAATTGTCCCTCTTAGCGTTTGGCATGTATGTATGCCTTCTGGCATGTATGTATAATGCCCTCTTATATAAATATATATATATATATATATATATATATATACATACATACATACATATATATATATATACATACATACTATATATATATATATATATATATATATATATATATATATGCATATATATATACATACATATATATATACATACATATATAATATATGTATATATACACATATATACATACATATTTATATAATATATATATATATATATATATATATATATATTATATAATTATATATATATATACATTTAATTTACAAGATAAGGGCAGAAGAAAAATTCTAAGCCCAAATATGCCGAAACAAAAAAATTTTTTGTCGATAACCATTAAAATTTATGCGTCTCGAAATAAACCGATAGAAATCTCTAAAAAATTCGTTATTACCGTATTGGTCCAATTTCGGGGTTAAGTCATAAGAAATTTTCCCCTCTTCAGCGGCAAATACGCGAGATATAAGTGAAATACTTACTCATACCCAAGAAAAAGCAAGCACCAAGTTTTAATGGTTATCGACAAAAATTTTTTTGTTTCGGCATATTTGGCATTATAATTTTTCTTCTGCCCTTATCTTGTAAATTATGTATAAATTTTACCTTTAAAGGCATTTTTTGATATGCTGGCCATTGATAAAAAAATTTTCCCGAAAAAAATTTTATCCTATATTAATTATAAATAGATTAGTGTTCACTTCCGGATTCTATCACTCTGCGAAAGTTTCTAGTTCGAATCACACGTGTCTCGAGGTGCGCCGAAGACTTTTTCTATTTTGGATATATTTGGGGTACTTAAGTCTGCTCGGGACTTGGTGTTTGCTTTTTCTTGGGTATGAGTAAGTATTTCATTTATATCTCGCGTATTTGCCACTGAAGAGGAGAAAATTTCTTATGAATTAACCCCGAAATTGGACCAATACGGTAATAACGAAATTTTTAGAGATTTCTATCGGTTTATTACGAGACGCATAAATTTTAATGGTTATCGACAAAAAAATTTTTTGTTTCGGCATATTTGGCATTAGAATTTTTCTTCTGCCCTTATCTTGTAAATTATGAATAAATTTTACCTTTAAAGGCATTTTTTGATATGCTGGCCATTGATAAAAAATTTTTCCGGAAATAAATTTTATCCTATATTAAATATATATACATTATATATATACATATATATCTATACATATATATATATACATATATATATATATATATATATATATATATATACCTATATATATATACATATACATATATATACAATATATATACATATATATATACATATATACTATATACATATATATACACACACACACACACACACTATATATATATATATATATATAACATATATACATACATACATATATATATATACATGTATATATACATACATACACACATATATTTGTGCGCGTGCGCGTGCGCGCGTGCACATCTGAGTGTGTGTGCGTGCGCGTCTGTGTGTGTGTTTGGGAACATGTCCATGTTTATACTGTGTAACTTCGATCATACCTCTTTCAGTTCCATGACTTTGCTTTAAAGAACTTTAGTATAACACGAATTGTACTATTTCTGCTTTTCTTTAAAACATTCAATTTTAGAGAGAATTTTTTGATGAAATGTAGTTCCATTGCTTTTCGGCATTTTGGATCGTCCCGTGCACATGTATGTATATATATATATATATATAATATATGTAATGTGACCGCGTGTGTATCGTTGGCGATTTCTTCCTCCGTCTTCCCTTCCTTGGATCTTTCCTTTTCCTATGTTTCTGACGAAGAGCTCCGCTCGAAACGTTAAATCCTCCTTCTTTCTTTCCTTTCCTGAGCGTCCTATAAAACTATGCTTGTTCCACGTTCTTGCGTTGTTGTGTTTTCTCTTTGTGTTTCATGTTTGGATTAACTATATATAATAATATATATATATATAGTATATATATATATATATATATATATATATATCAAGATTAATCAGCCGAAAATCGCGAGATGATCCGGTTCTTGACTGAAGATTAGAGGCTTCGAATGACCCGTCCGTGTTTTTTGTATCGTCTATTTGAATGTTTTGCGTTCTTGTCCCATTTTGTATTTATACATATATATATATATATATATATATATATATATATATATATAAAGGGTTTTGCAGATGCATTAAGACCAATTTTAAGCAGTAGACAGTGGGTTTAACATTACATTTTCTGACAAAACTTTGCTTGCTTGAAAATCTAATCCTCAAATGCTTAATTGTAGCCAACCCACCCACATCTATGACAACTCTTGCAAAGAAGCGCAATGTGTCTCTTTCCAAGGTGCTCAGAGCTGTGAACAGGAATCTTGGCATGACTAGCTATGTTCAACGATGCCGTCACCTCCAAAGCAGCAGAGCCGAGAGATGCTTAGTCATTTATCAAGCATCAAGGTGCAGGGAAACCTCTCGTGTTTGTGGACGCAGAGATGAATTGCATACAACCCTTCTGACGTCCTCGCTGTGTCGGAGACTAAGAATTCTGCCTTTGTTATGGTATTTAGAGCCGTGGCAAGTGATGGACGTGTCATGGATCCACACTGCATAGAGTCTGGCTTGAAGATCGGCACAAAGGAGTGTCTGGACATCCTGAAGAACTCTCTTACCTTGGATGGAGCAGAAGTCTGGGCTTGACAAGGTGGTGCTTATCCAGGATTCTGCCCCATGCCATGGGTCAAAAGCAACACAGGCCCTCTTGATGAGAAGGTGCTATTTTTTGTGAGGGCCAACATCTGGCCCACTAATAGAGGAATCTAACAGGAAGAAGTGGGTTCGGTGGATTGGGATTGCAAGATTCTTTATGTGAGTTTGTGTGTTGAAGCATATATTGTTGTGTCTGGAGAGAGTCATTCTCTTTTTATGCCTTATTATTTAACACACGCACTGGTTCAATTTCCACTAATTTACTTCACTTCTTTATTTTAAGAACCAGCTGAGTACTGGGGTCGATGTAATCAACTTACCAGCTACCCTGAAATTGCAGGCCTTGTGCCAAAATTTTAAATCAATATGTAGCCACTTTGTGTCTTTACTTACGTGCATGATCAGTACGCTCCGGTGCATGAGGTCTTATTTGAGAAAAACTACTTGCTGCATGCGTATGGATGGCCATTAACGTTTTCAAATTCACTTAACCTTTTACAATCCCGGACCTAATCATGAAAGGAATGAACATTGCGCAAAGATCTAGCTGCATGATTCAATTCAGTATATATATATGTATGTGTCTGCCTGTGTGTGTGTGTGTGTACCTGCGTATGTATGCCTATGCGTAATTATGTATGTGTGCGTGCATATACGCAGATACATATACGAAGATAAATTGATAGATAGATAGATAGATAGAGAGATAGATAGATAGATAGATAGATAGATAGATAGATAGATAGATAGATAGATAGATAGATAGATAGATAGATAGATGGATGGATGGATGGATGGATGGATGGATGGATAGATAGATAGATAGATAGATAGATAGATAGATAGATAGATAGATAGATAGATAGATAGATAGATAGATAGATAGATAGATAGATAGATAGATAGATAGATAGCAAAACCGTTGGAGAGGATTAAACAGCTTACATTGAAAGCAGTAAATTCCAGCCGTAGATTTTGAATAGCATAACCACTTCCTTCTAATAGTTTAACCATCAATTGACTTTCTCTCTTAGAATTCACTGAAATCTTCAAATCCATTGCGTTTCATTGAATCCAAATCCTTGTGTATTGTGTTGCTCTCCTTTTCGCTCAATAATCACCCATATCAAGAGCCATCGGGAAAGGCCATTCACTAATAATGTCTTCATTCAATTCTCAATTAATAGAGATTGTTCTGTTTCAGATGTTGGATTTGGAACAGTCTATAATTTCTTAATTACGCTTGATCGGACTAATAATAACAACATTTGCTATCGATGAAAACCATTGAATTGCAGGACCATTGTTTTGCATATTCTTCAGATTGAACTTCTCTATTCTTCTTCAAGAATTGTGCTATTTCTTGCGTTTTAGCCACATCAGTCCAGTGAAAGCTTAATGGTCAGGGGTATTCAACTCACAATCGCAAGACCGTGAGTCCGATTCCCAGCTGCATGTTATGTTCTTGAACAAGACGGTTTATTTCACGGTGCTCCAGTGCTTTCATCTGGCAAAAATGAGCTATGCATGAAATCCAAAAGTGGAGGCACATGGCCTAGTGGTTAGAGCAGTGGACTCGCGGTCGAGGGATCGCCGGTTCGAATCTCAGACCGGGCGGTGTGTGTGTTTATGAGCGAAACACCTAAGCTCCACGCGGCTCCGGCAGAAGGTAATGGGGAACTTCTTCTGACTCTTTCGCCACAACTTTCTCTTACTCTCTCCTCCTGCATCTTGCAGCTCACCTGCGACGGACCGGCGTCCCGTCCAGGTGGGGAACCTATACGCCAAGGAAACCGGGAAACCGGCCCTTATGAACCAGGGATGGCTCGAGAAGGAACAAACAACAATGAAATCCAAAAGGCCAGCCTCACCACATTCTACGTCTTGGTGAAACTCCCTGAGAACTACGTTAAAGGTACGAGTAACTGCTGAGTGTTCAGCCACTTGTACGTTCATTTCATGTACAGAGTGTTCCGCTGATCGGATCAATTGGGACCTTCGTAGACATAGCCAACGGAGTGCTAGTTAAAATCAGTCAGTTGCCAAACTCTAAATTACTTAATATTTCTTTCCTTCTTTCTTCATGTCCATTTAAATAAAACTGTTTCATTATTTGTCTAGTAATAAAATTAAAATGTAATCTAACAGTAATCCATCATAATTCCCATTTTTACATTTCTATCATATATACTTTTAAAAATTTTGTTTACAGTTAAAATTCATTATTATTTGTTTATCGAAAAAATATAGTTGATACAGAATTTGGATAAACTCCAATAATCGAATTGAACAGTTTATATAATAAAGGAATTTGAAGATTGAATATCAATAAACTCGTAATCTGAAACGTGGTTAATGATTACTTACAATTGTCTACAATAATAATAATGAATATTTTAATCTAAATAATTTGTGGGTATGTGGGAAAACGTACTACCTTTATGTTTTCTGGGTTAAAGAGTGCTATTTGGAAATTTTAAAATACAGAAATGTTTAGAAACTACAGCTCAAGGAAGTAGAAATCAAGATTTAGTGATTGCACCGCAATTGTTAGACGCTTTTTGAAACGATAGACGAAGACATCGTTTCAAATTACATTTGTTTACTTTCGTACGTTCACCCTCGCCGATATACGAAGTTCTCGGTCTTATCGTTAAAGCTGTAGTGACGCTATACAGCGGCGCGCGCGCGCACCGTCCATTCCTGTTTCGCGCGTGCGGGGTTGGTGCTTTCACCACCGGAAGTAGGACCATTTGCCTACGTGGCAGTTAGCCGAGGCAAGGGGATCGTAGAACGTTTGACCACTAGCAGCAGTCGGCAGCGACTTGAGACATGACTATCGAAGGTACAACACGTATATTCTCTCTGTCCGTATTTGATAGCAGTCGGCTGAAGATTTTAACCAAATTGTTGCAGACTACATCATCTTCCTTTCTCCGGACGCCATCTTTGACAAGTGTCGTTTTGCATTTGAACACTTTCTTATTTTACAGCGATAAGGTTCAGCTGAGACACATCTATACCAAAGGGATGCCAGATACACCAATTATCTGTTACCACATAAGAGAATAAAGTAGATATATATTATTTACGTCTGCGTCTTGTTGTTTCTGACTGGTTGAGAATCTGGATTATTAAAGCAACGGAAAGTGATTGCTTCTCGCACCCCCAAAAGGTCCAGAGAAGATATTCACACTAAGTTCGTTACAAAGCCATGAAACTGTGTATTATCATTTTTGTCGATAACTGATGAAGAATTAGGGTCCTTCTGTGTCTGACCTACGTGTATGGTTTCTAGTATTTAACGTATCTTCCATTTATTGAGTAACTGAACTCCACGCATCTCGACTGTTGTTAATAGTAAGTTTATACACACACACACACACAACACACACACACACGACAACACACACACACACACACACACACACACAACACACACACACACACACATATATATATATTATATATATATATATATATATTATCTCTTACTTGTTTCAGTCGATAGTCTGCGGCCATGCAGGGACACCGCCTGGCAGAAATGTTAGCACATTGCTTCCCACGAGAGTTCCGGATCCCAGTAATGAACTCATTTGCAAACAGCCAATCAGAGCTCACCTTGACTTTGTTGTCGAGTTAACAAACATACTCTACCAAATAAACTCATGACGAGGAACGGTGTTGTAAATCGACCGATCGCTAAGTTACGCCTGATTTTAGGAGACAAGTAATAAGATAGATTTGCATCTATACCTATTATCGGATTTTGCTTGGGCCCCATATGGTAAAGATGTGGGTGGGAAAAAAATTATGCGTAGAGGGTGATGTGCTAGCAACCCTCACCGCTTACTGTTTTACAAAGTAAGCAACAACACAAATAACTACGCAGAGGCAGCAATGGTTGAAACAAGAACAAGAACAACAAGCATTCTTCAATGTGAAAAGAAGCATGGTCATTCCTCATCCAAGTGACCTTATCTTATCGCCCATCACTTGCTATGCGCTCATAAATTAGTTTGATAGTTGAGTTTTGATTGGCTGTATGCAAATGAGTTCATAACTGAGGTCCGGAACCATCATGGGAATAAAAATTTCACCGTCGGACGAAATTCTTAGCGGTATTTTGTTTGTTTTTACGTTCTGAGTTCAAATTCCACCGAGGTCGACTTTGCCTTTCATCCTTTCGGGGTCGATAAATTAAGCACCAGTTACGCACTGGGGTCGATGTAATCGACTTAATCCGTTTGTCTGTCTTTGTTTGTCCCCTCTGTGTTTAGTCCTTTGTGGGTAGTAAAGAAATAGGTATTTCGTCTGTTTTTACGTTCTGAGTTCATATTCCACCGAGGTCGACTTTGCCTTTCATATTTTCGGGGTCGATAAATTAAGTACCAGTTGCGTACTGGCTTCGATCTCATCGACTGGCTCCCTCCTCCAAATTTCGGGCTTTGTGTCTAGAGTAGAAAAGAATATTTATTTAGTTGTACCTCTTTGTAGTCTAAAATCAAATCCCGCCGGGAAAACAACACAGCTGAGTTACTTTCAGACATTTCATCTAGAACCTTTTCCAATATGTCTTTCAGGCAGTCATTTATGGTAAATTTGGCTGCTATTATGAACTCGTAGAGGCACCCTCGGGCTAGTTGTGTTAAAGAGAGCAAGTAGAATCTAATCGTACCGATTTGAGATCAAAAGCGTTCCAATCGTGTCAATCCTGTCATTTTAGGGCTTTCTAGGGATTACACTATCAGGTGTGTTCTTCCCTTTTCAAGATGATCAACTGTAATTTAGGTAGATTTAGCTGCCCTTTCTAATGGTTCTGTTGTTGTTGTTGTAGTTTAACCACAGGTCACTCAGAGTGAACAAACATATGATCAAAGGTATTCTAGCTGTGATTATCCGTTTTCCTGGCGAATGGAGGAGAACATTATACTCTTTACTCTTTTACTTGTTTCAGTCATGTCATTGTGGCCATGCTGGAGCACCGCCTTTTAGTCGAGCAAATCGACCCCAGGACTTATTCTTTGTAAGCCTAGTACTTATTCTATCGGTCTCTTTTGCCGAACCGCTAAGTTACGGGAACGTAAACACACCAGCATCGGTTGTCAAGCGATGTTGAGGGGACAAACACAGACACACAAACATACACACATATATATACATATATACGATGGGCTTCTTTCAGTTTCCTCTACCAAATCCACTCACAAGGCTTTGGTCGGCCCGAGGCTATAGTAGAAGACACTTGCCCAAGGTGCCACGCAGCGGGACTGAACCCGGAACCATGTGGTCCGTAAGCAAGCTACTTACCACACAGCCACTCCTACGCCTATCCGTCGTTATTTAGACAATAGGATGCGATTTGAATGCGATTTGGCTGCTTTTTCTAGCCAGTCCAGTGGTTAAGAAACAGTTCCTTTTCGCTGTAAGGGCGTCGTTATTTATAATCCCCAAGTCTTTACTGGTTAAGCAGATCTATGATCAAAAGGCATTCCAACCGTGGCAATCCAGTGTTTTTTTTTTGTTTGTATTTTTAAACACCGTTTATCTAAAATCACATCGACCGGAGTGTCCTTGTTTTAAAACGGTTGAGTGGGTGTGCCTAAGAGATTTGGGAGCGTTTTGCCAGTCAAGTGAGTATGTAATCTTCTGCGATCTTTCTACTGCTGTTGTTGCTGGTGGCGGTGGGGTGGTGATGGGGTAGGTGGGGGTGATAGTGGTGGTGGTTTATGGTGATGGTGGTGGTTGTGGTGGTGGTGGTAGGGGGTGTAGGCGGTCATGCAGACATTAATGTGTGTGAGTGTATGTGTGTGTGTGTATTTGTGCGTGT
>NC_043013.1:40952064-41129564 GCF_006345805.1 Octopus sinensis | reverse complement strand
TACATCTATATGTATATATACATGCATATATGAGTAGAGGACACCACAAATAAACGTAGAACACAACGAGAAACGAAAACATAAAATCAAACAAGGAAACGGACTTTTTTTAACAACGAAAAAACAGAGTACAGGACAAGCAATACAAGGAAAATCCCCCCTCATCAGCTGCCCCTGTTTCGACCCATATATATATACATAAACGACGAGCCCCCTTTCAGTCTCTGTCTACCAAATCCACTCACAAGGCTTTTCTCGGACCGAAGCTATAGTAGAAGACACTTGCCTAAGGTGCCACGCTGTGGAACTGAACTCGGAACGATGTGGTTGGGATGAAAGTTTCTTACCACACAGCTACGACACGCAAAAGGCTAATATACACAAATTACCTGAAAATATCTTCTAGTTAACTAACCAGAAAACTTAAGCTGAGAAAACTTAATACTGAGATAATGATATTAACGGTTTCAAATTTTGGCACAGGGCCAGCAATTTTAGGGCTATGAATTTAGTCATTTCGTTGACCCCAATACTTCATTAATATGTTGTTATTTTATCGATTCCAAATTTATGAAAGGCAAAGATGACCTTAGCGGGATTTGAACTCAAAATGTAAAAGACTCGGAGCAAACACCGCAATTTATATTTGCAACGCTTTAATGATTCTCCCTCTCCCTCTCTCTCTCTCTCTCTCTCTCTCTCACACTCCCTCTCTCTCTCTCACACTCCCTCTCTCTCTCTCTCTCTGTAATAATCTTTTCTACTCTAGGCACAAGGCCCGAAATTTGGGGGGAGGCGGGCAAGTCGATTATATCTACTCCAGTGCGTAACTGGTACTTAATTTATCGACCCCGAAAGGATGAAAGGCAAAGTCGACCTCGGCGGAATTTGAACTCGTAATGTAAAAGCAGACGAAATACCGCTAACCATTTCGCCCCGGCTCGCCGCCTTCTCTCTCTAATAACAACAATGTAGGTTAACTAGTGAAAAATTACCCAGAGACGCCTCTCCGTTGCATGGTAACTTAATAGTAAAGTGCGTGTTAATATACCAGATTTAAGGAACCAAGAAATTTTGATAAACTGAAATTCAACTGGACTAATAAAAATAAAGTGTATAAACAAATTTATTAATAACAGCTGTATAGTGAGTCAGCAAGTCATATTGATGTTTTTGTTTAGCTGTAGGGGAAGTCTGATTGATCAGATCCATAATCGAAGGCATTCCAGCTACTGTAGCTATGACAACCATATATTTTCGATTTTTGTTTTGTTTTGTTTTTGTAGAATTCACGTAAGACTATAATATCCTTTCCTCCTGGGACGTTTGTAGGAATAAAAAGCGGCACTCCGTTGGTTGCGACGACGAGTGTTTCAGTTGATCCAATCAACGAAACAGTCTGTTTGTGAAATTAACGTGCAAGTGGCCGAGTGCTCCTCAGGCACGAGTACCGTAATAGGGACATTCAGCTTTGACACAAGAATGTGACAATGCTGGCCCTTTGAATTACAGGTACATCTTATTTTTGCCAACCGAGTAGACTGGAGGAACGCAAAGTAAAGTATCATGTTCACCGGGTATCGAACGCAGGACCTTACGATTGTGACCCGAATACCCCTAACCACGAAGTCACGCGCCTTCACGGTGGTATGGCAGCGCTTTAAGGAAGATTTAACTGGCATTGTGAATTGAAATGCAACTTGTATTTACGTTCTGAATTTGAACTCAGAGCGTGGAGACAGACGAAATGGCGCTAAGCATTACACCAAGCGTGCTAACGACTCTGCCAGCTCACCGCTTTAATTATTTTAGATAATTAAAAATGTTATTGAACTAATTCTTATCAACGCTGGCTACAGTCTGATCCTCTTTCGTTTTTAGTGTTTGGCCTCGTAATAAAAAATTCCGCTGCAATAAATCTTTTATCTGTTTCATTCTTTAAACTGCGGGCCATGTTGGGGCATCACCTTGAAGAATATATCAGTCAAACGAATCGGCCCCAGTACTTATTATTTTTTCGTAACACCTGGTATTACGGATCTCTTTTGCCGAACTGCTATGTTACAAGGACGTAAACACACCAACACCGGTAGAGAGAAACAGACACAAGCACACACACACATTTATATATATATAAATTATATATATTTTCTAGATGGTATAATTTAAGTTTTCATTATTGAATTGATAAAAGGTGTTTTTTTCTAATTTATATATATATATATATACATATATATATATACACACATATATATACATATACATATATAAATATATACATATATATACATATATACATATATATACATATATATATATATATATACACACATATATATACATATACATATATAAATATATACATATATACATATATATATATATATATATATTATATATATATACACACATACATATATATATATACACATATATAAACATATATACACACATATATATATATATATACACATATATATACATATATATATATATATACATAGGCGCAGGCATGTGTGGTAAATAGCTTGCTTACCAACCTCATTGTTGTGGGTTCAGTCCCACTGCGTGGCATCTTCGGCAAATGTCTTCTACTATAGCCTCGGGCCGACCAAAGCTTTGTGAGTGGATTTGGCAGACAGAAACTGAAAGAAGCCCGTCGTGTATATATATATATATATGTGTGTGTGTGTGTGTGTGTATCTGTGTCTGTGTGTATGTTTGTGTGTGCTTATGTGTGTGCTTATAAGCACACGATGTTGGTGTGCTTATGTCCTCGTAAACTAGCGTTTCGGCAAAATTGACTGATAGAATAAGTACTAGACTTGCAAATAATTCCTGGGGTCCATTTGGTCGACTAAAACCGGTGCTCCAGCATGGCCGCAGTGAAATGACTGAAACAAATAAATTAATAAAAGAATGAAAGAATACATACACACACACACACGTATATCTCTCTCTATATAAACGGCAGTTTGTCTGTGCGTGTTTCTGTGTGTCTGTTTGCTTGTACCCTCACCCTGACCACGGCTTTCAACCGATTCAGATGAAACTTGACACACACATAGCCCAATGTCATAATTCAAAACTAACGCAGCGAAAATTTTGAAAAGTTCCCCCAGTTCTGAAAAAAATCGATAAATTCGACATGGGGTCGAGAATCAGGAACACAAACCACAAACTGTGTAGGGGACGCAACTCCACCTTTTTTAACTATCAAAAAAAAATTTACCATCATTTTTTCCCATTTTTTTGCTGTTTTTTGGCTATAACTCTCTAAAAATGCTTTATAGTTATTTCCCTTACAAACCTGAGCAACGCCGGGCGATACTGCTAGTGTATATATAAACTCAGTGCTTTTTTGCGTTTTTGGTCCAAGGCCAACAATTTCGGTGGAGTGGTAAGTCGATTACAAGAATCTCAGTGCTCGACTGTACTTATTTTATCGACTCCAAAAGGATAAAACTCAAAGTCGACCACGGCAGAATTTGATTTCAGAACGTAAGGTCGGACGAAATGTCGCTAAGCATTTTGTCCGGTGTTGCAAGCAATTCTGCCAGTACGCCGTCTTGAGAACGTTTATATTATTAGTTTCAAATGGCGGTGAGTTGGCAAAAAGGTTAGCACGCCGGGCGAAATACTTTGCAGTATTTCGTCTGCCGCTACGTTCTGTGTTCAAACTCCGCCGAGGTCCACTTTACCTTTCATCCTTTCTGGGTCGATTAAATAAGTACCAGTCACGCTCTGAGGTCGATATAATCGACTTAATCCCTTTGTCTGTCCTTGTTTATCCTGTCTGTGTTTAGCCCCTTGTGGGTAGTAAAGAAATAGGTATTTCATCTGTCTTTATGTTCTGAGTTCAAAATCCGCCGACGTCGACTTTACCTATTATCCTTTAGCCGAGGTCGACTTTACCTTTTATCCTTTCGGGGTCGATAAATTAAGTACCAGTTGCATACTGAGTTGATCTAATCGTCTGGCCCCCTCCCCCAAATTTCAGGCCTTGTACCTCTAGTAGAAAAGATTATTAGTTTCAAATTTTAGCACAAGATCAGCAATTTTGGGAATGGGGCCAAGGAAAGTGAATCGACCCCACTACTCGCTTGTTACTCATTTTATCGACCTCAGCAGCAGAAACGTTTATATTATTGCAAGGCATAAAACATTAGAAATTTTTGTTGATCTCCTTTTAAATAGACGTTCTGTTCAAAAATAAAAGACAAAACAATATATGAAATGATCAAATGATAATACAACTTTTTGATAAAAATATTAGATTGTAAACTCTTATATTGAGTTCTCCCTTGTTTATTATGACGAGTATGTGAGTGAGTGTATTAACGATAGGTTTCGTCGTGGTTTCCGTTAACCATATTTCACTCTTAAATTATTGGTCACCCAAAGGAAATGATAGATGGTGCGAAGTGAGGTCGAGCCCCAGGCGTATTTCTTAACCAGACAGCCATGTCTTCGCCTATGAAGACATAAAATAATTGTCTAAACACGGGCACAAGGTAAAGAGGGTTGGTCGATTAAATCGCCCCCTAGTATTTATCGAACGATGAAAGACAATGTTTATCGAACGATGAAAGACAATGTTTATCGAACAATGAAAGACAATGTTTATCGAACAATGAAAGACAATGTTTATCGAACGATAAGCGGCAATAAAGATATAAAAGGCTATGTTGATCTCGGTGAGATTTGCACTTAGAACGTAAGAAGTTGGAAACACAATGAAAAAATTATTATTTCCACCATAGACACAATGCCAGAATTTTCAAAGAAAGTACAGGCAATTACATTGGAATCAGTAATTGACTGCTACTTTATTTTATAGACTCCGTAAGGATAAAAATCAAAATTAACTATGGTGGGATTTGAACTTGGAACGTAAAAAGAGCAAGAAATATGACACAAAATAATGATTATTTGTTTATTTCAGAAAGCTTTGCCTTGGTGAAAATGAATTATAAAACGGTGCCTGAATACACCGACAAACACACAAATTAGAATGTTCCAACAAGGTTTAACATTTTTAAAAATGCTTTAGAAACTTACAATCACCAATTCTGCAACAAAAATTGGATGGCGCTCACGACGGAAGATTAGCAACAACGAGCATGGAATTTTGTGTTTTTTAAATGAAAGAATTGCTTGCCTTTTAACCAGTTGACTACAAGCATCGCTTTGATGTTCGCATTATGCAGCATCTGGATATATTTTTTTTCAACTTCTGCACCTGCTAGAAATGGGAAACCTGAGCTTACAACAGACTCGTATTTCTTTCCAAATGAATGTTGTTGGTCTGTCGTATGGGTTCGTGCAGGCAATCCCAACATGCGGCGTGTGTTTGCCAAGTTTATACCCCGTCTGCTGACCACTGAACAGAAGGAACATTGCGTCGAAGCCTGTGAAGATCTTCGTCAGCCGCTGATGACCCATCCATCATGTCGACGATCATCACCGATGACGAGAGTTGGATCTACGGGTACGATCCTGAGACGAAGTAAAAGTCGTCACAATGGAAGAGCCCTTCATCTACACAACCGAAGATGGCACGATAGTGCCGCAACTCAATGATGAGCTGTTTTTTTTTCTCCGACATCTGCGGTATTGCAATTTATTAGCAAACGACTATTCCTTCATTGCAAACGAGTGGAGCTACCTCTGAACATGCGAAACGTGAAAACTCTTGTCCCCTAGCATTGTTAACAGTTCTGATAACTGTCAATTCTCTACACCAATATGTAGTCGCTTCAGATAGATATATATCAATCTATCACCTTAATATTCCATCACATTTGTTCACCTCTACATATCATTTTTTTATTATTATTTATCATATATAGCGAAAATGCTGTGTAAACTGGACCGACATTGACTTGGATTTTTTTTTTAAACTTTATTCTTTGAAGGGGAATTACATTGTTCTCTTCAACTTCTTCCACCCGCTGCGGAACCATTGAGCAGACCGTTAATTTAACTCGTCGATGACTTGCTAAATCTGTTGAAAAGGTGCTCTAGTTTACTAAACGAAATCTTCTAGTACAGTCATGCAAGCTTTTTATTCATTTTCCTGCTTACTATCTTGCATAAGTGATCGAATAGAAAACCAGTTAACCTTTGCTTCTGCTGTAAAACTCTTAAATTCATTGCTTACGTCCTATCTGGATTGAATACTTCCTGTTTGGAAGGTTTTTTTTTGGGGGGGGGGGTAAAATTCCTTTCAGTGTCTTGTTTAAAGCGTAACTAAATATGACATACCCGAGAGACTTTTATCACAAGTCGATATCGCTAAATTTGAAACTAACAAAACATGAGCCCTTGAACTATAAACTCAGTTGTCGAGTGCGTATTTTAACATTTTATCTTGCTAAAAAATATTTTCGGCGGTTAGCACACTTAAAGACTGCCTGATAACCCAACAAAAATTTTATATGCCATTGACTGTCACTAAAATTGCCCTGCATTCCATCCGTTGGTTTCGTATCCTGGCGCTGCTCTCAGACAAATACAACCGTACAGAAGCAGTTTCACTACTTTCAGAAGTAGTAATTAAAAGTATGTATCACAACTTTTTTCTCATTCAAAAGTTTATTCATTCAGTCACTGTTTTGCCGTCGAGCATTGTTGCCATTAACTCTACATGGTCACCCAAAGGAAATGATAGATGGTGCGAAGTGAGGTCGAGCCCCAGGCGTATTTCTTAACCATACAGCCATGTCTTCGCCTATGAAGACACAAAATAATTGTCTAAACACGGGCACCAGGTATCAGCCGGAGCTGATAACTAATTTACTAATTATTTAATAAAGGACGTAATAAAAAAAAAATAGTAGCTACCTCCCTTTCAATTCATACACTAGTCTTAAATAGCAAACGAAATGGTCCCATATGTCTCCCTCCAAAAGGACTGGAAGGACTTAATATTCCTTTATCTAGGTTAACCCGTGTATAAACTCTGAAGCCTCTGGAAGATCCTTCAATTCTCCCTGGTTTTTAAATCCAGAAGTGATCCATTGGAAACTTTAGTCCTCTTAAATACTCCTAACGACAACCTTGTTGTCGGTGCTGAGTTAGCTTTTGCGTTTGCTCAAAGCCGAAACTAAGCAGTACCTTATTAGACTTTATTGCATTTTGTCTCTGATTCTTTTTAGGTAATTCTTGGTCTCATTTACAATTATTTATGACAGCTTATTTCTAAAGATCTTTTTGGACAGATTAATTTGGTTGTTTCAAACCAATAAGGGACTCGATTCAACTACCAGGGATGTTTCACCTATTTAAAGAAGCTTCGAATACATAATTCACTATCACAGCTCTAACGAAAGAGAATCTGCAGTGTGGTTTGGCCGATTAGAAATGGATAACTGGTACTACTAGTGAACAGTGGGCCCTGTGCGCGCCCCCGCGCATCCGCGCTAGCTAGTCGTAAGTAGTCGATCCTTCAACGACTTGCGCGTATGTTTGTATTTCAAGGCTGAATACATATCAAAGAAAATTAACTAATATTTTTCGAACAAAGTAAATAAAACGCAAAGTAAATCAGTCTTTAAACTAAGTAAATTATTTTTATAAACAAACTAAGGTTAAGGTTAAAAAGTCGTTGTAGGATCGACTCCTTACGACTATCTAGCGCGTGCACGCACCGGGACCACTGTTCGCTAGTAGTACCTGGATGAATATCCCTTAAATAAATAAACACTGGATAAAGTTCTTTCAAATTTTCTGAAAAAATGGGATTGTTATTGGCTGGAACGTTTTGTAGTTTGCCTAAACAACTGACACGATTTCATCTAGTGTAAAGTTTTTTAAAAATTTTAACTTAATTTCATTGTAATTCAACTAAATTATCCTGATGGATTTGAAACTGCGCCAGTACCAACCACTTGTTACAAGGTCTAGCTTCATTGTAATTTATCTAAATTATCCGGATGGAATTGAAACTGTTCCAGTGCCAACCACTTGTCACTAACAGCATATTTTAATTTAATGATGATAGATTTCCAGTAGGTCTAGCGAAAATCAAAATAAATCCACTCTGGTATATTCTTTGAATCACGAGGTAAATTTCGACGTTCCTCTGCGTTAAGGGATGATTACAGTAAAATCTATGGCTGCTTGAATTCGTAATATTGAATTCTCTTCAGATTTCTCGTCATTTTTCCAGCTGTTTCTTTTTGTTCCTGTCAAAGATAGTGGAATCGACCACCTGTTAATATTTTTCTTTGCATTCCAGTGTCTAACACACTTATGTTAACGCTTTGCCTACTCTATGTATCACATGCCATACACACTACATTTCCTGGTGGTCGTGTATCATACAAATTCTGGATTTTATTTCACTCACCAAAGTAACCTGAGACTTAAAGGAAAGCTTTATATTACGTGGCTGGGTGGTAAGAAGTTTGATTCCTAATCACGTGGCACCTTGGGCAAATATCTACAATAGCCTCGGGCTAAACATTCTTGAGTGGATTTGGTAGACGGAAACTGAAAGCCTGTCATTTATGTGCATCTGTCACCCACCACCTTGACAACCGATATTAGTGTGCTTACGTCCCTGTAACTTAGAGGTTCGCAAAAGAGACCTAGAATAAGCACCAGGCTTACAAAGTCCTTAGATCGATTTGTTTGACTAAAAGCGGTGCTCCAGCGTGGCTGAAGTCAAATGACTGAAACGGGAAAGAATTACTTTGAACGTATGAAACAAAAGCTAACTGGAACTCTGAAAACAAACGTTTTGGGCAAAATTATGGAATGCTTCGAACAGGAAAAGGGTTAGATTTTTTATTCAGCATCGTTTCATTACTGATTGCTAGGAATGAAGCCAAAGACCAGTTTCGGGGTTGGAAATAAATCATGCTTCTGTAAAATGTGCTTTAAATTTAATTTTCTTTCGCGTGATAACTTAAAGAACCGGCTTTCGTAAACTAAATCTCAAACTTTTATTTTCAGCGTGAAAAATTGATAACCATGGGACACTGCTTTGACTCTGGCTGCTTTTATGAAGGTATATATTTTTCGTCATACACTTTGTCGGAGGGAAGTGGGTGCTCCAGCTTCATTAGCTTCCTGCCGGCAATATAGACTATGTAGTTCATAATTCTTTGGAAATTAATATTCCAATCAAATGAGTCGCTATTGTTAGATTTATAGACACGGATATAGATGTTAAGTTCTCTTCGAAACCATGTTTCACGTTCAATTCTATTGTAGGGCAACTTGGAGCCTTCTACCGTTGTCTCAGATTTAACAAATCCTTGAGTAACATTTAGTAAACGGCCGAATGTGCGAGTGTAACATTGAGAACGTTGCGTTTATCTTTACTCGTATCACTATGCGGCCCCTTGTCAAGCGCTGACTTAGCCTATCCAATAAAGTTCTGGAATGAAAAGTGCTCAGGTCAGCGTCATTGCAAGGCTTCAATATGTAGCTGTGGTTCAGTGACTGAAACCGGTATAAGCGAAGTGTTGTATAAACGAAATGGCTTCTCTCGTGCATCATAACCAGATAGGATTTACCTCGGCAGAAGTTTACTACTTTGTCAAGTGCTGATTGATTTGGTTGATGGATACTTAAATATTTATATTGTAGTTGTCACGACGTGTTTTTGAGTTAGGTTTTAACACGATTAACAATAGAGCGAAATCGAAAATTTAATGGAAACTCGAAACATTGACACGATGTTATTGAAAGCTATGAATTTAGATATAAAAATAGAAGTAATGTCTAAATTATGGAATTTCTGCTGTTTATGCTCTTAAATATTATTTTCAGCGGTCAAATTGAACGACTGATTTTCTTTTCTGTTGGAAAATTATCGAAGAGGGAAGAAAACACGAAACCTATCCTGGATCTAATTTGACTTCCTGTTGATTCCATGCGAACCCAAAGACTGTTATTGCATCGGTTATATTTGAGTTTTATTCAAATTTAACTAATTCTCATGGTCAAGCGAGGAAAGCGGAATAGATGAATCTATCTCGAACTTTGTATGCGAAATTGAACTGGTCTGTAGAATTTTTGTAATTTCATGAAGTTTGATGCCTAAATGATGATTTTTGCTTTCATCGTCATCCGATATTGTGCAAACCTATAGTTGAGCAATTTAAATGTTTTTAGTGGAACAAAAAACTTCCTGCAAAGTCGTTTGCCACCTGGTTTCAATTTTGCAGTGTTATTTTTTGTTTATATTTTTTTTTTAACCTACCTTAGGTCGTATTATTCCATTTACAAATATTGTTCGTTACAGTTCAGTTTTGAAGAGTTTATTTTCCTGAAGGCGATGAAAGTATTGGATATTTTTTTATAAATACCAAAATCGGCGTCTCGTCCTTCATTCTGCATGACTATTTTTATTTTCTTTTAAACTTATTCCTAGTCAATAATTTTGACTTTCTGCAATTGTCTATTAACGAAGCTTTCATTAAACGCTCTAAAATTTCCAATGTAATGGAATCAGAGATTGCAATTCTAAATAGTGCAACAGCTATCTCACGAAAGGGTATTTCTGAAAAAAAGCTTTCTGGCAGGAGTTTTTTTTTTTTTTTTTTTTTTTTTCATTTTACCTTTTTAATGCTTCTGTGTAAGTTAATAACGACGTTTTGGCAGCACCATAAGTGAATATGGGATATTCTACTAGTCCGGGAATTTCTTGGGACCTAATAAAATCCTGCGTGTCTTGGGTTTCAGCTTCTATCCCACTGATTGGAACCTTGAGCAAGTGTCTTTTGCAATTACTTTGTCCAAAACAGTCAAATTTAGAAGATGGCAACTATAAACCCTTCAGGAGGTATTCTTGTACCTCGCTGAGTATCTGCCGTCCTCTCTAGTACCACTCCTTGCGGTTCTTGGTTACCTTTAGTGGAGTTATCTTTGTTGCGAGCAATTATTCAGTGCCTGATCATCTCACAAAATTGAGCAATTTCAACGTTTTTAGTTGGGCGAAACATTCCCGGCTAAGTCGTTTGCGACCTGATTTCAATTTTGTAGTTTTACTATCTTCTTGGGTCGTATTTGATTTATAAACATTGCTCGTTACAATTCTAAGTTTTGAAGTCTTTTTTTTTTTCCTGAAGGCGATAAAAATATTGCTTAATCTTTATAAATGTCAAAATTATTGGCGTTTCATGCTTCGTTCTGCATGATTTTTTTTATTAATTTCAATTCAATAATTTTGCCTTGCTGCAATTGTCTAGAAATATTTTAGAACGCTTAATGAACGCTTCCTTAATAAAGAAATGGAATTAACTATTGCAACAGCTATCTCACGAAAGGGTATTTCTGAAAAAGCTTTTTTGTGGGAGTTTTTTTTCATTCTACCTTTTTAACGCTTGTCTTTATGTTAATGACAACGACGTTTTTGGCAACACCTAAGAGTGAATAGGGGGATATTCTACTAGTCCGAGAATTTCTTGGGACTTAATAAAATCCTGCGTGTCTTGAGTTTCAGCTTCTATCCCACTGATTGGCACCTTGAGCAAGTGTCTTTTGCAATTACTTTGTCCAAAACAGTCAAATTTAGATGATGGCAACTATATACCCTGCAGGAGGTATTCTTGTACCTTGCTGAGTATCTGCCGTCCTCTCTAGTACCACTTCTTGTGGTTCTTGGGTACCTTTAGTGGAGTTAACTTTGTTGTGAGCAATTATTCAGTGCCTGATCATCTCACAAAATTGAGTAATTTCAACATTTTTAGTTGGGCGAAACATTCCCTGCTAAGTCGTTTGCGACCTGATTTCAATTTTGTAGTTTTACTATCTTCTTGGGTCGTATTTAATTTATAAAAATTGCTCGTTACAATTCTATGTTTTGAAGTGTTTATTTTCCTAAAGGCGATTGAAATATTGCTTATTTTTATAAATACCAAAATTAGCGTTTCCTGCTTCGTTCTGCATGATTTTTTAAAAATTCCTAGTCAATAATTTTGACTTCCTGCAATTCTAAATATTGCAACAGCTATCTCACGAAAGGGTATTTCTGAGACTTTCATTTTTTTTTTTTTTTTTTGTGCAGTGGGGATGAGATTCTTTTAGTTTTCATTGTAACTTTTGAAAACTTATAAAGTAATGACAACGAAATTTTGACAGGACCTAAGAGTGAATGAGATATATTGTACTAGAGTCCAGAAATTTCTTGGAACCTAATAAAATCCCTCATGCCCTCGGGGTTTCAGCTTCTATCCCACTGACCGGCACCTTAAGCAAGTACCTCCTGTTATAACTTCGAGTCCTTGTGGTTCTTGGTTACCTTTAGTGGATTAACTTTATTGCGTGCAATCATCCAGTGCCTGATGATCTCACGAAATTGAAAATATTAATTTGGGGCTTTTATACAGCATGTCTCTAACACTGATCAGTTCAACTCTCCTGTTTGAGAGTAATTTCGTCCGTCTAGTCAAGTGAGTTGTCTCTGAAGAGGGTATGGGTCTTTATTCTTAGTCTTTTTTTTTTAACTACAAGCACTGAAGCAATCACGTTTCACTACACGATCACTTATTAATCTCTTGTCCTGGAATGGGATATCGACAAGATCCTAATTCTTGATTTAGTTGACATTTCGTGACAATCGCTGCATTAACAATGCTAGATAATTCTATTTGGAACTCGGTAAACCGCTACCTCAAATGCCTTTTAAAATCTCTTCATTCTCCAATGCTGTTTACATGACCTGGCAAACTTTTCTTTGACAGAAAACTATTTTCTAGTGTCTTTAAAACACTTAAAGCGTAACTTCGTAATGCGTTAAGTTTTTCTGAAATGTTTGTCATTTCATTTTAACTTCTATCGCGTCAGTTGTATAGTTAAGGATTTGCATATTTCTTAATATTTTAAATTTGATATTTATGCTTCCTTTATCTGGACTCTTTCAAGATATTCTTTTGGCGATGGTGACGAATTCTCCGCCGCATATTCTGTCAGCAGTTTAATTCTCTTAAATATATTAACTCAAAACTGTTTTGTTTGCGATTTAAGTTTAGGCATTTACCATAGAAAAACAGACGAGAAAATGTAAAATATATTTATACAAGAATTAAATGCAGTCTCCTAAATCACTCCATTAGTAATATGGTAGAAAAGAAAATTACAGTGGCAGAAAGAAATACACGTATTTTACAAACGGGCATTAAATTTGCTTCATATTTTAAGTTATTGAAAAAAATCTATAAATCCAGAATCTGTAAATTTGAAGCAAGTTACGAAAAATACAGTCCAAAGACTGGGGGAAAATTAAACAATTTGGTATAAGTGTGACGTTCAGAAAATGAGGGAAGGGAGGAAATGTCATTAACATTTCGGATATTTACTCTTCTAAAAAATTGGATAAAGAGAAAGGGAAATTGGAACGCACTTGGGTTCGATCGACACCCTGAGCAGGTGAAATTTATCTCTGGGGGTTACCTAATTCACTGTATAAGATGAAGTCGGGCTCAACCTTACATTTTTCTGCATTTTAGTTTGTTAAAGAAATGCAAGTAACATTTGGTTTTTGTCTTTAAACATGAGCAGTTGTTTTAAAAACCGAACTTGTACATATTATTTCGAAATCCTTATCGGTTTTTCCCTTTCGTAGTAAAAACAAAAACCCATTCATTTGACAACTCCGTTTAAATTTCTCTACAGTACTCTTTTATTTGGAGTTTGTCCGTGCCTGTATTTGTCCAGAAGTTGTATTCATTCGAAGATGGTCATCGTCGAATTCAGTGGACAACCATAAGAAATGAAGTACTTTCATACTGTTTCATTAGCTTGCAGTGCTGAGTTCGAATTTCACAAGGTTTCTCAACTACAGACTGGTTTTGATAACAGATCTTTCAGTCGGCTGATTTCAGTCCTTGGCGTTTCCATTACGTTCTGGATCCTCATTAAATTACTGGTTAGTCACTAATATTTAATTTGCATTGGCAGTGTATTACCAAAGAGTTGAATTAAATATCTTGTACTTGGTTACGCCTCCTATTGAGGTCAAATTTCCGAAATTAACTCTCATTTTTCTAAGAGTCGATAAAATAAAGTACCAATCAATTACTAGGAATCGGAAAAAAATCGATTTCCTCATCCCCATCCCTAAATGAAGGACTTGTGACTTGGGTGCTCCTGTGTTGAGTAGAGCATGAGGCAGTCAAAGTAGTCCAGTAGCATAAGTCAGCAGCCCTCTTAATGCATCGTTTACGACTGCTGCCATATTTTTACATATTAGACTATATTTCATAGCTTGGGGATTTTCCTGGAGCAAGGTGCTAACCTGGAGCCCACAACTTGCATTTAAGAAAGACTGAGTGGAACTGTCTGACTGCTAGCAGAGGCCCACGAAGTATCATGACTCGCTTTCAGTTTTGAGATTCCTATCTCATGTCTTGACACATGGTCTTGAGGCTCCTCGGCTGTGGTTGCAGCACCTCTACCCGCCTAGTGGTGCTGTCAACCCCAACATCTCATGCTTTATATCGTCAGCTGGTACGATGTACCGGGATGTGGCACTCTGAGTCAGCACACGAGATTTAGTGGGTGAGTGAGAGCCAGGTATGCCCATCCACCTCACCAGGTAGGGAGTAGCGTGATGGGCACCAAAGGTACTAGCTCTTCCCAGAGCCCCATCTCCGGACCTGTGCCTATAGTTTATTTCAATATTTAACCATTTTGTATGAGTGTAATAATTCTTCACCTCTTTTGTATTTCTATAAGGATTAGATTCAAACAATTTTCATATTGTAACTGACTGGTTATACCACTTTTTCATTGCACTTTCTTAAATACAGATGCTCAGCAGATGTCACATTGTTGTGTATTGGTTCTTAACACAACGTTCTATTTAATATTTCTGATTATTTGGAATCGGAGGGCTAGACTAAATATTTTGCTGTATTTAGTTTCGTTTAGAACTCTGAGGTGAAGTTCCCTTATCTTTCCGGAGTCGAGTATTTCAAACGAAGCATATGCCAGGTAAATAGAGAGGTAGGAACAGATGTCTTACTGTTGGAAGATAGCTGGTTACCCCAGTTCAAAAAGATGGCGGGAAAACTGTCAGGGCAGTTACAGGAACATGAAAGTGGTTCGAGTGATTCAAATATCGATGCCAATAAAAAATTCATTACTCTGACTCGCCCTCGTATATACATGCGTAGATCTATATACGTTATTGTTTGTCAGGTTACATGTAAAGATAATTTAACATTAAACTGAAAGGTTACCCAGTACTTTCTAGAATACATTAAACTATTACAAGGAAAAGTTTGTCTGATTTAGAATTTTCACCTTGCTTGCCTTCGTCAGTGCCAAAGATGAGCAAGCTGAAATTTCAAATGTCTTAATTTTCCTGGTAAAAATTTTAACGGGCATGCCTGCCTGCCTGTCTGTCTATCATTTAATGTCTGTTTTCCATGCTGGCTTGTGGTGGATAGTTTTGGAGGAGCTAGAGCTGCACCAGGCTCCAGTGTCTGCTTTGGCATAGTTTCTGCCACTGGGTACTACCCTTCCGCATGCCAGCCACTTTAGAATATATTGGGTGCTTTTTTTACATAGCACCAGCACCACTGGGGTCACAAAGCAACTTGCAAGACAAAGACTTCTCTGAGAATGCATGTGTGTAAATGTATGTATATTCAAGTGAACGAACCAGTGGACTTCTTTGCCGCCTCACCTATAACCAGCGAGGCGGTTACAATAGAATGTATTGACGTTAGCGAAAAAGATGTCCTACTAGCCATAGATGAAGTTGACACACTCAGCTGCTGGTCCAGATGGTTTCCCAGCCATCCTCCTCAAAGCGTGTAAGCATGCCCTGGCAAAACCCCTCAAGATTCTCTTCCAGAACTTTCTTGCGAATGGCAAACTGCCAAGCAAGCTGAAGGAGGGAATAATATGCCCAATACATAAAGGGGGAAGTAGAGCAGATGCCAAAAACTATAAGCCTATCTCTCCGACTTCACACATCAGCAAAGTCATGGAAAGGATAGTCAGAAAGAAACTAATCGCATTCCTTGAGGAAAATAACTTGCTGAGTGATACCCAGCATGGTTTTCGACCAGGTAGGAGCTGCCTGACCCAGCTCTTACAGCATTATGACTGAGTGTTGAGGCAGTTACTCAACAAATCAAATGTGGATGTAATCTACCTTGATTTTGCAAAAGCTTTTGACAAGGTGGATCATGGTATGATATGCCACAAACTGCGTGACCTCGGCATAGCTGGAAAACTTGGTGTGGTTGCATGACTTCCTGAAAGATAGGAGTCAGGCAGTAGTGGTTAATGGAGCCACCTCTATGAACACACAAATAGTGAGCGGTGTTCCACAGGGCACTGTCTTGGGACCACTGCTTTTTATAGTGGCCCTCTCAAATATGCCCGGATAGCCACTCTGGCCAGCTATGCAGACGATACGAAAGTCTCGCAGAAAATACAGAACCCCAGCGATGTTGCACACCTGCAGCAGGAGTTGGACTCAATCTACAGATGGGCTGAGGATAATAATATGCAGTTTAATGCTGAAAAATTCCAGGCCCTGCGCTACCAGCATCCAAAACTAAATATTAAACTTACAGGATACACCGGTCCACAGGGAATTTCAATCCCAGAGACTGTCTGTGAGGGACCTGGGTATCGACATGAGTGATGATACCTCTTTCCAAGTGCACATTACCAGGATGGCGACAAAGTGCAGACGACTGGCTGGGTGGATCCTAAGAACATTCAGAACCAGAGATAAGGAAACCATGATGGTCCTCTGGCGGACATTCGTCCTCAGCTGCCTGGATTACTGCTCACAGCTATGGTCACCCACCAGTGTAAAATTAACAGCGGACCTTGAAGCAATACAGAGAAGATTCACAAAGAAGATCGTCTTTTTGCAACAGCTCAGCTACTGGGAAAGGTTGAAACAGCTAAGACTCTACTCCCTGGAGAGAAGACGGGAGAGGTATGCAGTAATATATGTCTGGAAGATCCTGGAAGGAATTGTGCCAAATTTTGGCCTTGTAAGCTACACCAATGCTAGAACGGGACGACACTGCATAGTGCCAAAGATCCCAGCAATGCCATCACGCTTCAAGACCAGCTTCTACAACAGCCTGGGTTTCAAGAGCCCACAGCTTTTTAATATTCTCCCAAAGAGTCTGAGGAACTTGCATAAAGTAGATGTAGCGGTTTTTAAATCAAAGCTGGACATCTTCCTGTCGAGAGTCCCAGATGAACCTACCTCAGGCAAGAGGTGCAAATGATAGTAGCTATATCAAACTCCACTCTTCACCAAGTGCCACATATTAGACGAGGTTCTTCGTAATAACAGTGTAGCTCAAAACGGCGGTGCATCAGCATGGCCGCAGCTCTGTGCTGAAACTAGAGAAAAAATATATATATAATGCGCGCAACTGCTTTCCTAACCAGCAGACATTTTCAATGGTTAGCATATCCTTAATTTCCAACCTAGTACGATTGAATCAATCAAACCAGCTATTAGCCCTTCAGCTGCTGGGTAAAGACCTTTCTCTTATCTCTACCTTCGGTGCGACTCGGGTGTCAAACCTTAATACTTCAAAAAGTTAAAAGTAACTTTTTGTATGTAAATGTGAAGAGGTGAATGATACAGCTTAGAAATATGGTCAATATAGCTTCAGTTCTGTATCCTATATTAGTGCTATTGATGCTTTCATTATCACGCCTTCAGTTCATATCTGCTAAATATCGTAAATAAAAGAATGCAATGATATTGAGCAAGTTATTGGATTTATTGTGTTACTCTGTTTACTTAATGTCAAAATATTTTAAAACTTATATCGATTTTTGTATGCGAAATGTTATAAAGATTTTATACGTAACGAAGCGTTCACTGAAAACATGAGAATCGAGACTTTCAAATTGTCTTTATAACAATTTATTCTACTCGGATACAGGAGTGTTCGTTCGTTCGCACGTGTTGGTTGTGGGTGTAATTTAGATATTTCTTCATATGCACAAAGGGCAGCTTCATCTTTTTCCGTGCATTATTCTCGGATGAATTTAGAATAGTTAGCCACTTTTCGAAGGATTCCTTTAAAAAATTTTATTTCAAGAGAAATATGTACGATATATATATATATATACATATATATCAAATGTGAGGATAAAATTCTTTTCGAAAAAAAGTATTTTCTCGAAAAGAATTTTATCAATGGCCAGCATATTAAAAAATACCTTTAACGGTTAAATTTATGAACAATTCATAAATGAGGGCAAAGGAAAAAAATTCTAATGCCGAAAAATTGGACATATTGTCCATTAACCATATAATTTTTTCACTAAACCATCAGTTTCTGCAGGTGATAACAGCAGACGGATAAGGTAGATTCAGCCAGCGCTTAAGCTATTCTTCTGCATATGTTAATGATGTGCATCGCAGCATAGTGAAGCTATTGATGTTGCAGCTATTTCTTTCGATATTTCGTTCTGCTAGGCTGAATGGTGATATAGTAGTTTGAGATGTTAAGATCTAGTGTTTGTCTGAAGGTGGATTTTCATGAAGTGAAAGTTGTGGGTTTTCTTAGCAGCAGACTATGCATTATATATGTAAAGGAAGTTTTCGTTTAGTTTTTACGATGTAGACATGTGATCATGAGGTTAGGTTGTTGCCTTCATGACAAGATTGCGTTTTCAATTTCCGGACGGGGCGGTGCTTGTATTCCTGAACAAAACACTTAATTTCATGTTGCTTCAGTCCACTCAGCTGGAAATGAATTCCAGCAATTCCCGGGAAGTTAACCCTGTGATAAACTGGCAACCAGTTAAATACTATGGAAACCGAATTAGACTAGGGTTTTATTGGTCCTACAGCTTATGACAGACAAGTCCTTAGTGTGTTGTAATCTCTATACAACCTGCTATGCAGTAGTGAACTGTTTTTGCTCGTCAAATCCTCACTCCATTTACAAGGCCACTTTCCTCGGCCAGCCTTGAATGAATTTCTACTCTTACCAAAATTAAATATCAGTATTTTGCATTTTAATACTGTTTAGATTAAAATTTGTCTTTAGCAATAACTTCTCGTTCCGGAACGAATTTGCGTATAAAGACCTACGAATTTGATCAAAGCGATTAATTTTGCTTCAAGCAATGGTTTGGAATAATTTTCGGAAAATTGGTTCTTTTGAAGATGTGCCCACCTAGAATATCAACTCTTTCTCTTTCTTACCTGGAAGTAGGCATAAGGGGTAGCGGTGTTTGTTAGTCTGAAGTTCTTCGGGAAACGTTCCTAACTGTATTCTAAGGTGATCAGTTAGGTAAAGAAAGCTAGTTTCTTTTGACTAAATTTCAACGGATAAATCTCGCGCACATTCAGAAAGATTCTCTTGTATGCTTTCCATTGATCCTAAATCGTAATTTTGAGGTATCACTTAAGAACATAGAATTTATCATTCAGACATGAAGAGTTTCAGTGGAGTTGTTGGAGTTCTTTAATATATGTATCTACTAAAGCGGTGAGCTGGCACAATCGTTAGCATGCCGGGTAAATTGCTTGGCGGCATTTCGTCCATCTTCACGCTCAGAATTCAAATACTACCGGGGTCAACTTTGCCTTTTTATCGTTTTGGAGTCGATAAAATAAAGGACCAATCGAGCACTGGAATCGTTGTAATCGATTAGCTTCATCTCTAAAGTTGCTGGTCTTTTCCCAAAATTTGAAACCATATACGAGAAGTCTTTACGGAATCTCAGTAGATTAGCAGTGGGGTAGGTGTTCCTCAATTGCAAGCAATCGTCTTGTTGTAATCCTATGAAAATTCAAGTCGTGTATAAAACCCCAAGGTCACTAATTTTAACCAGGTCATTCCTACACTATAGTAACCTCGAAGCGTTCGTTGCTGTGCTTCTTCATCCAGATGGCCTTATAAAATAACGGAAGGCGGTGAACTGACGGAATCGTTAGCACGCCGGGCGAAATACTTGGTGATATTTGGCCTGTCGCTACGTTTTGAGGTCAGATTCCACCGGGGTTGATTTTTGCCTTTCATCTTTTTGGGGTCGATAAAATACGTACCAGTTTGAACACGGAAATCGATTCCATCGACTAACCCCCTCCCCCAAAATGGCTGGCCTTGAACCAATATTTGAAACCATTATAAGGCGGTGAGTTGGCAGTCGTAAGCACGCTGGGCAAAATGCTTAGCGGCATTTCGTCCGATTTTATTCGGGGTCGATTTTGCCTTTAAATTCTTTAGGGGTCAGTAAAATATGTAGCAGTTGAACACTAGGGTCGATAAGATCGATTTATCCTTTCTCCCGAAATTTCGGGCCTTGTGCCAAAAATTAAAACCATTATAAGTATTATTCCACTTTGATGGGAGAGATGTAGACGAGGTGTCGAATCCGATGCCAATCACGAGTAATTAGTACTTTACAGTGATAATCACAAATGACGAATTGCAAATGAGTTTTTTTTACCGGTTATAAATATAAACTGACAATTTTAGTTACTCTATAATGGCGTCGTGATTTGCCCTTAGATGGTAGAATAGAATCCAACGTTGGTTTGCTAATTATCCCCATATTAGATTTGAATAGATTGATTTAATGTTGAAATATTACTATAATTTTTTTTTCCTGAAGTAAAAGGGGTTCGGTAGGCTTTGATGGTGACCATTCTATCAATTTCTAGTGGGGTACATAAATCATTAGCTACCTTATGGGTATTGCTTAGGACTTCATGACAAGACGTTTTATAACTGGACACCGTATCAGAAAAAGATATGTAGTATACTTTTCTCTAAATTTTGGGTCATATCAGAGCTTATGAATAAATTATCATAGTTTTTGACGGAACTTGCTTAAAGTTCTAGATGCGGGTTAATGCAGATAATTTACATGAAATGGGTTTCCTCCAAATGGTTGTAAGAGGTTAGGAGGCGATTTTCAAGATTTTAATCCGATCATGGTTCGTGTTTTTTTTATGGTATTTGTCGTGGGAGTATATTTCCCATCTGATGTTTGATAAAGCATTCCACCGTCTGAAGTTATATTTTAGGGAAACTTTTCCAATTAGGAATGGCGAGATTTTAAGAAAACCTGACCAGCTATCAAATATATTACAATAAGTTAATATATTAAATGTTGAGATAGTCACGCGTTGCTAGATCTATATGATCCAATTTGATACGGTCCATGAATTATTGGTAGATTTCAAGATGTTGCACGTCATTTCTAAAAACCTAATTTCCGCGTCTTAGTTCCCAACTAGTTTTTATTACAGGTATTTTATAATTACGAAACAAATTAGTCAACGGTAATTGCAAATAGTAACTTTCTCACTGTAGTGTTTCTTTTGCTTTTGTGGCGTGTGAATCAGCCTTAAAATTTTTTGATACTTTTCCTGTTTACCTCATTTTAGGATTTCTTATTCGTTTTACTCTCAGCTTATCCGGGAGTGACGAAGCTTTTTGTTTTAATAAAACTGGTTATATTAGGTCGGTTAAATAATTTAACGAATCCATTTAACTTTCTTAGTCAAGCTGATAATTAAAATATAATATTCATATTTCATCGTTTTTCACAGACAATTACCTTGTTAGAGATCTACCCATTTTCACAGTGGAGTTGGACTGTCATTGGTCTCGTACTTTTGAGTTAAAATCTCGTCAATTTTGCGTTCATTATTCCAGGATTAATGAAATATATTGCATGAAATCGATCTGTCAATCTCTGCATCGAAACATTATCTTCACCCTCGATGAAAAATATATTTCACTTTACATTTTATACAAACATGATTTAGCAGTTTATTATAGACGATACCTTGTGGAGGCGCAATGGCCCAGTGGATTGCTCAGCCACTTACACGTTAATTTCACGAGCAGGCTGTTCCGTTGATCGGATCAACCGGAACCCTCGTCGTCGTAACCGACGGAGTGCTTCCACACTATTAGACGATACCTGGCACTTTGAATGAAATATTTTTGTGAGTGAGAAAATGGTTATCTTGAACTGACTACACCAGTTAAACCATCTCCAATTAGAAAAATACCTTTTATAACCATTTCAAAACTATTAGGGAAAGCATAAAGTGGCAAGCCGAAACAATCGTTCGAGTGCCGGACGAAATTCCCAGAGGCGTTTGTTTTGGATTTTTGTTCTGAATTAAAATACCGCAAGATATCACATTTGCCTTTCATGCTTTTGGGATCAATAAAATAAATCACCATGCTAGTACTAGGGTCGATGTAATCGACCTGCCGCACTCCTCTAAAAATTGCTCCCCTTTAACATACGTATATTAAATTACGGACGGCATAAACATCACATCTCATTTTAATCCGCGGCTTCTTAACCGATATGCTGGAGCAATAAGAGAATATCAACCTTTAACTGTATCACTATCAAATATAGTAATGTGCTGAAGTTTCAAACCGGGAAAATGTCTCCAAAGCCCTCTTTTCACAACTCTTAGAGCCAGTAAATAAAAAGTTGAGGTACTGCTACATATAAGGGTGTACTTTTGTTACTTCTACCCACCTTTTAAAGAATTTACTGGGAGTATCACCTCCTTCCATGCCTTCCTTTTCACTAAGTGAAATTTAAAGAATCGAGGACTTGACCAAAGAGTAAAGTGTCTCTTCTGTCCGTTCAGCTTCTGCCATGCAGAGAAAAACAGTCATTCTCAACCATAAACGGCGTGTAGGAAGACATTTTAAACGATAGCTGTTGTCACGAATAGGACGGACCCATCTGTTAGACAAAACTCACAAAGTTTGTATCTTGGGTGGCGTAAGATACGTTACTCCTTGCATCTCGCACAGACGTCGCTGATAGCACTCCCATGCTTTTATTTACCTCGAACGGGGATTGTCCCTACTCCTCTCGGTATCAATGGGCTAAACCAGAGATTTCTGGAACTAGTATTTCTATGTTTTCTGGTATAGGTCTATCAGTTTATTCGTCGGCGCCAATAGTTTTCCCGAGATAGTCGTCATCCTTCATCGCTATTCTTTCACATAACGTTGACACGCTAGTTCTGCCGATCGCATAACCAGACTGGAAGGGTGCTGTGAGAGCCTGGCAACATTCCAGATGCCAGCCACTCGGTTTTGGTATTTGCTTGATCTAGAACTTCAGCTCTGAAGAAAATGAGAAGCGGAAAGGCGTGATCGCAAAGACACCCTCACCTGCTCAGTTTAAGAAATTCGGCACATTCACAGTCCCGGCATACCCAGCCGTTTCATTTTGACAAATGGGGCTACCCGACATGTGGAACGCGTCCTTTCCACAAAAGCACACATTTCAACCTGTTCCAGACGATGGTTAGAGAGTAATAAGAACGACAAATGTATTCGCTACCTTAGTCCTTTCTTAGCAACGCTATTACTCAGTTGAAAGAACTTGAGGGTGCATCTGTTCTGCTGCTAGTTGCAGTGGACATCTACCAAGACACCGGCAAATAAATCTGGCACGTATACAAATAGCTCCTAAGGGTAGACAGTTTAAACCAGGTGATTCGTGAATAGTACAAGCAACCAGCACGACCTGCATCGTAGCTGTTGTCGATTCATCGCAACGCTCGACATCCTTCACTGATCCTACGAGAGGCTTTTAATCATGTTGGAGTGGAAACGTTTGTCTTCAATTGATGAGATCTCTAATGGCTTTAGAAAGCTTATTGATCGCCTGCTTTTTTCCTTTGCTATATTTGAAGTAGAACGCTAATAGTTCATAGAAAAGTTTAGCGAACAAAAAAGACATCTTTGTTTTTTCCTTTCCTTTATATCATCACAGACAAGATGGGTTCTTCCTCAGATACTTTGAAATTTTCCTTTACCACTACGTCTTAGGCAATACTTTGTTTTTATCATATTTATCAGTACTGATACTATAGCTGTGATTTAATATGCCGGGTGATTTCTTTTTAATCTTTTTAAAGTATCTTTAAACTTGCGGTAATATTTCTTCTGCAGTTTTAAGTTTTGAATATGCAGTTGGCATGTCAGTGAACGGTGAAATACTTCTGTTTATTCTATATTAAATAACCTATAACTTCGACTTAGCTTCGTGTTTGGCTGCTATTCCACCTCTTGTATCAATTTCTTGCCATCTTTAATCTCGTAGCTATTTGCCTTAAGTTCAGCTACTTTTACATTGGCATTTGCTCTGAGCCAGGATTCTTTCACGGTTATAATATCAACGTCAAATTCATGTTTTCTGATGCGTCGAGTTTTATTTCTCACATTGCGTGCATTTTATATACAAAAACTGACGGCTTGAATTCGATTCATTAATGTTAAATAATGGATTACATAAAACTTAAAATTTTATTTGGTTGTAATAGTTGTAAGGTCTTAAACTGTGCAATGTGAGATATATTTTTATTCCGGTGAATTCTAATCTAATTCTTAGAATTCTTGTAGCTTCAATTTGCTGATATTGTAATTCTGGATGTTAAAGGCGCAGCTTTATATTTTCACCATCTTGATTCTCGATGATATCATTAAACTTGTGCTTAGTGCTTCAAGTTCATCGCGCATTCTTTTCTCTAAGTTGAGTATATCTTGATGTACACATTTTTTCCAATTCAAATTGTTTCTGAATTCTTTCATTTAAACAGATTAGTAACCACCTGACTTTCCTCTAATATTTAGTTCCAAGTACTGGGTATGTCGGTTACATTGCGTAGTCGTCACATCACGTATAAGTTCCTCAATTCTATTTTCTCTTCGTCCTATAGTTGTTTTAACGACGCCTTTTTAGCTCAACAACCGCAAATGTAATGTTACAGATGTCATTGCAGGACGTTAATAGCGCATGAAAGGAACTTGCGGAGGATAAAATAGTGGTTATCTTGGAGTCCTTGGAGAAATCTTTCATACCGTGAGGTTCTTTGTGATACATAAGAATTAGGACATTTAGGCGGCGAGCTGGCAGAACCGTTAGCACGCCGGGCAAAATCCGTAGCCGTATTTCGTCTGCCGTTACGTTCTGAGTTCAAATTCCGCCGAGGTTGACTTTGCCTTTCATCCTTTCGGAGTCGATAAATTAAGTACCAGTTACGCACTGGGGTCGATGTAATCGACTTAATTCGTTTGTCTGTCCTTGTTTGTCCCCTCTATGTTTAGCCCCTTGTGGGTAATAAAGAAACATAAGAATTAGGACATTTATACGCAACATCCATTTTGGTATGCTTTCATCAACGGACTATATTCCCAGGGTGGCAGTCGAGTAGGTCATTACTTTTTAACGTGAATCCGATCCTACCAGTAAAGACGTTTCATCTGGCGACGAGGATTTGGTGTCTAGTTCTCTAGAGGGCCTCTCATTGCTTGCTCTAAAGCCTATTGTCGATATAGGTCGTCTGACTCTCCTGGTTCTTCTGTTGGTTGCCAGAGCACTAACCTGTTAGCAATTTCATCGGTATGTCTGATGCAGTGTCCTGCTAGCCTCCTCCTATGCTGTATCTTCAATGTTACTTTTTGTTGTCCCTGGTATAAGTCTGCGTTAGCTGTATGACTCTTCCAGGAGGTATTGGGCGCCATTCTAAGCATCCTTGTATAACAACCGTCCAACTGTTTGAATTTATTTGATGCATGTCTGCTCAACATTAGCGCAAGACCATCTGCTGACAGAATCAGATTCTGGGGGAGTTTCTATTAATCTTTGTTTGAATAAAGTATACTATTGAACAGTTTTTCGTATTTCCGTTTCCAATCCTTAAATACCGATCATCCAATAATTTATCGAACATTTGTCCCTACTTGATCATAACGTGATATCAATAACGGGCGGCCACGAGGCAGTCGTTAAAGCGTTGGTTTGGTTTGCTTTGCGATAATCGTTCTGGTTATCTACACCCTGAGTTCAAATCCCACCGAAGTCAACCTTGCTTTTTCGATGTCGATAAGGTATAATTCCCACACAGGATCTCTCACTCTCCCGAAAAATTCTGTTGTGGTCAGGCCTGAAAATGGGCTCTAAAAATAACTACATGCCATAAGGAAGAGCTGGTGGCTGGATGTTACGGTAAGTATCGAATTCGTAGCAGTTGCTGAAATAATCTCTTTCAGTCTTTCAATATTGGTTATAGTTTCCATCAGATAACCCATCCCACTGGCCACTTTGTCTTTAGGTAGAAAAGCCAGTCCAACATTCTACAAAAATGTTTCACTCGATCGTCATTCCGGTGTTCAGTAGTCAATCCTAAATCTGCACAGTTTTCCAATTACTTGAGGTCAGATGGTAGAAAGTCACAAGACAACACGTGTGACCGTTTCAAGGCAGAATTTGTTTTAATGCTAAATAACACAGGGTCATTGTAATAGCGTTGACGTTTCCCTGCTACTATGGCAACCAACGTGTTAATGCTTTCTTTGAAAGCTGAGTCAATGGAAAGGGTTTTCATCAACATAATCTCCAGGCGGCCTAAATGCACAAGTCTCCGATAACCAAGTGGTTAAGTGTCAGGACCTCCAGGACTCATGACCTGAATGTGGCCTGGCCCCTTAAGTGATCCAGGATTCATGACCTGAATGTGGCCTGGCCCCTTAGGTGATCCAGGAGTCATGACCTGAATGTGGCCTGGCCCCTTAGGTGATCCAGGAGTCAAGACCTGAATGTGGCTTGGCCCCTTAGGTGATCCAGGAGTCATGACCTGAATGTGGCCTGCCCTTTTAGGTGATCCAGGAGTCATGACCTGAATGCGGCCTGGCCCCTTAGAGCCGAAGCACTTGCCTGAGTGAGGTTTCGTCTATGGAGACATTTTGATGTTCATCTTTTTAGTTTCTTACAGTACTCATGTCTATACGGATCAGTTGTGATGTAACTCCAATGGTGCAACGAATTTATCTGCGTGATCTTGTTACCGTCTGAAATGTCATCTGAAATCATTTCGTAATTGACTAGAGTTGATCAAAAACCAATTGTCTTTTATGTCATCAGATGTGCTTGATTTCGCCTAATAAAATGGAAGTTAGAGAGAGAACGATTTCAAAATCCCACAAGAATTTAAGTACTCTTTGTAAAAATCAGACTAGGTTTGAATGTCTTCAATGTGATGTCATTAATGTGTGGTCTACATAGTCACCGTTTAAAGTGTACAGCTGTTCTGGAACCCACAAGCCCTGAGCCAAGTCAACTTCGATATCAACTGATTACATAACTATCTACGGATGTTCTATTTGGTTTAAAACTGTCGTATGGAAGGTTGTTCATCTACAGAGGCTGTTGGCTGTGTATAAATGAACAACTAACAAACTTTACCACTGCACATCGTATGTTCTGTGTTAGTTTTTCAACGGAGAGTGTAACCAATTATATACACGCAGTGGGGAAACAAACTCTGTAGTCTGACAAAATAGTCGATACTTATAGCTCCGTATCTACGCTGTCACACCTGGAGAAATGTGCTAAATTCATGACGGCAAATCTTCTCGACTGGAGAATGGAAACAGGAATATGGAGTTATTGAAGCTGTTCGACATTCTGTATCTGCCCACGGCTGGTGAATAAAAATGGAGTCATCACTGTAACAGCTTCAACATTCTGAAATTAGCACCGCAAATTTATAAGCCTCGTTAGTTTCAAAAAGGTCGAATGGCATGATAGTTCGATGTTTTGTCAGCCGTGACTAAACTGCTGTTTAGCGATCCAGTTTCGATTCTGCAGCAGGACAATGAGGCATAGAGGCAGAACGGGAATATTCTTGCTTCCGATGTCTTTTTTTAATATTTACTCCAGCAGTATCTGTCATCAGCTGAGTCAACGGAGAGAAGTTATAACTATACGAAATCTCTAGGCAATTAAAATACACAAGTCTCCGATTACCAAGTGGCTAAAAGTATCAACAGGACACCCAGGAGTCATGACCTGAATGCGGCCTAGCCCCTTAGAAGTTAAGGGCCGAGATGCCTGAACAGGGTTTCTTCTACGAATTGTTTTTGCAGTTCAGCTCTCGGTCGTTTCTTACCACCGTGCTCACAAAAGGTCTACACTGACCAGATGTAATACTGTAGCGTAAATGGTGCCACGAATTTATCTGCGTGCTCTAGTCACCGTCTGAAATGTTATCCGAAATCATTTCGGCTCGAGTTGATCAAAACCCAATTGAAATTCCCTTTGCCTTTTAGAAAAGTCATCAGGTGTGGGATTTTGAGGTCGTTCTTTCTCTGCTTTCCATTTTATTGGGCAAAGTGGATCATGAGAATTTAAGTAGAATCCATGTAAGGATCACTAAGGTTCCTATTGATTGTCTGGTGCCAGTTCATCTTGGAACATCTAATCTGTAGTTGACCTTGAGGGTTCCTCTTAAGGACTTCGTTCACAAGCCTGTTCGTCGGTGATTTCGCGCGCCTTTTGCCTGTCGGTTCCTAGGCACACGTATTGAGCCACGCCACTTGCACACATTCGCACGCGCGCATATTCGTCTCATTCGCTTTGAGACGTGGTTGCAAAGTATGTTCATGTAATGTTACAAGCCGTTTCTTACAAATCACTCTTATGTTAACGTATTACATCCAGTAATAAACGCTATGACTTATGAACGTCTGACAAGTTCTTATTTTTCTTGTTTTACGAACAAGATGGCGACCCCTCTTTCTCGCATGCAAGTGTAAAATTGTAGGTCGTCACATACTGACATCGCTACAGTCTCATGAAGGAAGACAAAATTTACAAATTAAAGTACTTGCAGCATACTTCATAACATTTCTAATACATTACAATATACTATAAATACTGAAAGTAAATCTCTAAATCCATTTCATGTTATGGTATATTTGACACCAGGTCAGTCGTCGGTTATTTTGCAGGAACAGTGACGTCACTATGGTAGTGTTTATACCAGTCAGGCACGTTTGATGTATATTATAGTAGGTAATTTACAATATTTGGCTTTTTTGTTAATAAATTATTTTAAAGAACTGGAGAAGTTTTAAACAAACAATGCAGAATTGTTGCATGCAAAGTTTACTGATTGAAGCATAGGTAAAATGCTATTGAAACACAAATGTGGAGGCTTCAGGGGTCGATGGGGAAGCTACAGGTTACCCAAGCCTTTTAGCTAGGAAACCCCGTGTTACATATTCATATCTATGTGTATACGTAGGTATACGTGTGTAGAATACATCCCCACTTTTGGCACTATTTTGTTAGTAAACAGTACGAACTGTCTAAAGTATATATGTAATACTACACTGAATGTTGATAGTTCGTGTAACATGTAAAGCAAATCAACACGTAAAACAATAACAATGCCTTCATTTGAGTTGTCTATCATCCATCGAGAACGAAACTACACATAACACCCCGTGTCTTCGGAGCTCGAGCTATTTTCCACGAAAATTTGGGGTTGTCTTATACAAATATAGCTCAAAACCCACTTTTTAAATGGAAATCTTGGTGGCCGTCTTGTACACACAGTCGTATATTATGCACCAGCATATAGGGTATTTAAGAATCTTATTTCGAATCCGACACTCTGAGCATTACCTCAAACAGTCGTAAGGACGCCGGAGTACCCCTCATGCGTCTTTGCATTTCTGATTTGACATTTCGCTCAGGGGAAACGCCGAAGAAATTAAAATCACGGTAAGGGATCAACCCTTACGAACGTCTCAAATTCCGTGACTTGAGAAATGCTGTCAATTGGCGATATTTCTGTCACGGATGCTGTAGCCAGCTTCACCGCAGCATTTAGAATGTGAAGAATCACTTGCTGTAGCCCTCTAAACGATACCTATTTCTATCCCAGAAGCAAAGTATTCATATCGGGCTTTTTTAAGGAATCCTACAGGTTCCAGGAATAAAGGAATTTTTTGGTTTAGGCTTGCTTCAAAGTTAAGTTTCTGTCGAGTAAAGAGCCTTGCATATTATCATGGCAGTCTCTGAAGTTTTGCTTAAGTCCGCTACGTATCAGTCTCTCACATATGCCGGTACAGATTCTATGAACGATAGATGCTAAGCTCATTTGGGCCTGCGACACAGACCCTTAAAGTAATGAACCACTTCATTTCCGATATATCTAACAAGTTCGATTTTAGTGCTCAGGTGACCGAAACTTATCAACATTGTAGGCTCGGTGGATAGTGTCTAGCTGACGCATAACATGTTTACTGATATTGATTAGTTGTCATGGTTTCTTATCAACAAACACCTGAACAGACCGGGAGTTAAATAATACAAACGTGATCGCTTAAAACTTTTACATTCTTATTTGCTCCTTCCTCGTAAGGGAAGGGAACACTTACCGGGTAGTTGCAAACCGGGGATAGGGAAATATTAAAGCAATAGTTCGTTGCTATTTTCAGTGAAATGTTTATTCAATTTCTTTTTTTTTTTTTTTTAAGTGAACAATGAAAATCCCGTCACAACATACGTCTGTCGTCTGCATTCCTTTTAACACAGCAGACAATGACAAATGTCGTCCGTTTCTACGGAAACCTATGCCTACCGAACTCATTTCGTCCTTTCTTTTTCACACTTTCTTAGTATTTTCACATTTGTTTTCATTATTTAAAAATATTTCAGTACTTTTAGATCTTCAACTCACGACTTTGTCATAGCTTCCTTATCTAACTAGACTACTTTATACCTTCCATCACTCATCTTCGTCTTCACCTGTTTTCGTTAACTGGTTTAAATCTGTGACAATTTCTATCGTGAATGACTCAAGTAAAAACAATATAAGCCAACACAGCTGACCGCCCTCGCCACCACTGTCAGCGCTTTCACCACTCTGAATTACCTCCTGCATTTCAAACGGCCACCACCCGGCCAACCACCAAGGTCACACAACACTTCAGAAGCACCTATACTAACGGGACTTGTTCATTAACAGCAGTGAAACTTGTGGAGGTAAGCCGAGTCGTCGTTAAGAAGCGGCTGCAAGACTGCCGTTAATATATATAACTATCATTGTTGTCTGGTCTCCCTCGAGACTATGGCTGTATTTTGCTGACTGACAAACACGTGTGAATAGCAGCTTGCCTATTAAACCACTACAGCTACATATGCAGGTGAGACATTATACATACATACATGCATGTCTGTGTATATATTTTATTTAACTTGTCTTACAAACGAGTGTTTTTTCTTATAACTTTTTGTGAAGTTAGTCATTCGCTTGACACTGTTTAACCCTAGGTCAGTTGTCTGAGTAAAGGTATTCTTTTTCGAAGGTATATTTAAAACACCGAATTTTTTTTTCATTTCGCGTGAAAGGAATTGGAAATTTAACTCCAGTTTCTAGCGACTGTTCGAGGTTCCTTTGTCTCGACAGCTATGATATATTGTGTATTCATTTTCTAATTACATATTAATACTAATGGACAGCACTTTCCTTGCAGTCTAAGACAACCATTTTCTCTGTTATAGGAACATAAACAACCACCGTAATAACGTTCTCACCCACCTTCCTACATATTGAATTTCCTAACTCCGACAAATTACAACTTTAATTATCTGAATTGTGTGTATTTGTATGCGTTTGTTCTGTGAACCGCTAAATAAATACCATTAAATCATGCGTCCCCAATTTTAAACCACCACCAACCACCTGTGGCTTGTGGGTGAAGCCTTTTTTTAGTCGACTTCATTCGTTAACATTTAGCCCCAAATTCGGAAATCTTAGTATCGCAGATATTGCGTTTATACTCTAAGCTATTTACAAAATTAAAATTAAGCTATTGAACTTTTCTTTGGCGATTAATGTTCCACAGCTTCCATCTCGGTGTTTGTTTTTACCCACGAGGAGAATTAATCTTTTAATTTATAAATAATGCTAAAGTTTTAGTCCCACCACTACAACTGTTTTTTAAACGTCATTCAGTTAATGCAAGTCCTAGGTATTGTTATATTTCCCATTTATCGATAGTGTCCTGTTATCACCATTAGTGACAGATGTCTGCTGTTGTCTAACGGAATATTTTTCTTTCATAAGTTAGGAATTTCCTGTAACTCTTAATGCCCATCGAAGCAGTTGCAAGTTAAAATATACATGGATATAAGGTGTATGTATGCATGTATACATAAATACATGCATGTAAACATATATATACATTCCTACATATTTATATATAGGGATAGATAAGCTATATATATATATATATATATATATAGGGATAGATAAGGTCTGTATATGTGTGTGTGTGTGTATATATATATATATATGTATATATATATATATAAGGTATATGTATATATATATATATATATATATGTATATATATATATAAGGTATATGTATATATATATATATATAAGGTATATGTATATATATATATATATAAGGTATGTATATGTATATATATATATATAAGGTATATGTATATATATATATATAAGGTATGTATATGTATATATATATATATAAGGTATATGTATATATATATATATATAAGGTATATGTATATATATATATATATATAAGGTATATATAGGGAGGTGTGTATATACATACACACACACAGATAAGGTATATATAGGAATAGATAAGGTGTATATATATATACACATACACACACAGAAGGTATATATAGGGATAGATAAGGTGTATATATATATACACATACACACACAGATAAGGTATATATAGGGATAGATAAGGTGTATATATATATACACATACACACACAGATAAGGTATATATAGGGATAGATAAGGTGTATATATATATACACATACACACACAGATAAGGTATATATAGGGATAGATAAGGTGTATATATATATACACATACACACACAGATAAGGTATATATAGGGATAGATAAGGTGTGTGTGTGTGTGTGTGTGTATATAGATAAGGGGATATAAATATGGGAATGGACAAGGTATGTGTATTCACACAAAGATAAGGTGTGTATATGAGAATGGACAATGTGTGTGTGTGTGTGTGTGTGTGTGTGTGTGTATATAGTGAGGTATAAGGGTGTCTTCGTTTAACGTCCGTTTTCCATGATAACTTGGGTGGGACAGTTCGACTGGGGTTTTGGAAGCCAGGCGGCTGCACCAGGCTCCAGTTTGATCTGGCAGTGCTTCTACAGCCGGATGCCCTTCCTCACGCCAACCTCTCCGTGAGTGTAGTGGGTGTTTTTTGCATTCCACTGGCACAGGGACCAGAGGGGGCTGGCATCGACCACATTCGGATGGTGATATATGTATATATCGGAGGTATAAGGGTGGGGGGTATACACACATATATATATATAATGTAAATAATAGAAAATGGGAAATTTTCTATACAGAGCAAAACTTTTGTTAGTGCTCATTAGAGCTAAAAGAATATAACGTAATCTTTTTCAATGAAAAGGCACCTTTCGAGATATTAATCAAAACCCATTTTCCTCAATATATTTCTCGAAAGACACAACCCGCACACGAAATATACAATATAATATATAGATATTAAAATTTATAAAAATATGTAACAATATACAAAATATTCATACGAGATCATCTGAATCCGTTCTGAAAAACAATTCAGATATTAAATCAGTCAATGCATTGCAAAATCGTAAATATTAAAATATGAATGGGTAGCTAGGAAAGGTAATATCTAAGTCCATAGATTGGATTCGAATATATCCTATGGCTGTTTCAGGAAAGCTATTTCAGAATCGGTGAAGAATTTGTACCCATCTCGAGTATATACATTTCCTTTATCAGGGAAAAGTTTAAAATTATTTGATATATAGAAAAACTTCATACTTGGACCATATATTCCATGTTGTGATAAAAATTTGTTCATATTTTAAAATGAGGTTTAATAAACAACAAATCTTACACAATGATTCATTTACAGCTATTCCAAAATAGATTGGGGATAAAAGGGCAGAATTTAGGTTTCGATTATTAACATAGGTTGGCTATATTTTGAGAAAGAGGAAAATAACTGTTTACAAAATTTTAGAGCATCTGAAATCTTCTACTCATATGAAGTATATTTATCGATTTTTCAGTGCATAATCTACTTATTCTAGTGTGTTATTTGAGTAATTATTAACCATTATAGTTTAAATTATTTTGCACTTTTATCTCTCTGGCTAGTGCTGTTGAATTTTTTGTGCTTGGGTTTGTAAAAGAATTTTTATGCCTACTATATCTATTGTACTCTATTGAGATTTTCTTGGTCTTTTGAGGTATTTCACATTTCTAAACTGTTTTTCTCAGACCTGACCTTTTTTAACAGGCAAGGTTCTTTAATTAAAGCATGTTTTTTTTGGTTTTTTTTGGGGGGGGGTTTTTATATTCAATTTACTATCAGTTTCTCTTTTATATTTAGAGCTGATCTCTTTTCAGGACAAAGTTCTAGGAGTCCATTAGTAAGTTTCCCATTTTATCCAATAGTGCATGAAGGTTGGGAGTTTTAGAAATAATGTCTAATTCTTTTTTGAATAGTTTGGTTTTTACAAATTAAATTTCAGTTTCTTTGTGTTGATTTGATCCTTTTCAAAGTTTAATGCAGGATTATGGGGAGGGTTTCAGTACAATTTCAAATTGTAATTATCCAGTCCATCATTCTTCTCTACATTCTTCCTTTTCAGGTCATAATAGAATGCTCTTCATCTCATCCTTTTAATAAACTCACTGATCCTTTGCAATAATACCGTGTAGCCATTCTTAGATGGAATTGGGATGTTTTTTATTGACAAGCCAAGGATTTGCCTTTCCATTTGTTCTGTATGAAGTGCTCAATCTGAGCAAGTTATAAAAGAAAATAGGAAATGAATTTCCTATACAGAATAAGTTATCAGTCATTAAAATAGAGCTTAATGATTAAGTTTAGCTCAGCGTGACTAGCATTTAGGTTGCAAGATTAAGGGTCCTATTACAGCAACATCTGTCCCCTACAGACATCAGCTCCCATTCAGTGCAATGGAGATGCGGAACTCATCAAGACTGAGTGGACCTCCAATGTTGGCAATAGGCAGGGCTTCAGTCCAATCCCCTTAGAATTTTGCACTAGCAGAAAGGTTACACTTTGAAAAATGATTGGATTGATCAAGGAGAGTTGAAAGTGGCACCTGAATGCAGATTGTCCCATAATCTCTGCCCCTGTATCTTGAACCGGAACTGACAAATTTAGCTCTCTCGACTGTAGCAGAGCTTCATCCATCTCCCTGTTGGAATTCGTCCATGTTGGAGAGGATGTTGTCTACTAAAGGGGAGCAAGCATGGATGGAGGGAAGAGATAGAGGAACACTTGTGCAAACTTAGGCCCGCAAACTGTTTGGGCAAAGCTGCCTGATCATGGGTCTTTGGGGAGTCTGACATTAACCAGTCGTTAGTTTTTAGAAGATTAGGTTATCAAAGCATTGGAGAGATAAGAATCTGTAAAAGGAACTCTGAAAAATTGCAATAACTTAATCAACAAATAATTCCAAATATAAAAAAAAAAAACCTTGGTGGGCTTCAGTTATCACAATATTTTAAGTTATTCAAGGTTAGCCATTCTGGATTGAAAGATGGACTTGAAAGCTCAGTAATTGGGCCTCTAACCGGTTGGTCTTCAGTAACTTGTGATCTAATCTTCACAACCCTATTTATCTTTACCTTTATCTAAGACTACATTGTCCAATGGGATTTTCCTTTTAAAAGCTGTAAGGTGTAATTTGAGAGACATTTAGGTTATTCCTAGCAAGTCATGTGAGTACATAGGAGCTGGGCAATTCGTTCATGAAAAGTAAATGTCATTATGTTGTAGCATACAAAGCCAAGGTGAACCATTTTTAGTAACTAAAGTATCATCACTTTATTTTTAATTTCTCAAATGTTTAGTTTTCAAAATTATCATGAAAAACTTCATCAGTGCACAAATCTTCAAAAAAAAAATTCCATTCTATTTTCTAAAATCCAAAGATAACTTGAAGGTTTGTTCCACTCCAGAAAGTAATTAACCTTTGAGAGTAAAAGGCATACATGTCACGCACAACCAGTCTTGTCACACCGTTTAAAACGAATGACTTCTTTCTGACTGTCTCATTTCATAGTTATTTTGTCAAATATTTTATCACATCACTCAGATGAGTTTAAGCTTTGCTACATTGAGATTAAAACCATATTTATCACAGAAATCAATGATACCCATTTTTCTCCCTTTTTTTTTTTTCTTGGGAATTTTTGTGTGAATGTTGTGTATCATTAATTTACATGATATAGCTTCTCCCCTCTATGGATTAATGTGTGAAGATTTTCTATCGTCTACAATAATTCAATTTGGCCCCCTTATATTTGGGGACAGTTTCAGTCTTAACTGAAAAGACACCAAATTTGCATCTTGCATTTATACCTCTTTCAAAAATAAATTGCACAAACTAGAACTACATGCCTCCCTAAGTGGAGATAGTTGAGTAAATGAAACTTTAAGGTGAATGTCATGGCTTGATTGTCACTTAAGAAATTTTGCAATGTTGGCATTTGAGGAGATTCACTCCATGCAGTTGTTCTTTTGCTCTGTGACTTAACCATGCTTTATGAAAGCCTTCAAGGCTTTATTCAGTAAGCTGTCTGCACCCAGAGAGGTTTTATTTTAAATAGTATAATCCTTTTCACTTTAGGCACAAGGTCTGAAATTTGGAGGCAGCAGGGGGTAGTCGATTACATCGATCCCAGTGCATAACTGGTACTTATTTAATCGACCCCTTCCCCCCAAAGGATGAAAGCCAAAGTGGACCCCAGTAGAATTTGAACTCTGAACATAGTGGCAGATGAAATACCGCTAAGCATTTCGCCTGGCATTCTAACAGCACAGCCAACTCACCACCTTTGTTTAAAATAGTATACTGAAACAATACATATGATCAATATCAAACAAGAGGGTGGCAAGCTAGCAGAACTGTTAGCATGCTGAGCAAAATGCTCAGCAGCATTTTCTGTTCTAAGTTCAAATTCTGCTGAGGTTGACTTCGCCTTCCATTCTTTTGGGCTCAATGAAATAAGTACCCGTTGATCTCTGGGGATGATGTAACCAATGTAACTTCTCTGAAATTGCTGGCCTTGTGCCAAAATTTAAAACCAATATTAAAGTAAATGCTGTTCAAATAGGTACATGCATGGTTCTGTGGTAAGAGGTTTCCTTCCTAATTGCATGGTTTCTGGTTCAGTCCCTACTGTGGTACATAACCCTGGACTGCCTGAAACCTTATGGTTGGGTTTGGTAGGCAAACTGAAAGTGTATATGTATGTGTTTGTCCCCAAACTCTTCAGGACTGTTTTGTTTACATCTCTGATTTTGGCAAGACATCGATAGCACCAGGTTTAAAATTAGTGAGGTTGATTTTTGTTCAGTTCCCTTCAAGGTGGTGCCCCAGCATGGCCACAGTCCAATGAGCAAAATGAGATAAGATGCTCAGTTGGTCTTCCTGAACTATTGTTACCCACCTTCTTTCTTCCCTTTTTCAAAGAGGCTTTCTCCTCTGCTGTCTCCATCTCTCTCTTGAATGAGGTGGGGACGCTCCTTTGACCAACTGCTCCAAGACCCTACTCTGATCCTGGGGACAGTTTTTATATGCCCTAGAAATAGTGTGAGACAGGGTATCGTTGCTGAGTCTCTCTGTTCTGCGAACCAGTCAGCCAAGTGGTGTCCTGTTTGACCAATATATAGAGGACAGAGCAGGAGATGCAGTAGATGACATTGCTAGAAGTGCAGGTGAAGGAGTCTGTGACATGATAGGGTCGATGATGGGTGCCTGTGAGGAGGGTGGTGTTGGAGAGGTAAGGGCAAGTGTGACATACTGGTATACTTCAAATGAATGAAATGGTGATGTAATCAAATGGGCGAGAGAAATCTAAGAATTAGGTACTCCAACAGGATTGGGCTTGTCCATGTAAGCATGCAGTAAATAGTCAATTCAAATAATTAAAAAAAAAAAAAAAACAAATGTTAGGACATGTGCAAGAAATATATTTGATGCTTGGTGAAGGAAAGGTTAACATTTTGAGCATAACTCTTTATCAGAAACAGGAAAGTCTAAAGAGATAGAAGGGACAATAGAAAATTGCCAACAGTATACAATAGCTTTTGCAAGGGCATTTTTCATGATCTTTATCATAGCAAGAGTTGTAAATGAAAATGTTGTGACTTTTTTAACTAACGGTCATGAAATAATGTTACCATTTTCATCCTTTGTTGCAAGGACTCATGCCAGAAGCTAACACAAAATTGGCAACTTTGTATGCAGGTTGATTTCTTCACGATAGCATCATGATCATTGCTCACAGAGTTTACAAGTATTTTCTGCAGTTTCAGACAGGAAATTGAGAGGGTGCCAAGATCACTTGAATTTTTGCAGGTCTCTAACTTCCAGATAACTTTAATTTCCTGTTACAAATTCAATGAAGAGTTCACAAGGAATCTGGTCAGAATATCTTAACTAGTTGAATCTCTAATGAAGGTACACTGCTGTGTAATTAGGTTGTTATTCGATGAATGATCTTTAGCATCATGGATTCAGTTCCCAGACCAGGAAGTACATTGTGCTCTTGAACAAGGCACTTCATGTTCCTCTAGTCTTCTCAGCTAAAAATGAGTATCAACTGACTGCTGGTGCAGTTGTTTCTCCTTTCACTCGGCACATTCTCAATGTGCCACTGGGTCAAATAAGGAAAGCCCAACATACACTGCTTACTATATAGGCACCTAAATCAAGCTGCTTACAACTACATAGGCTCCTAAAACAGTCAGTGAAAGCCTTATACATTCATACTTGTTTGTTGATGACGATTCTTTGTGTTCCTCTCCATTGCTTACAGGTTGTTACAGCCTGAACAATATAATGGCTGGTAATGCTGTGTAAGACTGTAACATAAGATATCACCTGATTTTTTTTTTTTCCTTTTATGACTATAACTGGAAGCTGCAAAAGATTGTTCTGCTGTTTAATGAAGATTCACTCAAGGGTAACTTCATTTGTGTCACCTGCTCTCAGCAGCTTGACTACCAAGGATTGCCATTTGGGTCTTTTCTCTGCCATTCTTACATTCACTGCATGGTAGTTTAGACCAGTCCTTGGTGTTATCAAACCAGTTTGTTCTAGGTCTTCCCCTTGGGAATTTTCCATTTATCTTCCCTATTAGTCTTTGTATGTGACTAAAATATTTTAGCTGTTTGTTTTGAAAAAGTTGACTAATCTTGCTAGGTGTAGTATTTAGTTTAGCTTTGACTAAGATATTAACATTCTTCTATATGTCCATATTTCAAAAGCATTTTTTGTCAGTTTCCATCAATGTTCCTGTATCTGCATCATATAATCGGTAACTGTTACAGTATGAAGGGTAACTATTACAATATTAACCTGTTAACTGCCACATATACCACTGGTGATTCATCACGAGCTTCACACAGCTGCCATGTGCATAACTGGTACAGTTTCAGAGAAAATATTTTACTTTGTATCTTTGTCATGGTTTTGGAGATATTTATATAACATAAGTGTTAAATATTTATATGAAAACTAAAAAGGCAAAAAATTTCTTTGTAATTAAACTGTATGAAATGACCAGAAATACAGTACCATCAGCAGGGTTGGTGTTAGGAAGTGCAGGGGCCCTATTAGAGAATTGCCAGCAAAGAGGTGGTTGCTGAAGTTATTTTATACTTCATGCAATACACCAATCTCAGCCAAAAAGCTGATTTTTTTAATTATCCACAAGGGGCTATACACAGAATGGGACAAACAAGACAATCATAAACTTGGGAACTTAAAATACAAAAAGATGAATAAGACGAAAAAATTAAAGAAAACTAATGAAAATATGAAAAGATATAAATGAGGCGCAATGCCTACTCTACCCCTGAAGTTGAGTGGTTACATTTCGACAATTTTTCCTTATTCATAAATGAATTTCACAAAAATTACAATTGAATTTTTCTTTTTAGTCTCTTTTAGTCTCTCATAGTCCATTATGGTAGGTGGGCTTTCATGTAGTCTCAGCCAAAAAGCATCGAGGACTTGAGGCTCCACAATGACACTACAAATTCATCATAGCATCCTCTGCTGAAACATGTACATGGGCCTTTTCTTGACATGGCCAAATTTGAACAAATCTGTATAATTGGCTTAAAACCAGTCCTAGTTACCATGTTAATGTGTTAAAGTTGATAAATCTGCATTTGTCTTAGGATTGTTAGCAAGATGAATTTAAGCAGTGAGTCTTTGTTGATATGAGCATAGTGTGAATTCAATAGTAAACTAAAGTGCCATCACCTCATAGTCATAAAGCTGAAGAAATTTCTTAATTCTATTTTTTTTATTTATAGCTTTTGCTGAATAGAAGGTTGTAATAAGAAACTGAAAAGCAATTTGTGAATAGTCAATAGCAAGGTGTTGTTTGTTGCTGTTTGTCACGAAATTTATTTACATATTGAGGTTAGCTAAACGAACTACGCATGATATCTTGTTTTCTCTTGTTTGAGAAATATGACTGTACCTAAGAAGCTTGCCTTGTAACTATTTGCTTTCAGGTTTGATCCCACCGTGTAGTACTTTGGCCAAGTGTCCTCTGTAGCCTCTGGCCTTCCACTACCTTATAGATTGAATTTAGTTGACAGAAACTGTGGAAGCCTGTCTGTCTTTGTGGGTCTCCCCCAACCACTACTGTCACTTGCTGAAACATTAGCATGCCGGGTGAAATGCGTAGCCGTATTTCGTCTGCTGTTACATTCTGATTTCAAATTCTGAGGTCAACTTTGCCTTTCATCCTTTCAGGGTCAATAAATTAAGTACCAGTCACGCACTGGGGTCAATGTAATCCGTTTGTCTGTCCTTGTTTGTCTCCTCCGTGTTTAGCCCCTTGTGGGTAGTAAAGAAATAAGTAGTGCTGGTTTGTTTGTGTTCCTGTAACTTAGCAGTTTGGCAGCACTTAAATTGACCCTGGTTCTAATTTTCTTTATACTAAACTTTTCAAAGTCACTGTCCAATGATAGAAATAATATATAATGATAAACAACCAAGTTAACAAACTTGAATTGTTATAATGGGCGACAAATGTCTTCAGAAACCGTTTTCTTTTCTTTTTGAATGATATTATTGTACAAAATGCACTCAAAATATCTGACATTTGGGTGTAAAGAAAAAATTTTGTATATTTCGTAAATTCTAATTACCTTCGAAATACTCCCTTTGGAGTTTACACTTCTTCCACAAGTAGTGATACTGCTGGTAATGTGTCTGGAATGACATGGAGTGCTGCTGTTGCTTTTCTGAGTTTCTTCTCATGACCAATCGTTTCCACCATTCAGTATGGCTTTCAGCTTGGAGAAGAGGCAAGTCGCACAATTGTCAAGCTGGGAGAGAAGGGACCCTGTCAAACAAGTGGGGTGTTCTTGACCAAGAAAACATGTTGTGGTTGGTTTGAGCAGACTGAAGTTGTCAATTTTTTGCTGCCCACATGTCTGGCTGCTTTCAACGCACAGCATCCTGTTGCCTGCATGCCTGGCTGCTTTCAACGCACAGCATCGTCTTGCCCGCATGCCTGGCTGCTTTCAACGCACAGCATCGTCTTGCCCGCATGCCTGGCTGCTTTCAACGCACAGCATCGTCTTGCCCGCATGCCTGGCTGCTTTCAACGCACAGCATCGTCTTGCCCGCATGCCTGGCTGCTTTCAACGCACAGCATCGTCTTGCCCGCATGCCTGGCTGCTTTCAACGCACAGCATCGTCTTGCCCGCATGCCTGGCTGCTTTCAACGCACAGCATCGTCTTGCCCGCATGCCTGGCTGCTTTCAACGCACAGCATCATTTGCCACTTGGAATGACCTGGTCGAGTATCAAGGACATATACTGGATCTTCCCACCTGTACCTTGGTATACTTAGTTAATTTCAAATGTTTAACATTTCTGGGTTTCATATCTAAAATACTATGAACTTTTCTCTGAAACAGTTCTGCTGGTGATTTGCCCCAGGTGCAGCAGCATTTGATGTTCTGTAATTCATTAGTTGCAAATTTTCTTATAACTTATCACTCCCTTCAACTTTGAGTAATGAACACTTAAGGGTAATTCACAAATCTGGCTTATTGGATAGAGGACGATATGGAACTCTTATGATTGATACCATTTTTCTTAAATTTTGTGAATTCTAGAGTGAATTGTGGACCATTATCAAATACTAAAAATTGGAAAAAGTTGACGTAGCTTTTGTAAAGTGGCTAAAGTTGTAGTTTAACTCATAATGAAGACCTTCAGCCATTTAGATAATGCTTCAACCATAATGAAGTAGTTACCATATGAGGTCCTGCATAATCTACTTGAGACCAATATTTCTCAAACTGTGGCATATAAGCAGGGTTTTTTTTTTTCTTTCCAATGTGCCAGGGACTGGTAATATTAATTTATACTGGAAACAATATAAGTTGACAAATTTTTTTATCTTGTAAACAAATACAATATTACATAAGCATTTTCTAAGTATTTTGTTTTTTTCCTGGAAACTCACTGATGGCTCGTGGACTGGCACTGGTCCACAGACCACCACTTTGAGTGGCACTGCTCTAGACCATGGTGCTTATATGAATAGGTAATTCTGAGTTCTTTGTCAAGTCTTGGCCAATAAATGTAGCATCTTGTTAAAACCTTCGTTCTTGAAGTTCTTGGATGATTTGCATAAAATTGGTCAAATACCAACTTTTTGAGACAGTTGCTGATGACTTTAATGATGGCTAATTGTACTGTTATTCCAGAGATAATCATGCTTCAAATAGAATTGTTGCATATCTTCATTGCAGAGAATTTTTCTGGCCAACCATACCTATATTTAATAACTTGTAGAACAGGTTCATTTAATGTTTCTGGTTTTACCAGCTCTAAAGTAAGAGGTAAAAATTTGATTGAATCCGTTAGCACTTGATGGATCTCAAGTTCAATATCTGTATTAGCAATTATGTTTTACTTAGTGGAATGTTCCATAACTCAAGTTTCTTGATCCTGTCTATTCCAAGGATACCTTTGTGAGGATTTTCAGTAATGTAGCAGAATGCCAAAACAATGGAAGTCAAGTCTCTCATTGAATAAAAACCTTTTTTTTTGATAACTAAGCATTCTTAGCTTTTTGTTCAGTTAATAAAATGGGTGGTTTACTAGTTTTTGTGCCATGTTTCTGAAATCTTAATAGCAGAAAAGTGGTATAAATTTTTGCTGCAAACTTGAACCATATAGCTCAGACTTTTCTATTCGTCCAACTTCTGGGTTAGTTGCCTTTTCCAGGACTTGGAGGTAAACATACTCTATTAGACTAAATGTTCTTCTGGGCTCCAAAGCCATAATTCCTAAATCCTTACACATTGATACATATATCATGTAATTGGATGACTGTTGACTCTTGTGAGTTCATCTTCCCTTTGACAGGTCTTGTTTTTCATTCTGCAGAGTGTCCAAAAGTCACCCTACTCACCAAGCCAGTTTGGTGTTGCTGCCAGTTTAGTTGGCACCAGTCTGAATGAGCAACAGGTTATACTGTACATGTTACATATAGCACTTGTGAGTGACCTCACACTATAATCACATGGTAGTAACTTTGATATAGATACCTAATGATTGGGTTCACTTTGCCCACTCTGCATACATGCTTGTGACTCCATGATTGGGAGATCCTCCCACAGTGACTGCAGGAAGATGTTTGTGTTGTGCTTGGCACCACCCTGATACAGCCTTTTTACCTGGGTTTTCTTTGGACCAACATGACAGCTTGCCCCAGATGCATTGGTGGCCTGCTGGATGGCGCAGCACCAAGCATTGCAGCCTATATGACATACGGGTTGCAGGGCAGGTCAGCATTACAAACCTTCAAGGTCTTTTTAGCATGTCTTTACACTGCTTCTTGTGCAGACCACTGTTATGACAGCCAATCTCTGTAGAGTACAAACTTTGGTAGGTGATGGTCATTCTTTTCTTGAGGACCCTTTATTGGTGACACATTGGATATTTAATGTGAAAATTGAATAAGTTACAAATGGTGGGCAAAAATTCAAAAGGTTACCCAAATTGTTACTCTTTTTCAGAGTACAACTTGTTTAAACTATTTCAATGAAAACAGGTACCCTCAGAAATGGGGAAAGTAGACTAGCAATCTGGATTAACAATTTCTGAACATAGACTAAGAAAGGAATAAGCAGGTGAAAAGACAATAGCCCAAAACATGTGGACCTTTTGAACTATAGTGTATATATACATTAATATATTTTACATCTAAATTTTACTTTTGACCTGTGGAAAGGTTCATTAGTTTGGCATTGTGGATGACCTGGATAGGTCCACTGTAGTAAAACTATTAGATGATGCTGATTTTTGGTGGAATACCATAATTCTGTATCAGCCTCCAGATAACTTCACTTTCAAATCCTTTTTCTTGAAATCAACAAAATCAATGATGTGCAGGATTTATTGTGGCAGAATCCTACTTACTCAAGCCTCGATTCATCCACTGCTCTCTTCAACTACTCCACTATAAAGCTGGCCAACACCTTACTGGGGCTGACAGTAGTATGATTCCCTGCCAGTTGTTGTAGATGGTTTCTCAGGTTAAGCAGGCATCCCTTCTTCCATTCTGAGGGATTTGTTTTTGATGCCAAGCTTTTTGTTGTAGTGGATACAGCATATAGGCAGCTGTGCCTCTATTGGGATAATTCCTAGACCTGGAGCTTTACAATTCCTGAAAGATGCAATAGCCTTGCTGATCTCAGCTTTTGTAAGTGGATTCGCGTTCCCTGGTAACAACTCTTCAGTTGGAGGGATATCCAACGTATCCTCCTCAGGTATTCCATTCAAGATAGACGTGCTCCATCCAATACTTGCTCTGTTCTGTTTCACTTCTGGTTGTTCTGCCTTCCTGATCTTTCACAGATTTGCACATAGTGCCATTCTTTCCTGAAGGAACTTTGGTAATAGTGTAGTCTTCATGTCTCATTTACTATCTACGATCTCTGCTTCCGCTGGTAAGTTTTGCATGAGCTCTTGTTTCCACTCTTCACCTTCTTCAGAAACTAACTTGAAGTGAGGTAATTGTGAGCTTTTTAATGGCAACATAATGCTTATTAGTGAGTGAGTGAAGGTACTTGTTAATATAATTGCATTTTACATCTTTCTTTGCTGGTATGGGTTGGACAAATTGCCCCAATCAGTGACTTGTATTTGGTTGGTCAGAGAGACCTCCTCTCACTTTCTATTTTGGCTTGGTTTCTATGGCTTGATATCCTTTCTAGCACCATTCACTTTAGTGTACTCGGTGCAATTTTCTTGCCTCCCTACAAAGTCGAATCCATATAACAGCAAAAGTACGAAACCGAAATCATAAGCAAAAATAATTCTCATTATGATCCACATATTAATGGAATTTATGCGAATTAAATTATTTTCTAAATTATTTTTTAAAAATTATTCATAGATCTAATTATTGCGTAAAGATGACATTAGAATTTGTACATAATTTTGTTAAAATTGAGTATACGATAATTTAATTTTTAATGTTACTTTCGATGAACTAAAATTTCTTTTGATAAAAGGATGCCACAGAATGTACAGCATAGTGATTTCAATATTTTTGTGCAACAATGCTAGTCTCATACTTTAAGGTTTGACATTTTCTAACCATTTTGAGCAAGCACATTTTTTAAATTCTAGTTACGTACATTTTAAGGCAACGGTTATAATATTTTATATACGTACTGTATTTCTCCTAATGGTGTGGCAGCCTCTAATAAACTGACATCCAAACGCTGACCAATTTAAATAGTGACTGTCACAATATCAAAAAAATGTACGATAAAATCGATAATTGTTTTTTGTTTTTTTTTATCATACGGAGTGATACTGAGCAGCAGCTAGTTTACCTAAGTGACAAAATGGTCACAAGAACCTGGTCGAGCGACATGACTTTCCAATATAACAAATCACCATAGAAGCTGCAAACTCAACCCACAACCTCCCAAAAGTAAAAGATTGCAATCATTCACCACTGAGATATCTCAATGGCAAGATCAGATTCATATTATCCTAATAAATTCTGAAATGTGCTTAAGCTATATAGAGATACTTATCTCTCCACCTTTGTCACATTTTCCATCTGACCATCAAGCAAATGATTCAAATAGTGCTTCTTGCTTTATATTGGTCGTGAAAATTCATTTCAATTTTATTCAATTTTAGATGAGAAAACTATATACTGCTTGGAAAAAGACGGCAATGTCAATGATGTCCCATTTGCCAAATTGCGAACGATGGTGTAATGGCTTGTCCGCAATAGCCAACATGGGCAACACTGATCCTATCAATCAGAATTTCAGGCCGTAAATGTTCTGCTTATTCGGAGAATTCAACTCCGAATTAATCCTGATTGTTTATATATTCAAATCTGTTCAAATAAACAACCGGGTAATGCATAGTGTTTGGGAACACATGGTTCACTATACCAGTGTCAATGCCACACACTGCACCTCCTTAAAAACGAAGCCTCCTTTTTGAGCAAGCTCTTAAACTGTTAACGTCAGATCAGCCGTTGGTCGATACACAATCACATTTATTGTGTAACTTGGTGGCAATTGGCCTCATGTTTTCTAATGCACCTGAGCAATGTATTCTTTTCAAACACGAACATTTTCAGTCAGCAAATAAGTGCGCTTCCTAAAATCATGCACGCACTGCTGAGTACCAGCGTTAAACCTGCTGCCGATAGTTCTCAAGTTGACTACCTATTTAGTTCCTGATGATGTAATATCGTCAATTTCACGAATGACAATATCATTACTGGCCTGCATTCTTTGGCACAACCTGTATTGTGCTGTTCCCAAAACAAGCATTTCTCTCGTTGACCAGGGAAATGTATTGCTTTGCAAGTGTTGTCAAATCTGGCCTTTTCTGATTTCGGCAAGTTGATTTCACTGTCTATATTAATGGCAGCTTTACTCTTGATTTTAGCTAGTTTAATAACTTTTGACTTCACGTTACACAATGAAAGCGCTCTGTCAAATAGTTATATTCTTTCCAAGTGCTGGGATCGCACATGATCTGTGAGCTCTGGACAAGGCCACATAAGCCATAGTGTCGGAGAAAACGCCGGTGCCCAAATCAACGACACCATCGACGCTTATTCGTTGTAATTTGTGGATAGAAATTGCATATGCAACACAAATTGATCTCAAGTGATGAACACACCAGGTGAGGTGACAACTAATCAGCTTTGACAGTTTCGACGGAAAATACAGTTTAAACTATCAGATAGAATGTCAATGGAAGCAACCTTTCCAAATTTGTAGTTGAGTCTCTTGAGAGTTACCATCACACCGTTAAAAAAACTGCTGCCCACGTCCGTCTATGTTGAGCTTAAGCATTACTCAAGTACTAACGTCAACTTTAAGGATGGTTTCAAGGTCAAGTCTTGGAAGTTTTTTTCGCTTTGGTGGTCAAATTTTTACTTTTTCTTTGACCTTTGGTTTGCCGCATATTCGAATCAAGAGCCGCAATCTCGACAGAACTAATTCCAAGTTTATCAAGCTTGAAAGGAAAGTGTGTAGTGTGATCGTTGTATTGACTATGGTTTTGGAAAATATATTTGAATAAGGTAACTAATTCCAAGCTTATCAAGCTTGAAAGGAAGGAAGGAGTGAAGTGTGATCGTTGTAATGCTCTCGATGTCTGAAAATATATTAGAATAACTGTTGTCCTTTTCAAAAGACAACAAAGCTAAAGCATGCAGTGAAAGGCTGCTTGGCACAGATTCCACATAAAATCAGTTTTAACATTCTAGCTCACTTCTGTTTGCAACAGTGCTTGGAAGGAAGGGGTGTAGTATGATCGTTGTAATGTCCTCGATGTCTGAAAATATATTAGAATAAATGTTGTCCTTTTTAAAAGACAACAAAACTAAAGCATGCAGAGTAAAGCTGCTTGGCACAGATTCCCTATAAACTCTGTTCTCACATTCTGGCTCACTTCTATTTACAACAGTGCTAGGAAGGAAGGAGTGTTGTGTGATCATTATAATGCCCTCGATGTTTGAAAATATATTAGAATAAATGTTGTCCTTTTTAAAAGACAACAAAACTAAAGCATGCAGAGTAAAGCTGCTTGGCACAGATTCCCCATAAAATCAGTTTAAACATTCTAGCTCACTTCTGTTTGCAACAGTGCTTGAAAGCAAGGAGTGTAGTATGATCGTTCTAATGCACTCGATGTCTGAAAATATATTGGAATAAATGTTATCCTTTTTAAAAGACAACAAAGCTAAAGCATGCAGTGAAAAGCTGCTTGGCACAGATTCCCTATAAACTCTGTTCTAACATTCTAGCTCAATTCTGTTTACAACAGTGCTTGGAAGGAAGGAGTGGTGTGTGATCATTATAATGCCCTCGATGTCTGAAAATATATTAGAATAAATGTTGTCCTTTTTAAAAGACAACAAAACTAAAGCATGCAGAGTAAAGCTGCTTGGTACAGATTCCCTTTAAACTCTGTTCTAACATTCTAGCTCACTTCTGTTTACAACAGTGCTTGGAAGGAAGGAGTGTTGTGTGATCATTATAATGTCTGAAAATATATTAGAATAAATGTTGTCCTTTTTAAAAGACAACAAAACTAAAGGATGCAGAGTAAAGCTGCTTGGCACAGATTCCCTATAAACTCTGTTCCCACATTCTAGCTCACTTCTGTTTACGACAGTGCTTGGAAGGAAGGAGTGTTGTGTGATCATTATAATGCCCTCGATGTCTGAAAATATATTAGAATAAATGTTGTCCTTTTTGAAAGACAACAAAACTAAAGCATGCAGAGTAAAGCTGCTTGGTGCAGATTCCCTATAAACTCTGTTCCCACATTCTAGCTCACTTCTGTTTACAACAGTGCTTGGAAGGAAGGAGTGTTGTGTGATCATTATAATGCCCTCGATGTCTGAAAATATATTATTATAAATGTTGTCCTTTGTAAAAGACAACAAAACTAAAGCATGCAGAGTAAAGCTGCTTGGTACAGATTCTCTTTAAACTCTGTTCTAATATTCTAGCTCACTTCTGTTTACAACAGTGCTTAGAAGGAAGGAGTGTAGTATGATCGTTGTAATGTCCTCGATGTCTGAAAATATATTAGAATAAATGTTGTCCTTTTTAAAAGACAACAAAACTAAAGCATGCAGAGTAAAGCTGCTTGGTACAGATTCCCTATAAACTCTATTCTAACATTCTAGCTCACTTCTATTTACAACAGTGCTTGGAAGGAAGGAGTGTTGTGTGATCATTATAATGCCCTCGATGTCTGAAAATATATTATTATAAATGTTGTCCTTTGTAAAAGACAACAAAACTAAAGCATGCAGAGTAAAGCTGCTTGGTACAGATTCCCTATAAACTCTGTTCTAACATTCTAGCTCACTTCTGTTTACAACAGTGCTTGGAAGGAAGGAGTGGTGTGTGATCATTATAATGTCCTCGATGTCTGAAAATATATTATTATAAATGTTGTCCTTTTTAAAAGACAACAAAGCTAAAGCATGCAGAGTAAAGCGGCTTGGTACAGATTCCCTATAAACTCTGTTCTAACATTCTAGCTCACTTCTGTTTACAACAGTGCTTGGAAGGAAGGAGTGTTGTGTGATCATTATAATGCCCTCGATGTCTGAAAATATATTATTATAAATGTTGTCCTTTTTAAAAGACAACAAAACTAAAGCATGCAGAGTAAAGCTGCTTGGTACAGATTCCCTATAAACTCTGTTCTAACATTCTAGCTCACTTCTATTTACAACAGTGCTTGGAAGGAAGGAGTGGTGTGTGATCATTATAATGCCCTCGATGTCTGAAAATATATTATTATAAATGTTGTCCTTTTTAAAAGACAACAAAACTAAAGCATGCAGAGTAAATCTCCTTGGTACAGATTCCCTTTAAACTCTGTTCTAATATTCTAGCTCACTTCTGTTTACAACAGTGCTTGGAAGGAAGGAGTGTAGTATGATCGTTGTAATGTCCTCGATGTCTGAAAATATATTAGAATAAATGTTGTCCTTTTTAAAATACAACAAAACTAAAGCATGCAGAGTAAAGCTGCTTGGTACAGATTCCCTTTAAACTCTGTTCTAATATTCTAGCTTACTTCTGTTTACAACAGTGTTTGGAAGGAAGGAGTGTAGTATGATCGTTGTAATGTCCTCGATGTCTGAAAATATATTAGAATGTTGTCCTTTTTAAAAGACAACAAAGCTAAAGCATGCAGAGTAAAGCTGCTTGGTACAGATTCCCTATAAACTCTGTTCTAATACTCTAGCTCACTTCTATTTACAACAGTGCTTGGAAGGAAGGAGTGGTGTGTGATCATTATAATGCCCTCGATGTCTGAAAATATATTAGAATAAATGTTGTCCTTTTTAAGACAACAAAACTAAAGCATGCAGAGTAAAGCTGCTTGGCACAGATTCCCTATAAACTCTGTTCCCACATTCTAGCTCACTTCTGTTTACAACAGTGCTTGGAAGGAAGGAGTGTTGTGTGATCATTATAATGCCCTCGATGTCTGAAAATATATTAGAATAAATGTTGTCCTTTTTAAAAGACAACAAAACTAAAGGATGCAGAGTAAAGCTGCTTGGCACAGATTCCCTATAAACTCTGTTCTAACATTCTAGCTCACTTCTATTTACAACAGTGCTTGGAAGGAAGGAGTGTTGTGTGATCATTATAATGCCCTCGATGTCTGAAAATATATTATTATAAATGTTGTCGTTTTTAAAAGACAACAAAGCTAAAGCATGCAGAGTAAAGCTGCTTGGTACAGATTCCCTATAAACTCTGTTCTAACATTCTAGCTCACTTCTATTTACAACAGTGCTTGGAAGGAAGGAGTGGTGTGTGATCATTATAATGCCCTCGATGTCTGAAAATATATCATTATAAATGTTGTCCTTTGTAAAAGACAACAAAACTAAAGCATGCAGAGTAAAGCTGCTTGGTACAGATTCCCTATAAACTCTGTTCTAACATTCTAGCTCACTTCTATTTACAACAGTGCTTGGAAGGAAGGAGTGGTGTGTGATCATTATAATGCCCTCGATGTCTGAAAATATATTAGAATAAATGTTGTCCTTTTTAAGACAACAAAACTAAAGCATGCAGAGTAAAGCTGCTTGGCACAGATTCCCTATAAACTCTGTTCCCACATTCTAGCTCACTTCTGTTTACAACAGTGCTTGGAAGGAAGGAGTGTTGTGTGATCATTATAATGCCCTCGATGTCTGAAAATATATTAGAATAAATGTTGTCCTTTTTAAAAGACAACAAAACTAAAGATGCAGAGTAAAGCTGCTTGGCACAGATTCCCTATAAACTCTGTTCTAACATTCTAGCTCACTTCTATTTACAACAGTGCTTGGAAGGAAGGAGTGTTGTGTGATCATTATAATGCCCTCGATGTCTGAAAATATATTATTATAAATGTTGTCGTTTTTAAAAGACAACAAAGCTAAAGCATGCAGAGTAAAGCTGCTTGGTACAGATTCCCTCTAAACTCTGTTCTAACATTCTAGCTCACTTCTGTTTACAACAGTGCTTGGAAGGAAGGAGAGTTGTGTGATCATTATAATGCCCTCGATGTCTGAAAATATATTAGAATAAATGTTGTCCTTTTTAAAAGACAACAAAACTAAAGCATGCAGAGTAAAGCTGCTTGGTACAGATTCCCTATAAACTCTGTTCTAACATTCTAGCTCACTTCTATTTACAACAGTGCTTGGAAGGAAGGAGTGGCGTGTGATCATTATAATGCCCTCGATGTCTGAAAATATATTATTATAAATGTTGTCCTTTTTAAAAGACAACAAAACTAAAGCATGCAGAGTAAAGCTGCTTGGTACAGGTTCCCTATAAACTCTGTTCTAACATTCTAGCTCACTTCTGTTTACAACAGTGCTTGGAAGGAAGGAGAGTTGTGTGATCATTATAATGCCCTCGATGTCTGAAAATATATTAGAATAAATGTTGTCCTTTTTAAAAGACAACAAAACTAAAGCATGCAGAGTAAAGCTGCTTGGTACAGATTCCCTATAAACTCTGTTCTAACATTCTAGCTCACTTCTATTTACAACAGTGCTTGGAAGGAAGGAGTGGTGTGTGATCATTATAATGCCCTCGATGTCTGAAAATATATCATTATAAATGTTGTCCTTTGTAAAAGACAACAAAACTAAAGCATGCAGAGTAAAGCTGCTTGGTACAGATTCCCTATAAACTCTGTTCTAACATTCTAGCTCACTTCTATTTACAACAGTGCTTGGAAGGAAGGAGTGGTGTGTGATCATTATAATGCCCTCGATGTCTGAAAATATATTAGAATAAATGTTGTCCTTTTTAAAAGACAACAAAACTAAAGCATGCAGAGTAAAGCTGCTTGGCACAGATTCCCTATAAACTGTTCCCACATTCTAGCTCACTTCTGTTTACAACAGTGCTTGGAAGGAAGGAGTGTTGTGTGATCATTATAATGTCCTCGATGTCTGAAAATATATTAGAATAAATGTTGTCCTTTTTAAAAGACAACAAAACTAAAGCATGCAGAGTAAAGCTGCTTGGTACAGATTCCCTTTAAACTCTGTTCTAATATTCTAGCTCACTTCTGTTTACAACAGTGCTTGGAAGGAAGGAGTGTAGTATGATCGTTGTAATGTCCTCGATGTCTGAAAATATATTAGAATAAATGTTGTCCTTTTTGAAAGACAAAAAAACTAAAGCATGCAGAGTAAAGCTGCTTGGTACAGATTCCCTTTAAACTCTGTTCTAATATTCTAGCTTACTTCTGTTTACAACAGTGTTTGGAAGGAAGGAGTGTAGTATGATCGTTGTAATGTCCTCGATGTCTGAAAATATATTAGAATAAATGTTGTCCTTTTTAAAATACAACAAAACTAAAGCATGCAGAGTAAAGCTGCTTGGTACAGATTCCCTTTAAACTCTGTTCTAATATTCTAGCTTACTTCTGTTTACAACAGTGTTTGGAAGGAAGGAGTGTAGTATGATCGTTGTAATGTCCTCGATGTCTGAAAATATATTAGAATAAATGTTGTCCTTTTTAAAAGACAACAAAGCTAAAGCATGCAGAGTAAACTGCTTGGTACAGATTCCCTATAAACTCTGTTCTAACATTCTAGCTCACTTCTATTTACAACAGTGCTAGGAAGGAAGGAGTGGTGTGTGATCATTATAATGCCCTCGATGTCTGAAAATATATTAGAATAAATGTTGTCCTTTTTAAGACAACAAAACTAAAGCATGCAGAGTAAAGCTGCTTGGCACAGATTCCCTATAAACTCTGTTCCCACATTCTAGCTCACTTCTGTTTACAACAGTGCTTGGAAGGAAGGAGTGTTGTGTGATCATTATAATATCCTCGATGTCTGAAAATATATTAGAATAAATGTTGTCCTTTTTAAAAGACAACAAAACTAAAGCATGCAGAGTAAATCTGCTTGGTACAGATTCCCTATAAACTCTGTTCTCACATTCTAGCTCACTTCTGTTTACAATAGTGCTTGGAAGGAAGGAGTGTAGTATGATCGTTGTAATGTCCTCGTTGTCTGAAAATATATTAGAATAAATGTTGTCCTTTTTAAAAGACAACAAAACTAAAGCATGCAGAGTAAAGCTGCTTGGCACAGATTCCCTATAAACTCTGTTCTAATATTCTAGCTCACTTCTGTTTACAACAGTGCTTGGAAGGAAGGAGTGTTGTGTGATCATTATAATGTCCTCGATGTCTGAAAATATATTAGAATAAATGTTGTCCTTTTTAAAAGACAACAAAACTAAAGGATGCAGAGTAAAGCTGCTTGGCACAGATTCCCTATAAACTCTGTTCCCACATTCTAGCTCACTTCTGTTTACAACAGTGCTTGGAAGGAAGGAGTGTTGTGTGATCATTATAATGCCCTCGATGTCTGAAAATATATTAGAATAAATGTTGTCCTTTTTGAAAGACAACAAAACTAAAGCATGCAGAGTAAAGCTGCTTGGTGCAGATTCCCTATAAACTCTGTTCCCACATTCTAGCTCACTTCTGTTTACAACAGTGCTTGGAAGGAAGGAGTGTTGTATGATCGTTGTAATGTCCTCGATGTCTGAAAATATATTAGAATAAATGTTGTCCTTTTTAAAAGACAACAAAACTAAAGCATGCAGAGTAAATCTCCTTGGTACAGATTCCCTTTAAACTCTGTTCTAATATTCTAGCTCACTTCTGTTTACAACAGTGCTTGGAAGGAAGGAGTGTAGTATGATCGTTGTAACGTCCTCGTTGTCTGAAAATATATTAGAATAAATGTTGTACTTTTTAAAAGACAACAAAACTAAAGCATGCAGAGTAAATCTCGTGGTACAGATTCCCTAAAACTCTGTTCTCACATTCTAGCTCACTTCTGTTTACAACAGTGCTTGGAAGGAAGGAGTGTAGTATGATCATGTCTTCGATGTCCGGAATATATTAGAATAAATGTTGTCCTTTTTAAAAGACAACAAAGCTAAAGTATTCAGCTAAAGTAAAAATTGTCTATATCATAATCATTCATAAGGTCTTTGACTCACCATCGTTGGCAGACACCTGGTGTCAATTCTTTTCTGCCAGTGCAACACATTGCTTCCATATTCTTTCGGTCCCACTGTGTATTTTGTCCACTATAACACAGTGTGGGGGCGCCTTTTTACAGCCTGCTGTGACTTTTATTCGTTTCGTCCAGCTGTTCACCTTTTTAAACAATTTGCCATTTCGTGCATTGTAAAGCACTATGCTCTATTTTTCTTCAGTTTGGTAGCCGGGGAATTTGAGGCTCCACTATGATTGTGTTCATTTTGTTAATGTCAGGTGATGCAGGGTGAAATTTTGTGCCTGCAAGGGAAGAGTGGGACGAAATGGGTTCGGGCATTTGGGTGGGTGTGGGATGGGGGTCCTCGTTCAGTTTGTATCTTCCTCCTTTCTGCTCTTCCTTCTAATTTCCCATCCATTCTTGGTTAGGTTTCCTTTTGTACTTCCGTTGGTGGAGGTGCAGTTTTTTTTTTTTTACGGACACTGGCGCTAATGTGACATTTTTGGTCACATTTGTAACGAGGGTCCTGCCCTCCACTCTAGACCCTGAGCGTTATATCGTCGACCATTATGGTTTTTACCATCTCTTTGCCTGAATCACCATATTCAGGGTCGGTCTGCCCCTGCCAATTCTTGTAAGCAGTGCTAGTGGTTTGGAGGATGGCTATCTTATCCTCCATGCCCAGCAATATCGCTGTCACCAGCCAGGCCACATTTATCTTAGGGTTCTTCTACCCTCACTCTAGAAGCATGCCTTCCAAAGTATATGGGTAGAAGAATTACCTTATCAGTTTTCAGGAGGGTCGCCACGTGTCACCTGGCTGTGGTTCCATCCCAGAACCGCACCTCTACCTTTCCGAATTTTCTCTTTCTAGCCAGGTGGGAAATTTCCTGATAGGTTTTATTGCCTTTTCATTTTTCCCGTTCGTCATTAATTCTCTGGGCCTTAACAGAATAAGTTTTGTAGGTTATCATTCTGCTCTTGGCCCCCTGGGAGGAGATACTTTTACGTCGTGCTCCTCCCTATGAGTTGTCCAGCTCTTCTGTGCTCACTTCCTTGTTGTGGCCTTTGGCCACCGCCACAAATTTCATTCTTTCCTCCTTGTCCATCTCAACAATTGCTTCGGGTAATTCGTACCAAGGGGTAACGCACCATCAAAACTGTCGTGAGGCAGCAAAAACAGATGTGAAACCACGCGACAATTAACCTTAATGACCTTCGTCATAACACGCAAAAACGTTCAGTACTCTCAGTATGTAATTCATAAGTGTAAAGCTTTCTTTATTACCCACAACATAGAGGGGACAATACAAGGTGAGGACAAAAAACGAATGTAAGGGATGAATAAAATAATGGATGGAAAATGAAATGAAGCCGTTCGCCACCCCCACTTCCGAGCGACTTCATTTAACTTGTTAGTACTACTTTAAAACAAGGTTAATCTTCATCTTCCTGAAGAATGTCTATATTATAATCATCGCGAAGATCACAGTGCTCTTTCCACTTTGGTAATTGGTTGGGGGTCAATTTTCTTGACCCAGTATTCAGTCCTTATCGTAGTTTTTTCTCGACAGTTGTTCCAAGTATGCCGCCACATAATGGTATCGCCATGCTAAATCGGAAAATGTTACCGTATTTACTTGTCTCGTGTGTCTATTTAAGGGTAAAGTTCGATTCCAGGCAGTGACCCATGTGTCTAATGGTAAAGTTCGATTCCAGGCAGTGACCTGAATAATAACGAAAAATACCTTAGGAATGAGAAGCCAGGTTTGAAATTTCCCCACAACACCTGATGAAGGCTGGAAGTGTATATCAGCCGAAACGTTGTGTTAACAACAAACAAGATGACAAATATCCTCAAATGTAAATAGTCCTTTGTTCTGTCATAAATAACAATGCAGTTTTTCTTAGTGTGGGAGAGGGGCAGTTTTTGGGCTCCTGTGTGCTTGTTTGTCATTGTGTCGGTGGGGTGTGGAGAGGGTTGGTGTCTGTAGGGTAGGGTGGGGTGTGGTTGGGAGTCGGGTAGGTGTGGGATGGCAGTCAACATTCACAGGGTTTCTTTTTTTTTCTCTTTTTCTACCAGCCTTTTCCCATTCATTTCCTTCATTCACCTTCTTTCTCGGCACTTATATTGTCTTTCGGCGGCACTGATGGTGCGGCTTCTTCCCTGCTTAACGGGCATTTCTTTGGTCTTTATGGGCGGTGGACAGTCCGCTCTATGCGTTAGCCATTTTAGTAACAGTAAACTTATGACGTTGAACCTTCTACATTTGTCTTCTAAAGGACATGATTTTTTTTTTTACGTGTGCAGTATGTAGTAGCACTTGTAGCATCGCGGTATTCTGCCCTCCACTCTGATCCTGAGTGTCACATCTATGGTGATGGTCTCCACTATGCTTTCGAGGTCTTCCGGGGCCACCTGGATTATCATGTCCAAGCTCTGCTCTTACCAGTTCTTGTGCGCCATTCTTGTAGTTTGGACGGACACTTTTCTTCGTTGTCCAGCAGTATGGCAGCTACTAGCCAGGCTACAAGTCTCAGTGGGTGTATCTCCTAATCTAAACCTGGAAGCACGTCTCCCAAGGTATATGGGTAGAAGTACCACTTCCATCTTTTAAGGGCATTCCCGAGTGTAGCCTGGCAGTAGCTACCTCAGGGAACTGCACTTCCACTGTACTAAAGTTTAAAAATCTGGCAAGGGATTTCTTACCTTGCCAGAGGAATAAAGCTTTTTCAACTTACACAGTCGTTGTGGTGTATTTTCTTTTTGACAGATTATGTCCTGTATCTGACAGTTCTCTCTTAGGTTGCTTTTAAAACTTCTTTGGGAGGGGACACCTTTACACCGCACCTTTACATCGCACTCTTCCCTACGAAGCATGTTCTAATATTTGCTTAGTCCTGATAATTCAATTTCGTTGCTGTGGCTCTTGGTCACTGCTGCAACATTTCTTTCCTCTATTTGTTCCTCCATTGCATTCACTGCCCTCAGTAGCTCCTCCGTGGAAGACGTAAGTTCTGAGGAGCTGAGGTTTTCATGTACCATCCTTGACACCAGTGCTACCTCCTTTGAAGAAGGGGAAACAGTGCTACCCCCTTCGAAGAAGGAGAAAGCATCAACAAACTGCTGTAAGACAGTAAAACAAAATGTAAAACAGTGTTTAAAAACCACGAAACCAACATTCAACAAATTTTGACTTGCATGACTTCAACTGTAGTACATAAGAGTAAGTAATCCATAAATGTAAAGAATAGTAGTGATTGATTGTTGCTTTATTTGGTGCAAACCTTGCAGAAATGCAAGGTAAAAGAAAAATTATATTGGACATAACCGTAGGTGTAGGAGTGGCCGTGTGGTAAGTAGCTTGCTTACCAACCACATGGTTCTGGGTTCAGTCACACTGCATGGCACCTTGGGCAAGTGGCTTCTCTAGCCTTGGATCGACCAAAGCTTTGAGTAGATTTGGTAGACGGAAGCTGAAACAAGCCCGTCGTGTGTGTGTGTTTTTGTTTGTTTCTCCCCACTATCATTGCTTGACAACCAATGCTGGTGTTTGTCTCCGTAACTTAGCAGTTTGGCAAAAGAGGCCAATAAAATAAGTACTAGGCTTTCAAAGAATGTCCTGGGTGTTGATTTGTTCGAGTAAAGGTGATGCTCCATTGTAGCCAGTCAAATGACTGAAACAAAATAAACTCCACTCAGGTAATGCAGGCTCAGCTAGTTAGGGCGAGAGGCCTGCTCAAGATAGGAGTGTCTATGTTGGCATCTTGTTCTTCGACGATATGTCCATGATGCAATGGATACACCTCAAATGGTAGTTCAGTTTCTTCTATTTTGCAAAGATTGCTCTCATCTCTTACCTACAGCTATTGTATAACTTCATAAACGCCATAAGAGTTCGAAACACAATGTATATGGAATTTCATCAATTGTTGTATGCAGTACTGAAGAATTTTTGCTGAATTCCATGTGGTGATGGTTTTGTTAGGTCAGCCTTGATTGTGCAAACCTATAATCAGAAAGTCCACCTGAGCATTTTCTTTCCACTTATTGTCCAATGTGCATTTCCTTTTAAATAGCAATGTGAACCGGGGGGGGGGGGAATTTTAGGTGGTATTCTTAAGGGCAAGTGACTCCAGAAGCTCACTCTTCAGTTATTCTGACCAGCACTTGTCTGCAAAGCCAGAAAAATGGTGGGTAGCATGTTTCTGATTTATAAGCCGCTTCAGTTTTATAACTTTTATTTCAATAATGTCAGTGTTTTGTGTTTTTCATGTACTTGTACCTCTCCTCATGTGTAACCACCAACTCTTTAAGTCTGGTGACTATCTGATTCTTCTATCTTCTACTGCTCATATTAATTGTTGCATCAATCCTATGATTCTATCAATGCCTCTGAGTCTTGGCACTATAGAGATGGTAGATTTTGGTACAAGTTTTTAACTTGAATGTTTTCAGCTAAAATTTGTTCTTGAACTGTTTGCTAAAGTAGTTTCAATGACAATATCCAAGACGTAATAAAAATGTTACCATGCAGACATGGTTGTGTAGTTAAGAAGTTTGATTTGCAAGTATGTGGTTCTGGGTTTGATGCCACTGCACAACACTTTGGCAACTGTTCTACAATTGCCTTAAATATGATTGAAGGAAACTATACAGAAGCACTTGGTATTTTTTCTTTATTACTTGCCACCATTATTTCATGTGGCCTATTTATATATAGGCACAGGTGTGGTTCTATGGTGACAAGTTTGCTTCCCAACTATATGGTCTTGGGTTCAATACCACTGCATACCACCTTGCTTTTGATTGGCAGTGAATTCCTGCAGATTGATGGAAACTGTGCAGTGCATTTACATGGACAGTGTATCAATAGCAGGATCAGCAGAACATTTAAGAGGTGAATATCCATTGTCTATTAGGATATGAAGCCAAGTTACCAAACTTTCCTGGGATTGGTTGATAGATTAGGAATTCAAAGCATATGTGTAAGGTTTATGATGTGAATAAATGGAGAAAAATAGAACCTTCTAACATGTACAAGAAATGGTCAACACTGCTATGCTGCAAAAACAATTCATTTCAGCTTGTGATAGATTCTTAGAAAAGAGAAGTTGCCACATCAGCACATTGCTGAAGGATGCCACCAAACTCTGCATCAGATGCATCAATTAACAAGCTTTTTACCACTTAGACAGCAATGTACTCATACATGTTCAAACACTCCAACATGTGAATGTACGCAAGTTTCTGTGTATTTGTTTCAGCACTGCTACTTGGTGTATGTGTATTTTGTACATTTGAAGTTTTGGTGTGTTATATAAGGATTCTTCTTGTCAGTTTCATGAGGGTCCAGTCTTTTTTATCTATTTCATGAGGGTTCAGCAGCCTGTATTATAAATGTTAGACTACCCACACAGATGGCTTGTTTTCAGTGGTAAAGGGGATGGTATTGTGGTTTATGTGGGAGATTTGAAGTAAAGACGCCTACCTTCTCTTTGTCGACACAGACCTCTCTGGCAGTAATGCACCCTTCTATGTGGCCCGACCTGAACGCTAAAAATAGCTGCTGCTTTTCCCTTACCTTGACAAAGCGCTCACACGACCAGCTCTGTTGGCTACCCTGATCAAAAAGGACCAATGCTCCCCTGCCTGCATGTATCATTCCTTCCTCTACAAGTCAGCCCCAAGTTCTGGTCAGCTCCCCAGCTGCTGACGTCATCCCACGGGTATAGGACTGGCCACACTTTTCTGAAATGTTAATAGCAGAAAGGTGGTACAAATGTTTGAACAAAATACTCATGGTTCAGCATCAGAATTGGTATGAAGCAACACAGTAGTCAGTTAAGACAATTTCTTTTAAGGCAGCACACTCTACACCATTGAGAGTAATAAGATGATTCTTATATGTATGTATGTATGTATGAATGATGCATAAGATATTCATGAGGTAGTTGGAGTTCCACATATTGGGGAATAAATCAATGATAGGAAATCACAAATTTTCCTCTTCTTGACATTGAAGAAACTAAGATAGATTTGGCTTTATTGATAGGATGAATACTTTATCATATGTCCTAGGAAATATGAAGAAATCCCCAAAAAGGCATTTACTGGATTTACTTGGGTTTATAATAATACCATTACGCAAAAGATGATCAGTATACCATCAATTGCCTTAATATTGCACTTAATGTTTCTAGATATAAACCATTTTAATTATTAGCAACAGTTCTGTATGGTGAGGGTAGCATATTCTTAAAAGCATTTTTGTACATTTTAACTGCAATAATTGACAAAATTAATGCCTCTGTCTTGTTTACTATATTATTTCCTTTGATCACCTGCTTCTTAGTTCACTGCCATTGTTTTTTTTTTTTTTGTATTTTTTTTTTTTGTATTTACTAAATGGAAATCTAAATCCTTTTTTTTTTGTATTTACTAAATGGAAATCTAAATCCTTGCTTTGCTTTTTCCCCCTGGGCCATTTTCTTAACACCATCTGTATGGTTGCTAATGTACATTACTTAATACCGAGGAAATAACTCTTTCTAATAACTAGGCTCATCTCTTACCTTGTGTTTACTTTCTTTTCCGCTCTTAAGCCACGCTCTCAAGATTTAGTTGCATCATCTTGCGAATTTTTGTTGCACCATATTTTCCAACATTTTAACATGAGGTGATCTAGTTATACTAATTATATCACCAACTATGATAAAGTAAGATGATATTGCTAAATATCTTATATACAATCGGTTTTGTTTTTTTATATAAACTAATACTAAAACTCAGATTAAAGTACATGAACAGAAATGTACATGGAGTTCTCAGTATTGGTTATTTCTCACACAATTTAAGGTTTAGATTGTGATGTACAAATTTGTATGATTTCGCACGCACGCACGCAACAGACTGGGTTTCAAGGGCCCACAACTTTTTAACATTCTCCCAAAGAGCCTGAGGAACTTGCACAAAGTAGATGTAGTGGTTTTTAAATCAAAGCTGGACATCTTCCTGTCGAGAGTCCCAGATGAACCTACCTCACGGCAAGAGGTGCAAATGAGAGTAGCTATATCAAACTCCATTCTTCACCAAGTGCCACATATTAGACGAGGTTCTTCGCAATGACAGTGTAGCACAAAACGGCGGTGCATCAGCATGGCCACAGCTCTGAGCTGAAACTAGAGAAAAAAATATATATATATATATATATATTAAACTATGGTTGCAGAACAAACAAATATAAGGTCATCCACGTAACATTTCATATCTCGAACATTTAATCACATAATGCTTTTTTTCTTTCACATAAAATATACCTGCATAAAATCACAGAAGATGAAACACAACTCATCAATACAAGCATATAAGATGTGTGAATACAGTCCATCATGGTTAAAAGTTAATGATTAATACTTTAGCGACTAAAAAAAATATTTAACATAACATCTAGAATAATAAATACATAAAAATATAAAGAAATATATAAAGATATAAAAATACAAAAATATATATATAGGAAACATATATAAATATATAAGGTAAGATAAAAGTTCGTTTAGAAATTTTTTTCGATTAAAAATTACTTTTCAAGATAAGGGAAAACCTATTGTTAAAAGCCAGTGTCCAAGCAAAAAAAAGAACCATAGTTTAATATGTCTCATTTGAGTACTTCTATAGCAGTCCTATTAAACATTTTGTTCCTGATAAACAATCACTTTATTATTGATATATATTCATTTAGAGATAGTAGGTCCCTTCATCCCACCATATAAAAGGAGTTTTAGTTTAAATACTTACTATTTTATAACTTGGCTACACGTGTTTCTTGAGGCACATTTCTCGATTCCTTAACCACGCTGTGTTTTACTGGAACCATTCTTAAAATATACCCCAATCATCAAGCCTCTATATCACTTTCTCATAGTTTGATACTATGAATTATATTTTAATTTTTTAAACAAATAAGTATGTGTAAAATAGGCTCGCCGGACCTTACTGTACAAGCCATAATTTAATTCAAATAAAAAATTATAAAATAAAGATGAAAATTAAAAAATATAAATGAAAATAAAAATTTACAAAAACTATGTTCTTACATAACTTATGTCTACAAGTATAAAATTAATATATAGGGATAAAAATGTACTTGTGATGATATAAAATGAAAGGAATGGCAAAAAAAATGTATTCAAATAAAAATGGAAGCAATGACAAATATTTTCAAATAGAAACCATAGTACGAATGATGAAATGCAAAATTTACAAATGACACAAATGATAACAATTAAAAATTTACAAAGTGAAAATAACTTAAGGGTAACGTAAAGGAATATATACAAATCACCATTCACTCCATTGTCCTCCTACGTCTTAATTACAGCTTGGCATCGCAAGGTCCAGCGAACTACCTCAACTACCGGGAAATATACCTCAAGAAACATGTGTAGCCATGTTATAAAGTAGTATTTAAATTAAAATTCCTTTTATATGGTGGGATGAAGGGACCTACTATCTCTAACTGAAAATATATATTTCCTCATTGAGAATAATTTGAACCCCTGTTATGCCGGAATTTTTATTCCCTAACAAATAAAATTATATATATTACGGAAATGTACTTGCATAGCAAGTGACCTGACCTGATCTGTGATCGTGTGCTGGAACGAAAACAATTGCAGCATGGAAGGTGTTTATATGCCATTTAAGAAACATGCAAAAACCGTTAGATTCACTTCAACATTTAAATTTAATTTGTCAATATTTTTGGCGCTTTGAGACTGCAACCTGTTCATTGACAAAATTCTGTAGTGACACCTTGGGCAATTGATTTCTACAATAGTCTTAGGTCAACTAGTCTTGAGTACATTTGGTAGATGGAAACTGAAAGAAGCCCATTGTATGTGTAGACCCTTGACATGTGAAGCTTAAAAATGAACCTCACTGTCAATGTTCATTTCTAGCCTTCTGTGGAAAAATATCTGGTTATGGGGAAATATTGACTTTATTTAAACACAGTGGAGGGTTGGTGACTGGAAAGGCACCTGGCTGTAGAAAATCTACCTCAATAAAATCCAAACCCATGCAAGCATGGAAAAGTGGTTTCCTGCTTCTTCTGGGTTGGCTTTTGCAGTTTCCTAATGGAAATACAAATCTTTCATTTTTTCCTCCATTTTTTTAAATTGATATTTTGTCACTAATTGATGGCAAAAGCTGACTCAGTCAATCAGTCGCACTGATTAACCATTCTAGTTTATTGAACACTCTCCTTTTAGGACTTACTATGATCTGTTATCAAGCAAGTTTGTGAATGACAATTTTTCCAAAGATAGCACCGTACCACTTTATTAGATGACCTGACGGAACCTAAAATGAAACCTTATTGGCTACAAGCTTATCAAAATGTAAAATGCTACTTCATATTGATATTTAAAATTGGTGAAATCAGCATACAGGAATGCTATTTATTTGGGTTATGTTTTAACATCAAATGTTACCAAGGTTGACTTAGGTCTTTCATCCCTTTGGGATTGACCCCAGTAGACAACTGGTACATATTTTATCAATGTAATCTACTTCCCATTTCTTCATTTGTCTTTGCTATATCACTTGTGGATGTTCAACTCTGGAGCAAATTTCCCTCCAGGCTCTGCAAGATGACCTTATGCATGTCAACTCTGAGACTGCAGTCCTGTCCTGCAGAAGTTGATATACATGATATACATGATATGCATCTGACCACTCAACTTAAATGTCTCTATTGGGTACACAATGACAGGATGATATTTGCGAAAAGTGACCTGCGAATTTTAGCCATCTGGCTGACCGGTGGTCAAGATCCACGTAACTTGATATGTAGGCAGCATAAAAAGTAAAGGCTTTGTGCAGAAGTCAAATGTACGTGATGTCTAGTAATTTTCTACTCTAGGCACAAGGCTCAAAATTTCGGGAGAGGGGCCCAGTTGATTAGTAATTATTGTTGGGCCACTGAGAGCCCAGTATTCAGGACTGTTGAGCAGAAAAGATTCTACTGTAGCAGGAAGCAGACAGTTTTACATTAAGTTTTGATACTTTCCAAATTTTTCATAGCAAGTTGGATGCTTCACAAATGTGAAGTGACTCCTGGTTTGTCAGGAATTTGAGCATCTGTGAGTGTGATGCCACCTGCAAAATCAAAATTAGTGAAACTTTGTGGGGACAGTTATGCCTACTTCAGATACCTTAGCATACTGCAGTACGTAGTCTGTGACTATAATGGAAAGGAAAGAAGCTTAGGTGTCCTCATTGGTGCATAAGAAATAAATTTTGCAGTTTGCATGGATAGAGCAGATACCATTTGCTCTCTGTCCAGTGGACAGTCAATAGCTTTGATATTCAGATATCTTTACTGAGATGGTTTCAGCGAGTAACTTATCTGTCGAGCTCCATCAGATGTCAAGCTGACCAGAATCATTCCTGTTCTGAAAAAGGAAAACCTAAGAGAACACTCCTCATATTGTGGCATTAGCCAGGTGTCCTGCTCAACCAACCTTTTCAATCTTACTTGTTCACTTTGATCTGAGTAATATTTCAGTAGGGCCTCAAACGATTAAGGTTTTTGCAAAGGCTGCTTTTTTTTTTTTTTTTTTTTTAAATTGCTGGCATTGAGCCTATTTTAGAATCGTTTATTAGAGGCTGAAGAGCCCTAATCTTTTTGAATGGAACATTGATCTAAAGAAATGTCTGCTTTTGAAAGTATGTAAGAGTCCTAGCAGGACCACTGCAATTCCTCTTTCAGAGCTTCCTTGCAACTGGCAAACTTCCAAGAAAACTGAAGGAAGGTAAAATATGCCCTATTCATAAAGGAGGTAGCAGAGCGGAGGCCAAGAACTACAGACCTATCTCTCTGACCTCACACATCAGCAAGGTCATGGAAGGAATAGTCAGAAGGAAACTAATCACCTTCCTTGAAGAAAATGACTTACTGCCTGACACCCAACATGGTTTCCGACCAGGAAGAAGCTGCTTAACTCAGCTCCTACAACACTGACTGGGTGCTGAAACGACTGCTCAACCACTCAAATGTGGAAGTCATATATCTTGACTTTGCAAAGGCCTTTGATAAAGTCGATCATGGAATGATATGTCACAAACTGCATGATCTTGGCATAGTTAGAAAATTGGGAGAATGGCTTCATGACTTTCTGAAGGATAGAAGTCAGGTGGTAGTAGCCAATGGGGCCACTTCCAGTAACATGCAAATAGTGAGCGGTGTTCCACAAGGCACTGTCTTGGGACCACTACTGTTCATAATGGCCCTCTCAGACATGCCCTCAGCCACACAGCCACGATCACAAGTTATGCAGATGATGCAAAAGTTTCACAGGCAATACAGAACCCTGAAGACACTAAGCACCTGCAATGTGAGCTGGACAAAATATATGTGGGCTGAAAAGAATAGCATGCAGTTCAATGCTGAAAAGTTTCAAGCTTTATGCTATCAGCATGCAAAACTAAATGCAATACCCAATAAATACACTGGACTTGGAGGGATTGCAATCCCAGAGGCACAATCAGTGCGAGACCTGGGTATTTACATGAGTGATGATGCAACCTTTCATGTGCATGTTGCTAAATTGGCAATGAAATGTAGGTGGCTGACCGGATGGATTCTTAGAACCTTTAGAACAAGAGACCAGGAAGCCATGATGGTCCTCTGGAGGACACTTGTCCTAAGCCACTTTGACTATTGCTCTCAGCTACGGTCACCATCCAGTGTCAAGTTAATCACAGAACTTGAGGCAATCCAACGAAGCTACACGAAGAAGATAGCCTCTGTGCAGCATATAAGCTATTGGGAAAGACTCAAGAGATTGAGACTCTATTCCTTAGAGCGTAAGTGAGAAAGATATGCCATAATATACATCTGGAAGATCCTAGAAGGACTTCTCCCAAACTTTGGCATCGAGAGTTACACAAATGCCAGAACTGGGCACCACTGCATAGTGCCAAGGACTCCAAATTTGCCATCAAGATGTAGGACGAGATACTGTGATAGCCTGGGCTTCCGAGGCCCACAGCTCTTCAATATCCTCCCGAAGAACCTAAGAGACCTGCATGGGGTGGATGCAGATGTCTTTAAAATAAAACTGGATCTCTTCTTGTCAGGTGACCCAGATGAACCAACTTCACGGCAGGAGGTGCAGATGAGGGCAGCTGCATCGAACTCTCTCATGCACCAAATGGCAATTGCTAAAAAGCATTTCGTGAAGTAAAATCATGTAGCAACACCAAATGGCGGTGCCCCGGCATGGCCACAGCTTGTGAGCTGAAACTAGATAAAAATTTTAAAAATAAAAAAATAAATACGTAAAGCAATATCTTACTGTTTAATAAATTTATCTAAATTAGTCATGCCTGTATCTCTATTGATCATATATAGCTTTGCTTAAGTTTGATTCCTCCTTGGTTGTGCTCAAACATGTCATCTGGATAGTGGATTTATTTTATATACTGTCTTCTTGCTTACTTTTTATTGAACATTGTAAAACAGCAGTTGTTGTACCACAAGACATTAAGGCCTATTTTAACAAACCAATGTTTGTTAATGGTACTGGCTTCACTTCATCAGTTTAAACTCGAATGTATCTCTGAAATATAATTGAAAAATTCCATGCTGGTTAACAAGTGATAAGTGAATTCAATATTAGGGGTTGGTTATGCATGAACTAATCTGGTTTGGTTTTATATTTCTACAAAAAAGTGAAGCCCACTTGCTACTTGGTGGAATATTATCTAATATCCCAGTTACTCGATTTTTGTAATTTCAAAATGAGTGGAGGAAATAGGAATGGGCAGTTTGAGATGTAAAATATGAAAATTGTATTATTTTATCTTTAATATTTGCTTTATAATTTTTAAGCCTATTGGTACCTTTTAACAATTGACACTACTTGATTAACAATGTAATCAATATTAATATGCTAGTTCTGACACCACTAGCATATTAAATCGGGTGTCTGGTTCAAGGGTGCATACAAAGAAATCTGAGCTCTTGTTTGATCTGTCAAACTGGTGAAGTCGAAGATTACTTTTGAGGAATTTTGATTAACCAATGAATAGCCAGAAGTCACCTTTTGGAATTAAGGTGACTTTGGCTATGAATATTCACATGCAGATTGAAACTCTTAAATTTGTGAAGTACTGTGGTACTTTCATTGTATTATGGGGTAAATGCATTTATTAGTGTGGGACCACTCATCAGTCTGTTGTGCACATTTGACATTTTTTTTTAAGTTACGAACTGACAAAGTAATTATTTTTGCTATACTTTGCTTTTGTGGTCAATAAATACTAGTTGACCACTAGGGTTGATGAAATTAGCTTCCCCTCCCCTTCAACTTCAGTTTGATGGATCAAACTAGATCTAAGGTCTCTTTACAGTTTCCCTTGAAACGGACAGCTGACTTAAAACAAGCTTTGCTGGAACTGGATAATGAATTTTATTTTATATGGTCTGATCAATAAATATCCAGACTATTGCCATAGTAATGAAGTTAAAGCATGCAGTGAACCTTGAACTCTGCCATGCATGTGCACTGTTTTAACATTCTAGCACACTTCTGCTGTTTACAGCAGTGCTTGGAAGGAACTTGTGTAGTGTATGATCATTGCATTGAGCAGAGAATATGCATCAAATTTTGCTAAAAGCTTGGCGATACCTCAAAAGTGCTGGCCTTGTGAGAAAATCAAAATTTATCAGAGGCTGGAGAAAGCTAATATTTTCTGGATTGGACATCCATGCAAAGAAACTCTTGCTTTTGAAATGGAATATACATAAACCAAGGCCCTTTCAATTAGTCCTTTCGCTAAATTAGTTATATATCTCTGTAGATCTGATATACCCTTATTTAGTTTCCTTAGTTGTGCATAAATGAGTCATCTAGATAATGAATTTTATTTTACATGTTCTGATCAATAAGTATCCAGACTATTGCCATAGTAACAAAGTTAAAGCATGCAGTGAACCTTGAACTCTGCTGTGCATATGCACTGCTTTAATGTTCTAGCTCACTTCTATTTACAGCAGTGCTTGGGAGGAACGTGTGTAGTGTATGATCATTGCATTAACCATGACAGAAAATTGAGCAGAGAATATGCATCAAATTTTGTCAAAAGCTTGGTGATACCTGCTCAGAAGCCTACGCAAAGCTTTCAAAGTTTTCATCAATCTCAACACAAGATCTTGTGCAACTGAAACTGGAGTCTTGTTCAGCTGAAAGTTTTGGTACAAACTTGGCAGATGCAGGTCTTGTGCCCAAATCTTCAGTGATAATGAACTGAACTGTAGCTAATCTGCACATCCTCTGATAACCCATGGATTACCCCTGAGCAGGTATTGCCATGACAACTTTCTCTGTCATGGTTAGTACAATGATCTCTTGCTACACACCTTCCTTCCAAGCACTGCTGTAAACGGTGGAAGTGAGCTAGAATGTTAAAACTTAGCGTGCATGCACAGCAGAATTCAAGGTCAATCTGTGCTAAATGGTTTCATTTTGTGTGCTTCAGCTTCATTACAAAATGTTTCTTTTGGCTTTATAACTTTTAAGTTTACTGGTACCTTCAATTTATATGCTAATTGATTAGTAATGCAATCAATATTTGATACCGGTTCCAGCAAAGCCTGTCTTAAGCCAACTGTCTGTTTCAAGGGTACCTGTAAAGGGACCTAGTTTGATCCATCAAACTGATAAAGTTGAAGATTGCTTTTGAGAAATTTAGATTAAGAAATGAATATCCTAAAATCGCCTTTTAGGAATTAATGTCAACACCAAATGTTTAAGTGTAGCTAACAATCTGTGTTTTTGAATGGCTAATATATATATCTTCCACATAGTATTTTCTGGTTGATAACATAGGCAGATATATTTTCACTCAGTGAAGGAAGACTTGCTGTTTAACATATTTTTGTTAAAATAGACATTAATTCCCTGTGATTCGAGGGTACCTGGAAAGAAACCCGATCTCTTGTTTCATCCATTGAATTGATGAAGTTGAAGATACCTTTGGAGAAGTTTGAGTAACCTATGAATATTCTAAAAATCACCCCTTTTAAATTAATGTTGACACCAATGAGGAATGTTTCAGAAGTTATTTTGTTTTTCAATGGCTAATATGCATCTTCATCATTGTAATTTCAATTTGATAACGTAGAAAGTAACTTGCTTTCATATTTAAAGTGTCAAACTGTCATTACAGTACCAGACAATAATTAGACCATTCAGAGCTGGGGGGAAAAAGTCAACTGAATTCTAATTCCATTTAGATTAGCTCTACTCTTCATCCTTTGGGGTTCATAAAGTACCGGTGACATGAATTATCAATATGCTCTCTCAAACTGCTGGCTTTGTGCCAAGATTAGAATAGCATTAGGAAAATGGCTATTGTAATTCAGCTTCTGAATTAGCCAGGAGTATGTCTGTCCTTGTAGGTATTCAGTTATGGGGGAATCCAGTATAAGGGTTTAATTTCAAATTTTTCAGATTGGGCATATAGTCTCCCCTTTCAGTGATCCATCATTCACTGTATATGGTATTTTTATATCAAGAGAATGACTACAACTGAACAGATATTCCCTGTGATATTCGTACCTCAATTTTCTTTATGGCAATGTCCACTTTACATTTCGTATCTTATGAGAATGATGAAATAAGTACCAGACAGCACTGGGGTCTATATCTCCATAAAAAAAATTACTTGGAGATGCTCCAGCAGTGCTGCAAGTGTCATGGCTAAAACTAGTGAAAGGATTGATGTTTTATGCCATGTTTTGTTTTGCGTTTGTCAATTTCCAGTACATTTTGGATTCTTTGAAATATCAAATAGCAACTCCTATTTACTATCTTGCCTTAGCGATATTTTTTTGATATCTTCTGTATTATCCTTGTGGAAGGATTCCGACTACCCCCAAGTGATAAGTGGACAGCATTTCAATAAAATAAAGAACTGTTGAGTTGACAGGAGCAACTGATTGTAAGTAATTGATTGAACAATTAAGAATATTGAGTCTGATCTTAGTTGGACTGTCTGTGAGGGAGCCATCCTTTTGGAGGAGGAGTCCTATCTTGTAGTGCACTGAGACTGTTTCTTTCGCATAATGAAAGAATGCCTTTGGGTTTGATTTAATGTTTTTTATAACACAGGCTTCTTTGTCTGCTTTTTCCTTCACATAGGATTGTTGCAGCCTTTTTTCGATCTCCATCAGTGTTGTTTTTAGGCGGGACGTTTCACTACTTTTGGGATGTTGGTTGAGACGATTTGCAACTTTCGTCCGTTTTCTCATGAAGATCTTCCTGTCTCTTGGAATCTTGCTCCTATTTGTTTTGGCCTTGTGCTCTGGAACATATTTCTGGCATACGGCTTGCACAGAAGACATGAAACATTCTAGTTTCATGTCAATGTCTGGTGTGGAGAGACATTCCGGCCAGTCCTCTCTGAGCATCTCTTTTTGGATCAATTTCCAGTCTTTGTGGAAGTTCAGATTGGAGAGATTTTGGGTGCTTCCTTTAGGCTGTATGTCTCTGGTTACTTTTGGCCCTAATATAGACAGCTCTATAATGTTATGATCCGAAACTGATGTCGGTGTCACTTTCACATCATGATGTCCATATTGTTCATGAAGCAGAGATCCAGAATGTTATTCGCCCTAGTTGGTTTGAGTACAACTTGCTTCATGAATAAGGCATTGGTGAGGTTGAGCAGGGACTCCACGTGTTCTTGCTTGCAATGATTCATTCCTGAGAGTATGTGACCTTCGGGCCATTTGACGTTGGGAAGTTGAAATCACCCATAAGAAATATGGTCACGTGGTGTTCCAGATTCATGAGGATTTTTAATTCTTGTGAGGCAAGTTTGAAGATTGCCTATGTGATTTGGGGCATCCGGTGGGCAATATGTATTGCATATGACTATATTATGTCTTATGTATACAATTAAAGTGTCACATACCGAATTTGAGTATGTCATTAAGACCTGGGGTGTGAGGTCATCTCGGATGTATACAGCAACTCCACCATGGCCCCTTTCCCTTCTGTCTGTTTGCAGTATGGCATAGTTCGATATGTGTACTTCTGCGTCCTCTATATCAGGGTTGAGGTGAGTTTCCACAAGTGCTATGCATAGGACTTGATTGCATGCAGTAAGATCTCTCAGGAAAGAAATTTTGTTTCTATTTTGATGCAACAGGCCCCCAATATTTAGTAAAAGTATTGGGGTGACGGCTGTGCAGACGTTAGGGGAGGCCATCCCGTGTCTGTTGACTGTGGTGGTCTTGCATAGTGGTGGGCAGGGTTCCTTCTCTGTGCTTGGTGTAGCCAGGTTAGTTGCTGGACAATTCTTTGCGCCATGCATAAAAAAGACTCTTGCTCAGCTGCTGCGTTGTGCAGAACATCTGAGGAGCGCACTTCCTGGGAGACATTTCTTGTGTTCCCTCGGTAAAGTTTTTCTCTTTGAGTCCCCTGAAGTTCTGGCGGGGTGTCGGGTGGGCGAACCGGCAGTTTTTGCCGTCCTCACCATGCCAACATTTGCCCTGCAGGTAGAACTTACAGGTTCTTCGGTGCCTTCCAGATTTCTTCTTTCCTGAAGTGTACTGGGTGGCATTGGATCCTCCATGGGGTTCTCTGTTTGTGTGGTGGGTTGGGGTTTCAGCTTTGGTTGTTTTGCCTTTTTCCTCCTTATTTTTGTTTTCGGTCCTTTTTTCTTCTGTTTTTCTAATTTTTCAATTCTTCCTAGGACCACTGGTACAGGGGTCTTCCGGTTTCTGCTTCCTTGGCTCCCCTATCCTTCACTACCTGGTCGTTCACTGGGGTAGGTGATCCATTTTCCTGAGGAACCCCTGGATCACAGACTTCCAGCTTCCTTCTCTTTTTCGTCCTCTTCATCCTCATCAGCTTTGCCACAATAATTTTCAATTATGTTATCCAGTGTTTTGATGTGTGGTCTTATAAGCATGTAAGACCGGATAAACTCACTTTTCTTCCGCTCTATCTGGTCAATGGTTCTATGAAATCCATTGTTTTTTAGTGCAGCCGTGATGATGTTGTTCGGTGGATTGCCACTAGCAATCATCCATGCTCTCAGCAGAAGATTTAACTCTTTCTTTTCCCACTTTGGTGCCATATTCGTTTTGAGGTCCAGAGGGGGAGTAGAGGCTAGAGAGGTAATGATGGATAGAGAGAGGTAGACGAAGAAACACAGAGGGGGGAAATAGGGAAAGAGAGAGGGAGATAGGAAGGAAAGAGAGGTGCTATGAAATAAATCACGAGGGTGATAGGAGGAAAGCAAGGGGGCGTGGTGTGTTAAGACAGAGGAGGGTAGGGGAGGGGGAGAGGAGGGAAATAGGAGAGACAGTGAAAGAGAAGAGGGGAAGAGAAATAGGCAGAATGAAGGAGAGGAGGGAAAGAGAAACAGGGAGAGGATAGCAAGAGACAGTGAAAGAGACAGGATGAAGGATGTGAGGGAGAGACGGAGTGAGAAGAATGGGCGAATGAAAAGTATATGAGAGAGAGGGTGAGGTGACGAGAGGAGAGGTAGATGTGAGATGGAAAGGAAAGAGAAATGAGAGAAGAGGGGCATATGAAAGGGAGGAGGGGAGATGAGAAAAAGAGTAAGATATGTAAGAGAGAGGGAAAGGGTAAGCGTAAAGAGAGATAAAGGGAGAAAGGAGCTGGAAGTGGGGGAATATATGTAAGGGAGGAGAGAGGAGGTAGAAGAAAGTGAGGAAATGAAGGAATTATTTAATTCTAAACTAATTACAGGAAAATAAACATATGAAAGCGAAACGGAAATTGAAAGAAAGTTCTCAGAATGTAAACAAAGATGGTGTCGTAAATCGTAACTGAGATGTTAGCTTATATTAAAGGAAAATAAAAATTAATAAACAAACAATTGCAACCGATACTTATCTTGAAAGGTACAGTCCAAACCTTTGTGCTTGTACGAAGAAGTTTTCTTTCACAACAGAAAAGAAAACAATTCTTTTTCCTTCTAACATTTGGCTGGAGATAAATTAAAGACTTACCACCACGTGCTTTTTCGGCGAAGATTCTAGCATGCGTAACTAACTTTACTGTATTATATTTGGCTTCAAGCGAAATATATTACGTTTTTATTTAATATATTTTTAATGTATTTTAGTAGACTTTATGAGTTAACAAGTTCTACATTTTGTTACTTTTAGTAGATTATTTCGTCGATTTATGCAAACCTTTTTGTTTTTTTTACAGAGCGAAAGCAAACACGTCTTTCTTCTACGAAAACCGGAAGTAATATATATCATTTCTAGATGCATAGAATTTAATTTGTAGAAAACTTGAACAAAATACAGAATAAGCTGGGTCATTGTTTTTGTCTGAATTTTCTACATGCACGTACAAAACAGATTTACTGAGTCTAAGTGGAAGTTTTGATTTCCCAGGCATTATCAAACATGAAATGTGTCTTTTATCTGTTAGATTATTTTATATAAAAATTTTAATTTTCTTGGATGTAACTGCACTAGATTTTTTTTTTTTTTTTTTTTTTTGACAATCTCAAACTTTTTACCTCCAGAGCCTTGAGAGAAATGCCATAGCTCTACCAATGTTGCAGCAATAATTTAATCAGTAACATAGATTTTCAGTAGTAAAAAGCAATATTCAATATCTATTATTAAGAGAACTGGAATGATTTATACTGTTCGAAGTACTGTTTAAATTTTGAAGGCACTTGTCCTTTGTGTATATTGAGGTATATAATCTTGACTGGATTAATGTAATTCTCTAGAAGCCCAGCATTTTACACTTTTACAATTAACAGCAGTTTTAGCTAGACATGTGGCATGAGTAGGTCTTCATGTTACACTAGAAAAAGCATATTCTCCAAGTTTTAGGTTTTAGTGTGACAGCATAGAATTTTACCACAAATTTTCTTTAGAAGTAATAGGCATTTGAGAGAATCCAACATTGGACCATGCTTATTTTTATTGAATTGTACTATTCAGTATTAAAGTTTTATTCTCTTGTCCAGTCTTGATAATGTTTTAATGCATCCCATTCAAAAAATAAACTTATATCAATTCAGGATTTCAATTTTAAAGCTATACCAGCTGACGAAAAATTGTATAACTGTCAAAATCTGAGTTTTTAAAATCAGTTATTTGACATATATGGAGTGGTTTTATTTAAGCATCTGCTGCCTATTCTAAAACAGTTTTTTTTTTAATATTGGGCCTATGTTAGGCCCAGTACGTTGGAATAAAATTCTTAGGATTAAGGTCATGATTCATGCTTGAACCATTCATACATAAACATTTCAACAAACTATTGTAAAATTTTTAATTTGTGGGGTTTAACTTCCTTGTCTGTTTGATTTGGGAATTGATAACCTCATTTAAAGTTATCAGTCACTGACAACTTTAAAGTATTATATCCGGGACTTAGATAATATCAAATATTGCTCATGTGATACCAACTCTTTTTGATAAGATACTTATCTACAAAAATACTCTTTGCCTATTTTTGCTTACTTCACTGACTGCCAGACCTAATTTTCTCTCATTTGATCATAATTCATCCTTACCGTTGTTTCACATCAGTATTCTTGGATGTCAATTATATAGACTCTTTACAATCAAAACTGTTGATGGGTCTTTGAGCGTTCAAAGAATCACTTACTACACATCTACTCTAACAACTCAAAAGTTTGTTAATGATCCCCAGCTTTCTTGTGTTTGGAGATTCGACTTCTTTTACTTAAGATTATTTTTCCCTTTGTAATTCTGGCTATTAATTAGGTGATTAGTCCTAACCATCTGCAGTTTCAGACGTTGTAGAATAGTTTTGGACTTTGGGTTTGCCAAACCTTTAAACTAAATGGGCCTGATCTTCAAGGCTGCAAATAAATGGAAGGTAATGCTAGAGTATAACCAAGCGCTAGTATGTTGTGTGCATTGTATCTATGGGTGCCTGAATCTACTCTGAAACCATTTCAGTTTGTTGCAATGTATCTCAGTAAGCATGGTTTTTCAGGTGACACAATCTCGACATATAAGCATTTGTTCCTTCAATTCACTCCTAAGAGTTAAACAATAGCTGCACTAAAAGCCAGACAAAACTGCACTACATTATGCTGCAATTTAGTCGATGGGTCTAAGGCAGCAAGCTGGCAGAAATGTTAGCACAACGGGTGAAATGCTTAGTGATATTTCGTCTATCTTTACGATCTGAGTTCAAATTCCGCCAAGTTCAACTTTGCCTTTCATCCTTTCAGGGTTGACAAATTAAGTACCAGTTGTTGTGTACTGAGGTCGATCTAATCAACTGGCCCCCTTTCCCAAAATTTTGGGCCTTGTGCCTTGAGTAGAAAAGAATGTAGTCTATGGGTTAAAATGTTTTATGTTAATAAAACACCTCCTCATAAACATATGCTGGTGAATGAGCATGTGAATAAATATTTGTACTTAAAGCTTATTAGATGAGTTATGTTCTGTTGTAGGATATGTTGACAGCTGGTAGGCTGGGAACTGCTAGAACATTCTGGTTCCTGCTCTCATACTGCTGACTGTATGGAATGTTATTAGCAGTGACCATGTTGGCTAGCAGTAATTAGATATGCTTGATAATATTGCAACATACTAATAATTGGTTGAAGAGAATGAGGTATTGGGTGACTGGCCAATGTATTTTGTTCAAACTTTGTAGATTGTGTTTTTAGATGAGGTACATACATTAAGCTTACATTACTAAAAATAGCTTCCAATTCTTTTCCACTGAGAAGTTAATACAAAATATTTCCAATTGTAAACAGCATTTGTCCAATTGATAGGCCATGTCCAGATAAGTTAGAATACTGATTAGCCACCTAAATTATATAACAGTATCAAATTAGTTTCAAACAAAAAATGTGTTCTTAATCTAGATACGTAATGTTTGAAAAGATACAGGCATGGTTTAACAAGTTTGGGGGACAACCAATCTTCATGGCGCCTTGCTTTGACAAAATTAGATTCCAATTCCTCTTTGAAATTAGGGTTACCATAGCTTAGCCAAAATCTTGATTTAAATATCTAGACAGAAACTGTGTAGAAGCCTTCCAAAGTACTGCCCTGGTCTTGGATGCAAAACTTCATGTCACTCAGTTTAATGTCATCATTTGGTCTTTGATTACCTTTTACTGAATATCAAATTGAAGGGATTCAGATCAGGTTTCCGGCTTCAGAACTTTCACATTTATGAAGACTCTGAAGAAATCCAGGAGTATTGTTCTTCCTCTTCAAAACTATTGAAATATATAATTCTATTTTTGTGTGTTTTGTATATACTTCATTAGTTGTGTATTTTTTTTTGTTTATTGCATTAGGGTTCATTATACTTTTTGATGATTTTGGTTTTTTGTGCAGTGTTGTCAGTGGTGTTGGTAATGTGGGTGTTGTGGTTGTGGAGAAGGTGCTGTGATTGTCTATTTTTTTTTTTTGTGGAACTTTTTTCACTCTTCTTTATTGGGTTTTTTTTTTTTTTTTACACATGTCCAAGTCACACTTGGGAAGGGGTAACTCCTTTCAAGGCTTCTTGAGTTTTTTACTGTTTTTCTTTTGCTGCTGTTTTCTGCAGCCAGACTATTGCTGTGTTTGGTATTCCCTCCACTGGTTATGGCGGTTGTGTTGTTGCTACTATCATTATTTTCTCTGCTGTTATTTTTGCTTTGGGTGGAGGTAGTGTTGTTTCTTTTGTAGCTTGCCTCTTCTGCTGTTGGTGTTGCTGTGATAATGCTTTTGGTAGAAGGGGAAGTTTCTCTTCTGTTCTCTATGGGCAAAAGCCTGAGTTGGTCCTATCTGCAGAGATAATACCTTCATTTATGCCCCTCCACCAATACATGCAGCTTTGCCTTTTGGTAAGTGGAAATCTGGTATTGTTTGGAGCATTTGCTAGTCTGCTTGAATTAACAGCTCTAGTCCTTGACCGCACCAATTTTGTTGTAACTTGTGTCTTTGAAGAATCTCTACCTCATCTCCAATGTCAAGATGGCTGTTACTAACCTTGCTGACCAAGGTAAATCAGTAACAAACTAGTGTTATGTTTATTTCTACATATACAAGTATAAAAGTCTTATTGTTGATTAAAAATACCTCAATGAAATCAAACTACCCAAGTTAAAATTCCTACAACCAGCTCCAGTAGATTATATGTCTGCAATTTTCAAACAGTACCTTATTGTTGGATAAGGTAGGGTTTTGTAATAATACCCTATTATGGGGATGATAATGTTCTCAGTTGTCAAAGGATAATTATCAGCAGTTGATAGAATTTTCTATCCTGGCATTCACTTCCAGAATAGATTTTTATTGCTTAGTTGACCACACAATCTCCATCTGTATTTAAATACAAGTTTTGTATAACTAGGTTACATGATTAGCATTTTGTTGGTGCCTTTTTAAAAATAAAAAAAAATGAAGTGGAATCAACCAGGCAGTAAATATTTTAAGCTTATATAATGTATATAAATATATTCGCATGCATGCACCTCTCTTGCAGTTAAGTTCTGCATGTAACTTTTCTCTAAGAAAATGTTAAGTGATTAAATAATTTAAATCCTGTGAAATTTTCGACACAGCACCAAAACTCTCAAATAGATTTGGATAAATTTTTTCATCATGATGAAACTTTTGTAATTTGAACTCTTTTGCAAAAAGAGGTAACTAAAAGGTTACCAAGCTACATATATATCAATGTTGGCATTTCACGCCACATGTATTACATGTGCTACTTATAGTTCATGTACATGACGAGTATGTTCATCAGACACTATTATTCTATGAAACCAAGAAGTTTAAATACAGAACTGAGTAAGAGGTGATGCTAAGGCAAACCATATGTAATGGAAGATTCCACTACAGGTGAGCTACCAAATTAAAGTAAAAACCAAGTGTAAAAACTTCAGTTATACTTATTTAAATTCATCTGAATGTTCTGCATTGGTTAAAGTTTATCAAATTCAACAATGTGTTATGATCACATGTTGGCTTTTGTATTACTGATTTCAAAATGTGGTGGTGGAGAGAGGAGAGAGATTATCTTCAAATATTACTTCTTGAAAATTTCTATTTTATAGATGATTTTAGATTTTTTTGTATCATACTTTATCATGTTCAGAAGTATTGCTCTCTATTGTAAACCTTTCAACTCATATTAAATTTTGTGTTTTTGTGCTATGGTTTCATTTTGACTTTTTAGCTATGAAAATATTTGAACTTTTAAATTTCGTTGACCAATCATTTCCAGATTTCACTGTATGTCTGTGTGAAAGCATATGGCCTCACAGATGTGTTATCACAATTAGACATTTGATTATTGCTCCAAGTGACACAGTTTATGATTAAGGCCCTTCATTTCACATTGTTCCTGTCTACTCACTTGAAAATAAACTCCAGTGGTATTTGCTAGGGTTAATCCTGCAATAGACTGGCATGCCATTCAAGTGAGTTTTGTTCATGCAGCATAAACACTTTGAAAATCTGGATGTTTTGGCCTTGTGAGTCTGTAGGTTTAAGGCAAACCATATGGCTCTAATTTTTAAGAGTACACAAAACGAAGTGCTGGACACTTGACCTGTGTATTCTGTTCAAACCTTGCTGATATATGGTATATTCAAAGTACATTCACTATACATTGAAAATGCCTTTCACTCCTTTGCAATTTAGTTTCGCAAAAATGTCCAGTTAGGTGTGGGCTTGCTTCCCAACCACATGGTGTGACACAACTGGATTCACTCCCACTGTGTCACACCTTGAGCAAGTGTCTTCTATAACCTCAAGCCAACCAAATCCTTGAGTGGATTTCGTATTTAGAAACTGAAAGAAGCCCATTGTGTGTCTATATGTGTGATCTTTGTATCTGCCTGTCCCCCACCACCGTTTGATATCAGTGGAGTGTTTACATTCTCATAACTTAGTGGTTTGGCAAAAGATTGCCAAAACAAAAGTACTAGGGGTCAACTCATTCGATTGTTCAAGGTGGTGCCCCAGCATGGCTACTGTCAAATGACGAGTAAGATAAATTGTAAATACCAATTTCTACAAATGATAAATGAACGCCTTAGATTTTACAAGAGCCTTTGTTGATTAATTGTAGCAGACTTTTGGTTTAGAGTATTGGTTTGGATACTAATCTGATACTAATACATCTATATATCAAAGTTTTAAATGGGTGCAGGCATGGAGGTGAGGTTAATAAGCAGAGGGATTTGAATCCAATGTAACTTTACGGAACCTTCCTTTCCTGAAAATAGGTTATACTTGCCCTTTACAATTAGTTATCATAGCTTTGGGTCAATCAAAATCCTAATTGAAATTTTTAGTGTGGAAGTCGTGAACGGAACCCTTCCTGTTTAGTGGTAAACAATGTTGCCCAGTTTAATTCCATCACTCAGTTCTTGGTTACCTTTAATAACCATTTTTTTTTTTAAAGTATTCAGGCTAGGTTTCATTCTGGAGGGGTTTTCCTATCTTCGTCTTTGATGCTCTGAAAAGTTAACAAGTGCCATTCCTCCCCTAAACATTAAACAAAATTCCACATTGGGTATTTGATGATCTGACATTTATTCATGAAAATCTGATGTAAAGATATTGCTGAAATATTTACATCAATTGAACAAATCTTAAGCTCACTCCTATATACGCACTTTTTACCTTTTCCCTTTGTTTCTTCAGCTTCCTTCAGTCACATGTCTAACATGTCTCTTTACCTCACACCTTTACCTTAATTTTTCCCTTTTATCTTTTCACAAGTCAATATCTCTCCCTCTCTGTTAAAGAGCAATAACCCTGAAGCAATAACTCTCTTCAAATCTGAACTATGAATTAGTCCTCAAAAGAAATCAGTTTTCTCAATTTTAGATTTTACCCTAACAGCTAAAAATGCTGGATAATTTATATAAACCTAATAGCAGAAATTTAAACATGTTCATAAGTTTTTTGTTGACTGCAACCATTGGACTGTATGCTTACACAATTGTTTGTAGTTGCACACAGTGAATGATGACACTCCTAGATAAGTACTGATGTAATAATGTTTGTGGATTGGGTGATCTTAGCATATTAGAACTTAACACCAAAACATTGTCGGGTCTACTGTTACTACTAAAATAGTTTTGGGTACCTTTACCTGGGGACATTCTAATTCAAGTATTTAGACTAGGATTCATGTGAGGATAGCTTTTCATTTCAGATACTTTTATACTTTTTTCATTCAATTAACTGTGGTCATGCTAGAGCACTGTCTTTAGTCAAACAAATTGACCCCAGAACTTATTTTTTTGTAAGCTTAGTACTTATTCTATCAGTGTCTTTGCCGAACTCCTAAGTTACGAGGATGTAAACACACCAGCATCGATTGTCAAGCGATGCTAGGAGACACGCACACGCGCGCACTTCTTTCAGCTTCCATCTACCAAATCCACCCACAAGACTATGGTTGGCCCGAGGCTATAGCAGAAGACACTTGCCCAAGGTGCCATGCAGTGGGACTGAACCCAGAATTATGTGGTTGGTAAGCAAGCTACTTACCACACAATAAGCAAGCTACTTATCACCTTGTTTATGTCCTGGACACAGACACACACAAAAAAAAACTATGCATTTTTCTAACTGTATAATTGAGGAAATATGTCCATGGCATGTATATGCTCAAGTACTTGTCATCTCTCACATTACTGAATTATCTAAATCTAATAATTCATTAGCCAGTGGGGAAAAAAAAGTTGTCATTAAACCTCAAAACTATAATTGAAGTAAAGTGCACATTGCATGTTGAAGCACCTGTTGCCTCTCATGGAACTGATTTGTTAGCATTGATTTATGTTAGACACTTATTGTATACCTTGCATTTAAGGAAATGCCACTGTTCTGTGTGTGTGTGTGTGTGTGTGTGTGAGACTAAGGTCTTCCTGAAGTGCCACATTCAATGACATTGCTACCAAAAGCAGATTCTCTGAAGAAATGTCAAGATTGTTTTAAGTTTTATGGGCATGCACCATAATAGTGCATCACTGCATCCACCATTTATTGGTGATTCCCCACTCGTAGAAGATGACACCTTTTGTACCACATAGGCAACAACCTACTAAACCATGGGTGGTTCTTGCTAGTACAGATTTTACAAGGTCGGTGTGCAAATCCTACCTCCACTCTTAAGTGTCATTTGCAATATGCAGAGGAAGCATTGGGTCTATTTTCAGATGTGCTGGTCCTCACTGTGGTTTCGCTAGACAGATAGGGGACGGTGGAAATCTCGTTGATCCATTCATGCACGTCACTAATTAGATGAGGCATTTGGCTATTGTGACTATTGACTTGGTCAATACTTCCCTTTGATTATAGTGGGTGGTCCCACTAATGCCCTCATTAGCAACATGCATGAACTGCAAGCACTCAAGTCTAATCCTGGAGTGACTCCCACTGTCCCATTAAGGGAACATGTATACCACCTATTGTCAAATCTGGTGCTTTTGTCTATATTTATTATTAATAGCCCTAATCATTATACAGGGATCCTGTGGGCAGGATCCCCATGCTGAGAACTAATCTTTCAGCATATTGTATGTAACATAGCCGTCCTGCTGAATAGTCATCAGAATGACTTGTCCTTAATGCTCACGGCATCTAGCACTGCACTCACAGGCCAGCACCAGGCACCACAGGCACCAATTGGGAGTCCATGCACTTCTACCAGCTGATCAAACTCTTGCAACAGTAATGGTATGAGCAGCTGATACTTGCGCACTTTCTTGAGATGCCTCTTTTAAGGCATCTCCTTGCTCCAACGTTGACTACTACCTTCTATTAGGTCACGTTGACTACTACTCAGGACGACTAAATACTATCAACCTAGAGCCTCCTTAATGTAAGAAGACTCCACACTGATTATAATCAGCAGCCTCTTTCACTATCAGGCTACAGATGCTATGTCTAGTAAGTCATGGACCTTAACGCCACAAACTCCACTGATGTGAGAGATCATCTCTGCCCCTACTCTATGCCTTGGACACATGGAGTGCCCTTAGCCACCATGTGTCAAGGTCTCTCAGGTGGGAAATACATTGGAGCACATCTTGAGAAGACTCAAGAAGCACTTCTCTGTAATCCCATCCGGTCTTCTGATCCAATTATTGCCAATTGTATCCCCATGAAACACTGCCTCATGATAATTTAAAATCAAGTAAAAGGCAGCCGTAAGCCCTTCAGAGTTGGACTTAATCCACCTTTTATTCCCTGAAGAATAACTTACATAGACTTAGGTGTTTGCATGTTGGATAATATTTACTACAGTCAAAATACACCAAAAGGATCCAGTCAGCAGTCACCTTCAGTGCATTGTTCCATTGCAAGTTTGTCAGATGAAGGGTTCAGTTGATAGTCTGCTGTCAGTTATTCTGTCACCAGAGTCCTTCTACTTAAAAGCTTGCCTGACAAGTCTATTTATTAGTGGTCTTATGACATGCTGCACCTAACTTCATTGGTGCCTGTAATTGGTGGACAATAAACTATGATCTTCTCTTTCACCTCCACTCTGTGTAGTTCTTGGAGGCATTTGCTGCCAATCAACAATGTGCAGTTTTTCTTGGCCAGTTTTCAGGTGCAGTATTTCTCAGCTACAGAGTGGAAAGAACCTTGTTATAGAAATGTGTTTGGAGTATTTTTCAAGCAAGTTTCTTGTTCTATATTTTAACTAAGCTCACTGAATGCACCTGATGCTATTCTCACTCTGCAATTGACTTGTTTTCCAGGTTTTCTTTGCAGCTAATAAAGCTCCCATGATTGGTTTAAGATGTCTACCATTTTTGTTTCCTACTGGTTGAATTTGTGACTGGAGTATTTTTCTGTCAACATGTTTTTGATCTTTTTGGGGCCTGTGTTGAAGCCAATGCTTGCTGAAATCACTGGGCACTATCTGGAGTCCCAGTGTGTGTTCTGCTAATGCAGTCATGTCATTTGCAAAATCCAAGTCCATTTTTTTTTTTTGCCAACCACCAAATCCATTAACCTGGAATTGCTTTCCTCTGGATGCAATACAAAGGGGATCAGCAATAAGTCCCCCCCCCATCAGATACTATGAACATTTTCAAGCCAGTCCCACTGTCCATCTTCTGTTCTTATACAGCAATTTTAATCGACATAGGTTTGCTGTTCTTAGTCTCTACCACATCACTTGTGAATGTTGTCTCCAGCTCAAAAGCAAAAGTCTCCATCCACACTTTGTCAGAAGTCTTTGTACATGCCAACTCTGACACAGTACCCAGTTGAGTGTCTCTGCATAAGTTCATGGACATATATCATACAGAATGCCCCCATGGGATTATAAGAAAAAAAGCAGACAGGGTGATCTACTCAACAAAACAGGGTCGGTGAATTTTAGCTGTTTTTGTCTGGCTGATGGGTAATACTTATCCATTTAGTAACTTATTTGACATATGGTAGGTTTAAAAAGTATTAATGGTTATGCACTGAAGTTGAGTGGATGTGCTGTTAGGTAACTGGATGTTAGTCCCTTATGGTGGGCCAACAGCAGAGCCATAGAGCAGACCAGATTCTACTCATAACAGTGTTTAATTTTAGGTCATGATTAATTTTGTGTGTGCCATGTCATCTTCGCTCCTTAAATTTGATGGTTCAATAAGCAGGACTTGTATAGAGAACCCGTCACATTCATCTTTACTACTCAAACACTATGTATAATCGCATTTTCCCTTCCACTAAGATCACTACAGTTAAAACATTCAGTTCAATCCACTCCAGTCAGTTGTTGGTACTTTTACATCCTTTCATGCATGCTTTTTACTGAAGACACACTACTTCATGTATTCAGACTAGGATTCATCTGAGGGTCACCCTTCATAGTATCATGTTTAAAAACATCATGACAATGGCCCTTCTTCATGCCTTAACATGTGAAAAACGAAAAAAAATGGAAAACTGCATAATTCAAGTAAAGTGCACATTGCACTGATATATTAGCATTATTATTGTTATACATTAATAGTATATGTTGCAGTTTCGCAGAAAATCCTCTTGCTCTGTTTCTCTAAGATCTCCCAGAAATCTCACATCAAATGTTTCCAAAAGCATACTTCTCTACGAAGTATTATCAAAATTGGTTTCACAAGAACTCCAGCATAATTTGCTGGGAGACCACAAACCACTATCTCTATATAATACTTCATGATAGTTTTAAAAACAAGAAAAAGGCAATTGCAAGCACTTCAGCACTAGGCTTAATCTACATTTAATTTCCTGAAGAACAACTTACGTAGACTTGGGTGCTTTCAGCCTGGATAATGCCTACTACAGTCAAAATACTCGAAGGTCCAGTCAGGAGCCACTTTCAATGCATTGTTCCATTGCAAGTTTATCAGATGAAGGTTTTGGATGATTGCCAGTTTGAAATAATCTTGGATTGTCACCAAAGGTTTCTACTTAAAATCTTTCCTGACAAGTCTGTTCATCAGTGGTCTTATGATACGGCCCAGCCAACTTCATCAGTGCCTTAATTGGTGGACAGTAGGCTATGGTCTACTCTTAAACCTCCACTTGATGTCTAGTATTTTCTGGAAGTATTTGCTGTCAACAATATCCAATTTCTTTTCTTGGCTGGTTTTCAGGTGCTGCACTTTTCAGCTATAGTGGAAAGAACATTGTTATAGAAGTGTTTGGCGTAATTTTCAAGCAAGTTTCTTACTCCAGAGTCTTACTCTAAAGTCACTAAATGGATCTGATACCATTCCCACTCTGCAATTGGTTTTTTTCCAGGTCTTCATTGCAGCTAATAAGCTCTCATGATTGGTTTAAGATGTCTTCTACTTTTATTGCCTTCTGGTTGATGTTTCTGTGATAGTGTAGTGTTCCCTGTCAACATGTTTTTGGTCTTCTCAGTGTCTGTGTTGAGGCCTATAGGTGAAGTGCTGACATCACTGAGCAGTATCTGGAGGACCAGTTTGTATTCTATTAATGCAGCGAGGTCATCTGCAAAATCAGTCTTAAATTTTTTTTCCCTGTTAACCGCTGAATCCCTTAACCTACAGTTGCTTTTTTTCTGGATGCAATACAAAGGGGATCAGCTATAAGTACCCCCTCCCGCCGTCAGATGCAGCATAGGTTTGTTGTTCTTAGTGTATACCACATCACTTGTGAATGTTGTCTCCAGCTCAATAGCAAAAATCTCCCAGACTTTGAAAGATTTTGCCAACTCTGATACAATACACAGTTGCACTGACAAGGTGATCTGTTCAACAAAATGGGTTGGTGTATTTTACCTGTCTTTGTCTACTTTTTATACTTACTATATGGTTAAGTATCTCCCAAATAAGTCACTATATGGTTAAGTAACTTTTTATACTTACTATATGGTTAAGTATCTCCCAAAGGCTATGCACAGAAGTTGTGTAGTGACTGAATGTTGGTCTTTTATGGTGGGCCAACAACAGAGCCATAGAGCAGAATGGAATCGTTTCAGGTCATGTGACTATTGTGATCCTTTTGAAATTTTGTTTTTGTATGTGTGCCAAGCCATCCTCGCTCAGACTTCCATAGAGACCCTTTCAGATTTGTCTTTTACATAAGCACTATAATTGCATATTCCCTTCCATTAAGATCACCACTGCTGAAACCTTCAGTTGAATCAACTCCAGTCAGTTGTTGGTATTTTTATGTCCATGCATGCTTTTTTCTGTGAATACTGTTCATGTATTCAGACTAGGATCCATCTGAGGGTAACTCTTCCTTGTAAGAATAGCTTACATAGATATAGGTGCTCTCATGTTGGGTAATGCATACTACAGTCAGTACTCCAAGATCCAGTTGTCAGCCACTTTCAGTACATTGTTTCATTGCAAGAATATCAGATGAGGTCCTGGTTGATTGTCTGTTCATCTTGACTGTCACCAGAGGGTTCTACTTAAAGGCTTACTTGACAAGTCTGTTCATCAGTGGTCTTACGACATGCTGCAGCCATCTTCATCAGTGCCTGCAACTGGGGGAGAGCAAATTTTGATCTGCTCTTTGACCCCCACTTGACAGCTAGTATTTCCTGGAAGCATTCGTTGTCAATCAACAATGTTCAGTTTCTTTTGGCAGTGGGGGGGGGGCTAGTTTTCAGGTGCTGTTTTTCTCAGCTTATCTCACCATTATGATGTTCTTCATGTCAGATTTTCAAGGTAGAGAACCTGTTACTTAGCAGCTTTCAAATTTTGAGTGGCTCACTCCTTGAATCTACTGATGTGAAATAACTTTACTGTGAATGCTTTTATGAGTGACTCTTGATGCTTGGACCAGTCTTCAGCATTAAAACTCATAGAATATATACAGGAGATGTGCACTTTACTTCAACTATACTGCTGTCTCTTTGTTTACATGAAAATGACTTATATTGAGAGGTAATTGATTTGCATTCATGCAGCCAATAACAGCAGTGAGTTTGTATGTACACATCAGGTTGTCTTCACTTGTTAAACCTGATGGTTCAATAAGCTGGACTTCTGTAGTAAACTCTTAACGTTAGCTGTCTATATTGCATCCATTTCTATACTAAACATATTGTATAATCACAAATTCCATTCCACTAAGATCACCACTACAAAGACAGTTGAATCAACTCCAGTCAGTTGTTGGTACATATACGTCCATGCATGCCTTTTGCTGTGGATGCAATGCTCCGTGTATTCAGGTAAGGATTCATCTGAGGGTAACTCTTTCTTGTATTACATGTTTAAAAACATCATGGCAATGGCCCTTCTTCATGGTGTGGGTTAGGCTGAGGGTTGGGGTATGTGGGTAGGCAGAGGGTGGGGTATGTGGGAGAGGGTGTGAGAGATGGGATGGGGTGGGCTTATGGGAGAGGGTTGATGATGAAGGGGCAAGGGGAAGGTGGTATGTAGGAACAGAGTAAGGGTGAAGAGAAGTAGGAGCAAGAAAGGGGAGGTGGGTGGGAGGAAGTAGGAGGGAGGGGAAGAGGTTAGATGAAGAGGGGAGTTGAACCCAAATAGCATAAAGGAGCAAAGTGAGAAGATTAATCCCTGTTCACGGCACAAATGGGAGTCAGGATGGCCTCTATGCAAGGACAATCGAACACGGACAGGTGTTGCAAAGAGTGACTGGTACAGCAGAAATGGTGTGTGACCGGGGTGCCATTGCCGAGGCAGATGTCTTGGAGGTGTTCCACGAACCGGTCAGCCAAGCGGCGTCCCATTTGTCCGATGTACAGAGAATGGCAGAGAGCAGGAGATGCAATAGATGATATTGGTAGAGGTGCAGGTGAAGGAGTCGGTGATGCGATAGGGTCGATGAAGGGTGCTGGTGAGGAGGGTGGTGTTGGAGAGGTAAGGGCAAGTGCGGCAGCATGGGCAGGAGCAGGGGAAATATCCAGGTTGGGAGGTAGGGTTGGGGAAGAAGCTGTGGACCAAGAGGTCTCGTAGGTTGTGGGCTCGTTTGAAGGGCAATCACAAGCTCTCCAAAGTGAGGCTTAGACCCACATTTATTCCCTGAAAAATAACTCGTGTTGGGAAATGCATATTGCAGTCAACGAACTCTGAAGATCCAGTCAGTGGCAAATCTACAGTGCATTGTTCCATTGTAAGTTTATCAGATGGTCTTGGTTGATTATCTGACATCAGATCCTCTTTGGCTGTCCCAAGAGGGTTCTCCTTGACAAGTCTGTTCATCAGTGGTCTTATGACATGGCCCAGCTAACACTGTGCTTGTAGTTACAGTAGATCCTGCTCTTTGACCTTCGTATTGCTGATAGACATTCCACTTGATGTCTGATATTTCCTGGAGGTATTTGCTGTCAATCAACGAAGTCCAATTACTTTTCTTGGCTGATTTTCAGTTGCTGTATTTCTCAGTTATCGAGTGGAAAGCACATGGCTGTAGAACTAAATTTGGCTTATATTTTTAGAAGTTTGCTTTAGATTTTAACTAAGCTCACTGAATGCACCTGATGCTTTCTCACTCTGCAATTGACTTGTTTTCCAGGTTTTCTTTGCAGCTAATAAAGCTCCCATGATTGGTTTAAGATGTCTACCACTTTTGTTTCCTACTGGTTGATGCTTCTGGGATAGTGGAATGTTTCTTAGTCATGTTTCAGGTCTTTGTGTCTGTGTTGAAAACCTCAAAGTTAAAACAAAACTGTATAAACGAAGTGCTCATTACATGTAAACGCTTCTTGTCTCTTAAAGAAATGATTTATTAGCATTGTTATGCATTCATTGTATATGTTGAATTTATGCAGAAAATGCCACTCTCCTGCTTGTCTATGATCTCCCAGAAGTCCCATAGCAAATGACATTGCTGCCAAAAGCATCCTTCTCTATGAAAGAATATCAAAATTGGTTTCACAAGAACTCCAACATAATTTGCAGGGGTGCCCACATAACACTCACTGAATTTTCACAATAGCTTTAAAAGCATAGAAGCAAACACAAGCTCTTCAGAGTCAGGCTTAATTCACATTTATTTTCCTGAAGAATAATTTATGTAGACTGAGGTGCTCTCATGCTGGGTAATGCTTACTACAAAGTACTCCCAGTCAGCAACCACATACAGTGCATTGTTCCATTGCGCGTTTATCAGATGAAGGTCATGGTTGATTGTCTGGTTTGAGATAATCTTGGGCTGTCACCACAGGGTTCTGCTTAAAGGCTTACTTGACAAGTCTCTTCATCAATGCTCTTACGACATGCCCCAACCATCTTCATCGGTGCCTGCAATTGGGGGACAGTAGGCTATGGTCTGCTCTTTGACCTCCACTTGATGTAAAAATTTCCTGAAGGCATTTGCTCTCAATCAACAATGTGCAGTTTCTTTTCTTGGCTGGTTTTAAGGTACAATACTTCTCAGCTACAGAGTGGAAAGAATCTTGTTATAGAAATAAGTTTGGAGTATTTTTCAAGCAAGTTTCTTGTTTTAGATCTTAACTAAACCTACTGAATGCATCTGATGCAATCCCACTCTGCAATTGGCTGTTTTCCAAGTTGGTCTTCATTGCAACCGATAAAGCTCCTATGATTGGTTTAAGATGTCTACCCCTTTTAGTTGCTTCTGGTTGATGTTTCTGTGTTACTGTGTTTTCTAACCAACGTTTTTGGTCTTCAGGGCTTCCTTGGCAAGTCTTTTAATCAGTGGTCTTATTACATGGCCCAACCAACACAATCAGTGCTTGTAGTTGGACCGTAGTCTCTCTACTCTTTGACCTCATTGCTGATAGATATTCCACTTGATGTCTAGTATTTCCTGGAGATATTTTCTGTCAATCAACAATGTCTGGTTTCTTTTCTTGGCTGGCTTTCTGGTGTCCTACTTATCAGCTATCGAGTGTAAAGCACATGGCTATAGAACTACATTTGGAGTATATTTTAGTTCCTTGTTCTAGATCTTGACTAAGCCCACTGAATGCATCTGATGCCATTCCCACTTTGCAGTTGGCTTTTTTTCCGGGTCTTCATTGCATTTAATGAAATTCCAATGATTAGATTAAGATGTCTACCTCTTTTAGTTCCTTCTGGTTGTTTCTGTGAGACTGTAGTGTGTTTCCCAGTCAACATGTTTTTGGTCTTGGTGCTCGTATTGAGACCCATACATGCTGGTACTGACATCACTGAGCTGTATCTGGAGGCGCCATGTGTATTCTACTAATGCAGTGATGTCATCTGCAAAATCAGTTTACCAATTTTTTTTTTCCTGTCAACTACTGAATCCCTTAACCCAGAGTTGATTTCCTCTGGATGCAATACAAAGGGATCAGCAATAAGAACCTCTGTCAGATGCAACATCATTCCAGTCGCAGTTCATCTTCTGTTCTTATACAGCAATTTGAATCGACATAGGCTTGCTGTTCTTTGTCTATGCCACATCAATTGTGAATGTTCTCTGTAGGTTAAGAGCAAAAATCTCCCTCCAGACTTTGCAAGAAGACTTTGTACATGCCAACTCTGATACAATACACAGTTGCATATCCCTGCATAAGTTCAGACATATTATGCAGAATGTCCCCATGGGGTTATAGAAAGTACACTGACCGGGTGATCTGTTCAACAAAATGGGGCCTGTGAGTTTTATCTATGGCTGATACTAATCCATATAGTGACTTATTTGACATATGGTAGGTATAAAACGTATTAAAGGCTATGCACAGAAGTCGAGTATGTGCTGTTTAGTGATTGAATGTTGGTCTCTTATGGTTCAATAAGCAGGACTTCCATAGAGAACCCTTCACATTTGTTTTTTACATCCATCTCTTTACTACACATACACTATGTATAATTACATATTCCCTTCCACTAAGATCACCTAAGTCTATGTAAGTTGGCTAATGCATACTACGGTCAAAGTACTCCAAGATCCAATCAGTAGCCATCTTCAGTGCATTGCTCCACTGTAAGTTTATCAGCTGAAGGTCTTGGTCAGTTAGGGTTGGATCATCTTGGGCTGTCACCAGAGGGTTCCTTCTTAGACTTGGTTGGCAAGCCTGTTCATCAGTGGCCTTATAACCTGCCCTAGACAACAGTCAGTGCCTGTAGTTCATGGACAATAGATTGTTTTGCTCTTTGGACTCCTTGTTGGTGATAGACATTCCTCTTGATGTCGAATATTTCCTGGATGCATCTGCTATCATCAATGTCCAGTTATTTTTCTTGACTGATTTTCAGGTACTGTATTTCTCAGCTACAGTGGAAAGCACTTTATAGAGCTGCATTTGGAGTACATTTTAGTTTCTTGTTCTAGATTTTAACCACTCACTGAATGCATCTGATGCCATTCCCACTGTGCAATCGACTTTTTTCTTCCAGGTCTTCATTGCAGCTAATAATGCTCCCATAATTGGTTTAAGATGTCCACCTCTTTTATTTCCTTCTGGTTGATGTTTCTGTGGTAGTGGAGTCTTTCCCCCAGTTAATGTTTTACGTCTTCTGGCATAGCTGTGAGAATAAGATTAGGTTGGGTAAAGTTCAGAGCTCCTACCTCTGCTGACAACAAAGGCCCTCTCTCAGTGAAAAGCAGATTCTTTGATGCCTGTGTGTGAACAGCTATGCTGCATGGCAGTGAAACATGGGCTACAACAACCGAGGACATGTATAGGTTTGATAGGAATGAAGCTAGTATGCTAGAGAAAAGATATGCATAAGTGGAAACAGATGTGTGCAAGAGAGGTTGTTGGCATGATTACATGCATATGGACAAGAACAGCTGTGTCAAGAGGTGTTGATCTCTAGAAGGAACTTGTGGTAGAGATAGACCCTGGCAGGTATTGGATGAGGTGGTAAAGCATGATCTTCAAACTTTGAGCCTCACAGAGATAATGACTAGTGACCAAGACCTTTGGTGATACACTGTGCTTGAGAAGACCCATTGAGCCAAGTGCACCCATACTGGTGACAGGTAAAGAATCAACTTTTGAGTATTAGGCCTCACAAAGGCGAGGTGGCCGAGTACCATTTGAGCATTGAGCTGAATGGAGGTAGTGGTAGTTTCTTTCGAGTGTTGGGCTTCAGGGGCAATGACCAAGACTATTAAGCCAAGCAAAACCAGTCATGGCAGATACGGGTGTGCCACAAATTGTCACCCATGCTGGTGGCATATAAATGCACCTCGGTGTCATGCAAATGGTATGTAAAAGCACCCATTACACTCTTGGAGTGGTTGATGTTAGGAAGGGCATCTAGCTGTAGAAATCCATGGCAAATCAGACTGGAGTCTGGTGCAGCCTTCCTTCATGCCAGCCCAGTCAAACCATCCAACCCATATCAGCATGGACAATAGACGTTAAATGATGGTGCTTATGCCGAGACCTATACCTGCTGAAGTGTTAACATCACTGAGCAGTATCTGGGATGAGTGGGCGGGGCGCTGTCTATTCGGATAATACAGTGATATCATCTGCAAAATCCAGGTCTACCAATTTTTTTGTCTTGTCAACCACTGAATCCCTTAACCTAGGGTTGCTTTCTTCTGGATGCAATACAAAGGGGATCAGCAATAAGTACCCCTATCAGATACTTGGAATAACTTCAAACCAGTCCCGCTTCTGCTCTAATACAATTCGAATTGGCATAGGTTTGCTCTTTTTCGCCTGTCACACCACTTGTGAATGTTGTCTCCAGCTCAAGAGATAAATCTCTCTCCAGACTATTTTACATCAATTTCTATACTACATATGCGCACACACACACACACACACACACACACGGTGTAAAATCTTTGATCTTTTCCAACTCAACCAATTTTGTTGCTGTGGTTACTTTTAATTGGTACTTGTATACCTATGGATTTTTTTTGTTGAGAACACTCTGCTTTAAGTGGTCAGACCTGGATTCATCTGAACATAGCTTTTCCTTGATTCAGATGTTAGAAACATAGCAATGGTCCTTCTTTATGGCTTAACCTGTCCGCCCCACCCCCCGCACACACAAAAAAAAATTAGATATATACAGTTTGTGTAACGAGTCTCTCTTGGTGCTTAAACCATTGCACACAATGTTAAAACTCAAAGCAATGTAATTGTAGTAAAGTATACACATATATTATAGTCTGTGCTGTCCCTTGAAATTGATTTTAAATATTTTAAACTTTGAAGTGATTGGCTTAGGGAGCAGAGAAGAATGCAAATAGTTATATTTTTTTCTCATTAAAATTTTCAGTGCTAGATTTAGAGGAAGTTTTTGCATTTTGTAAACTCCTTTATATGAGCAACTCTAGCAGAAAATAATCAGTTTATCAATTTAATTTCTTCAAATGGGTTTTTCAAGATTTTATTCTTGCTATAATTTGCAAACTTTTCTATGCAAACTTCATGGTAGGTATCAAATCAACATTGTTGCATATCTTTTGACTACGTTATTTTGTAGCTTCTTAGTATTTTTGTTTTTATATTTCATTAGGACTTTCCCTAAATAATCCCAGATCACTTAAAACAAGAAATCCATTCACGCTGCAGAATACAGTGCAGCTGTATCCTTGGCAGGCTCTCTACAGCAAAGCCATCAGCTAGAGTGGTATGTTTGAACAATGCTGACTTACCTATTAAAACAAATGACCTCATAAAAGTGAGTGGGGTTATTGATACCAGTTATATTAACAAGGATTTGATCCTGGATCTTGCCAACTATGAAGTATTAGTCTTCCAGAATAACTCTTAGCATGGGAAGTGGGGAAGCCTTTTGATCTGGCTGATCCCTGTTTACAACTAACCAGTGCTGGATAAGGTCATTTTGAACTTGATATATTTTTGCATATTTTGTATTCTTCATCTATCATTTTGAATCCAGGTTTTGTCCTCATTAATGGGATAGCCAGATCTACCTCAATGCCATTACAACTGCTCTCACACCATCTCGCCATCTTTCCCAGTTTGGGGCCAACCCTCCCAATCTCCTCTTCCACCTGTCCCCTCCACATTTTCCTTGGTCTACCTCTTTTTCACTGTCCATTTACCTCAAACTCTAGCACTCTCTTCAGAACATGCTCCTCATCCCCCCTCAATACATGCCCATAACACTGCACTCCATTTGCCCTTGCCAGCTGTTCCACTGATTCCTCTAACCCCAACATCCCTAGCAAGTTCTCAGTCCTCCTTTTATCAAACAGCCTCACACCACACATTTTCAGTTCTTCTCAAAATTGCCATCTCTCTCTCCCTCAAACACCAGGTCTCACTCCCATACAGCATAGCAGGTCTCACACTACTCCTATAGTCTTTCCTTTCATCGCCAATGAGAACCTTTTCCCCATATAACAATTGTTGCTAATATTCTTATGTCACTTCTATAATCGTTATAATACTGCTGGGTTCAAAGGAACAGCAGGGCTGTTACAGTTTAACAGCACTATCAGAGGAGTTGCCAGAATGAAGGTATAATCAACGATGAACTGCCTTAAGGGCTCCAACTCCAGAGTTTTCTTTGATGCTTACTCATGAATCCTCATAACTGGGTATCAGTAGAAGATAGTTTTGGAGTCAGTTTTTCTTCTAGATGGACTGCCTGCCAAGGCTAACCACCGTTTGTCCTCATTAGGTAGGTAGTACTGGAGTTACATGGTAGCCAGTAGAAAAAAAGAAACCTAACTTGACTAACATAGATATGTACATGCTATTCCTCTTCCCTTCGATGGATTTTGTTTTTTTATCCTGCAGGATTTCTAGTAATTATCCTCCTCACTAAGCAAACTTGGTGGGGTTGCCTGTTTAGCCACTGACCCAACTATGCAACAGGTTGTACTGGTTACTTGTTAGAAGTAGCACTCAGGAGTGACCTGACATAAAATTTATATTTTTACATTATATAAGCTTAAAACATTTACTACCAAGTTGATTCCACTTCATATCTTTTTATAAAATGATAATCATGTAACCTGGTTATACAAAACTTGTATGTAAATACAGATGGAGAATGTGTAGTCAACTAAGGAAAATTCCATCAACTGCTGGTAATTATCCTTTGACAACTGAGAACATTATCATCCCCATAATAGGGTATTATTACAAAACCCTACCTATCCAACAATAAGGTACTGTTTGAAAATTGCAGACATATAATCTACTGGAGCTAGTTGTAAAAATTCTAATTTGGATGGAATTTGACTTCCATGAGGTATTTTAAACAACAAGCCGGTTATACTTGTATACGTAGAAATGAATATAACACTAGGTTGGTAATATTCTGACCAACTCAGATGAGATTGAAACCAGTTACAAAGAGATTCGGAGAATGGCAGAATCCTAGCAGACAAGCAGCTAATTTCTAACCACGAAATAGTTGACTAAAATTATGGTACTTCTGCATTGCTTGATCAGGTATATTGTATTTGATCAATTAATATAAGTTAAAATATAAACTTCTTGGAACTAAAATCTCTTTGAAATGAGTAACTAAAATGCAAATGATATGAAAGAGGACAATCTAATGGAACAAATGGGTCCTTTGTCAGTACAGTTGATTAACCTACAGGAAATATTTTGTCAAAACCAGTTATTCATTGAATTATAGTACAAGTAGATGAGTATTCCAGATGTACTGTTAGTGTGGTCAACAGAATTAGTATGATAATGTAACCATTATAATTACTGGGACAATCCATCTTGTGAGACTACAACTGTGTATAATCTTGCAAAGCTTGGCCTGAGTGTAGAGAAACCACTTGCCCAAAATGCTTGTAGTTCATTACAAGACATTTTAGTGAATTTCTTGATAAATAAAAATAGGTTGTGTACTTGCATCTAGATTTACTATAATGCTGATAGTATTACTAAAATATTCAGCTGTAAAATTACTATTCTTATGGTGTCTTATGTATTCAAAGAATACTTTTACAGTGGCGGAGACCAGTACAAGATCATGATCAGCAGTTATTTGGTCACTCTTTAGTCGGTCGACTAATGTTACATATATCACAGCATCTTTGTAGAGAAAGATAGACAAATTTATAGAGAAAGACTATCAAGAGAAATAAACAAATAAATAATCAAATACATGCTTTGAAGCATTTAGTCAGACAAATTGATCCTAATACTTTAGTTGCTAAATGAAAGACCATCTTAGAAGAACACATTGATCACCAAGGTGGAATTACATTTAAATCTAAAGGACAATACTCCTGGCTTTCTTTGGGACCCTTATAAATGGTGTAAAAGATAGCTGCTGTGTCAAAACTGATTAAGTCTTGTGAAGATGATCTGGCTAGAGGTGGACATGTCCATACCAGTGCATGTGATGGGAGACTGTGGCCTGGTATGTGTACACATGCAGCTCTTCATTGGAAATGTGGTGGCACAACCAAATGTTCTCAATGGCCTTCAGGGCTCTGCTGTCATGGTCATCTATCCTCTTGGCCAGGCACTTTGTAAGGACCATGTTTCTTCTCTCTAAATGCAATGTTTTCTTTAAAAACATAGCAATTTCATTTTATAGGTTTCAATAGTTCTATTCTAAAAACAGATTTATTATGAAGACTGCTGATTTATTTCTCCATGTATATTACTGACAATATGCTTACAACTTTGTATTTGAGTATTAATAGTGATTGCATACCATTTTAGCCCATCGTTAGTTTCCAAAATGGATCACTGGATCCTGTTGGAATTGTACATAGGTTACTATTGTAGTATAAAGAAGCTAAGAGCAATTAAATTATTCCAGTGCTGACACCACTATTGAAATTTCCAGTTATGATATCAAGGGTGTGGTCAATAATTGATGTTGCCTTTATATAGGACACTAAGGATATATTCCCATACATACAGGTATATTCCCATGCAAACTTTAAAAATGATCCCCCTCACTTTTGAAGCTTTAATTTTTGACTTCAGTTGTTGCATTTGCTTATTTTATTGCTCCGTGCTTAAGAAGACCCATCAAGCTGAACAAAATTGCAGTTGCAGCAGATGCCGGTGCCACACAAACGCCACCCATGCCGGTGGCACCATGTAAAAGCACTCATTCTACTCTCGGAGTGGTTGCTGTTAGGAAGGGTATCCAGCCATAGAAAACCGTGCCAAATCATTGCAGCTTGGCACAGCCTTTTAATGTGCCAGCCCAGTCAAACTGTCCAACCCATGCCAGCATGAACAATGGACATCAAATGATGTCTGTGAGGCTAATGACATCTGCTTGTTTGTAGTAGTAGTAGTAGTAGTAGTAGTAGTATTTTTAACTGGATTTATTCTATATTGGATGTGGCTTTTTGTTGAGATTGATGTAGTCCTATTCTTTTTTTCTGTAGCTTTTTGAAATTGGCTTCATTTGAAGATGTTAATTGTATGATACTTGCTTTATGTGAATACTCCTTTGTACCTTATGTGTGGGACATGACAAAATTCTGTGAAGTTTTCTTCATATTCGTCAGATGAGTAGTGTGTGTCACTCATCAGACACAGTTGTCCTTTTCTAATGAACCATAGTACTTCTGGTTTACTGTCTGACTACATAGAGCATACTTATGAACAATACAATGTTTTCATCAGTTCTGTCTGTGACATGTCACTGTCGACAGTTTGTCAGTGACCTTTTAAACCACTCAAGCATTTGTCCAGCTCATATACTGCTCCCCTTACACTTGATGCAATTTTTACAAAAGTCTCTGCAGAAATCACCAAGCTTTTGGCTAAATTTGAAGATTCTCTGCTCAATTTGTCAGTGACACAACTACACTAAACATTTCCAAGCACTGCTATAAAAAGGAGTGAGTGAGAATGCTATAACTTGGTTTAGATAGACCTTCACCTGTTGCATATGCACATTAAGCCACTTCACACTGCATACTTTAGCTCTATTACCATAGCAACAGTCCTGATACTCAGTGATCAGAAATTGCCAAATAGAAATGTATTCACAATCCCTCTTGAATATACTTTGAAGATTTTGGTATGGAGTTTAATTTGGTTTCTTGATAATTTAGAAACTCTGAGAATGAGTGGCACTTATATTGATTCTTGGGATGAGCTATGGAAATTAGATATTTTAAAACCAATGTGGCCATATATATTCTAAGTGTCAAATCATTTGCTAGTATGAAGCTGAATTGTACTGAATAAGCTATTAAAAGGCTACTCCTTAAAATATTATGGAGAAGTACTTGCATAGCAAGTGACCTGATCTGCGAAACACACAAACACCGTTAGATTCACTTCAACATTTAAATTTGTCAAAACATTTTCGTCGCTTTGAGACCAAAACCTGTTCACTGACAAAATCCAAATCTGAAGTGGACTTAAGTCAGAAACTTCCTGTTAAAACATGAGATTTTGCACAATGTTTGATATGTGGCCATGCTATTTTATACTTCAAGCCTCAACTAAAGGTCTTTTTTATTGATGTAGGTATGACATAATCTTTTGAAATGTTGTTTTTTGACAATAGTTACAATCAACTAGCTTCAACATATTTAATTATTGGTGTGAATATTAAGCATGATTTAAATCTGTTTGTCTACTTTTTCCTTTCATGCTTAAAGGAATAAGCTTTAAAATGGGATGAAATTTGCCTTTTAAATATAGTTCACTTATTGTTAGTAATTTTGCAACTTTTTAATATTGAACCCATGGGAAAATAGAACTTTAAGATTTCTTTGCAATTACCTAAACTGCAAGCAGTTATGTGGTAGTTACAAAATGTATGTTGATGAAAACTATGGAAACTAGATAAGTATTAGCTATAGCAAATGTTCAATATTTGGAGAATATGTTAGAAAAGTAGAAAGTGTATATTCTGTAAGTGATGTCTCTGTAGTTCTTTGAGATGCAGATTGGCTTTCTTTGGAAATGGGAGTATGCAGCCTTATATCTATTTGTCAATGGTGCTTCCATTATTGACTGTATTGCAGAAGCTTAAAAGAATGTCATTGAACTCTCCTGTTTTCCAGACATGTGGAATGTTATCCAGTCCAGCTGCCTTTCACTTTCTAGTACTTTTAAAGACTTACTACAGTTCCTTGATATTGAAATTGCCAGCTATGATATCTAGGGTGTGGTTAATAATCAATGTTACTTTATCAAATACAGAGTATATTCCCAAACAAATTTTGAAAATGATCCCTCCACTTTTTATGCTTCAATTTTTGACTTGGTTTTGCATCTCCTTGTCTTATAACATCTGCTTGTTTGCAGCACTGTTTTTAACTTGATTTATTTTACATTGGATGTGGTTTGTTGTTGAGATTGTAGCCTTATTCGTTCTTTCTGTAGGTCTTTGAAACTGGCTTCATTGAAGGGTGTTGGATGTATACTGTTTACTATATTAGTACATCCTATGGTGTTTAGAGTTTGGTATTTATACATAGTGAACCTCAAGTATAAATTCAGTTAGATATTGGCCATTTCTGTTTGTCATTTTGTCCAACCCATTCGATCATGGAAAATAGATGATAAATGTGTGGAATTCCTATGGGCGTTGACTCTTTCAAGATGGGCATTCATATTGCCTCCACTTACAAGAGCATGGTTCTGGCCACATTGTCGAGAATGCCATAGTAGTTAAATCCTGTACTGAAATGAATTGATTTCAAAGTGTTCCAATTAGAGATAGCTTGGTGTGCTGTGCAATAAAGGGAATTTGGAAGACTGAAACAGTTCAACAGAAAGTGAATTTGATGGGCATTCAATTGGGTATAATTTGCAGGTCAGAGTAATTGTAAAACTGTTTAAAGTACTATTCACCAATTTTTTGTTGATCATTTAAATTTGATGGTTCTTCAATCCTTTGGCATAGATGAATGTATATAGCTTGGAGAGTTTCTTTTGCAATATGTTTAAATCTACTGGTTTCAAGAATAAATTCAGTTAGCTATTAGCAAGTTATTTGTAGCCTGTTCATAGAATTTGTCCATTCCGTGCCAGCATGAAAATTGTATGTTAAATGTTGTGTGGAATATGTATTTTTGGGCTTTCACTCCTTCAAGATGGGCATTCATATTGGCTCCAGTTGAGAGCACTGTGCGTTGGTATTTGTCCTCACAGAAAGAGAAAGAGCTTGATAACAATTGCAAACTTCAACTGCGATATTTGTTGGTGAATAGTAAGATAAGTAATGTCTCTGAATTTTCTTGATTAGAAACTTTTAGCATTCTTGCATGAATTTTCATTATTCCATTTAAACATTTTTGCAACAGAATTGGAAGAATTACTCCAAGCTGAGGCTGAAAATGCAAGTTCAGTCTCTACCTACCCCATATTCAGCTATGATAGAATTCTTGACAAAACTTTCAGTTGTGGCCATTATGTATTTCTGTCCATTGTTCAATCTTTTTAGGATTACTCTTGAGAGCTTCTTTGGAAATACCCTACTTTTACACCCTACCAGGACATTTTATGTGTGTAAAAGTAATCAATCCCAATAAGACCTACTTTGACACAAACAATACTAACTGGTGATTTAAGAAATGCCAAACTCTGCTTACAATACCAGTTTATGCAAAACTGAAAATATTTTTATACTCCAGTCTTCAGTTAATGGTACGTCAACTGTTGCAGGTATGACATAATCCTTTAATGTTGCTTCTTGACAATTAGTTACAACGAATTAGCTTTTTCAGAGTATTAGTAAATTGACAAAGAGTAAATATTAAGCATGACTGGATCTCTTTCTATAATTCCTTCTACAACTGAGGGAATAAGTGAAAAAATGGGATGAAATTTACCTTTTAAATATAATTCACTTACTGTACCAATTTTGTACCTTTTTAAATATTGAACCCATGGGAAAATAGAGCTCGAAGATTTCTTTGCAATTACCTAAACTGCAAGCAGTTATGTGGTAGTTACAAAATGTATGTTGATGAGAACTATGGAATCTTGATAAGTATTAGCTATATCAAATGTTCAATATTTGAAGAATATTTTAGAAAAGTAGAAAGTGTATATTCTGTAAGTGATGTCTCTGTAGTTCTTTGAGATGCAGATTGACTTTTTTTTTTTTTTTTGGAAATGGGAGTATGCAGCCTCATGTCTAAAAACTCATATGGTGACATGATGCACCTATATTGCGCCAAAGGCTAAAATTACAGGCGTTTTGAAATACTTACTCTATGAGATCATTATTGCTTTAAAAAACCTGTTTATTCTGCTGTTTTAAGTTTATAGAAGAAAAAAGTTTCTCTGACTGATACACATTGTCTTTGAAATGTTATTGCTGCTTCCGTGAATGTTATGTCAAGGTCACCATGGTTACAACTATCCACTTTCATTGTCATTCATATCTACGGGTGTTTTCCTGTTTATCATTCACTGTTCTTACATGGCTATTTGTTCATTATCTAAGATATTTTGTATGAATATTTTACAGTAGATTTGTGGCCTTCATAGTATAATTGGATCACAACTTCCTGTACATGTGAGAATTATTTCAATAATCAGTTTTTCCTGCTTGTCACAGGGACAAGTATGAATATTATTAATGGAGTATTTAAAATTTCCCTCTAAAATCACACTAATATATGTATATGCAATAGTTCAGATGAGATCCAGATATTCTCTGTATATGACGCATAGTAGTACTCAAGATTGAAACTTACTCTGATATATTTATAGGGATCATTCCAAAAGCTAAAGAAAGGCATCAAGAGGATCAAGTTGAGGGGGTACAGAAGCAATTATTGGGATACAAATAAATTGTCTAAATTATGCATAAATGAAAATAACTCATTTTAGCAGATAGACAGGGTGGGGCAGAGGGATGGAAGTTTTGGAAAAATTCAATCATTAATTTTAGCTGCAAACAAATTTTATGAACATAGATGTGTTCATATTTAATTAGCATTTGTAAAAATCACATGTGGAAAACATCTATATTGTGGTGTCTGTTTTTACTGATCGCTTCCCTAGATTTGGCCTCTACCAGCAGGCACCCTCTTGACCCAGGGCAGCACTATCTCCTCCAGGCACTCGATCTAGGCTGCCATGTTGAGTTTGAGGCTGTGGGAAGATGAATGGAGGTTTAATGTCACCATAACTAGTGATCACTCTTAACGCCAGGATATTGACTGGATGTTTGATTTTTAGCACTCTCTGTACATGTTTTGGGGACATAAACCAACAATTATTCTGTGTTCACTGTCTGATCCTGACAAATTTTTCTCATCTGAGAAAAACTAAAGCATGTCCTGTTGGAAGGGATGCTTGAGCTTCATCGCATGGTCTTTCCTCTTGTCCTTAATGGCTTGGGATAAAAATTGGCTCTTATCTTGTACAAGGAATACTGAATGTCTTCATGCACTACCTGCCTGATAACCTTACACTCATATCCCTGGCGATGGACCTGATTGACTTGGAGGGATCATTGTCAATCATAGTCTGGCCCTCACCGACAAATTCTTTTATCAGAAAGATCAGGGAGTTTTCCGAGCTGCCATACCTTTAATCACAATTATTCATCCAACTCTTTCTGAATCCTCTGCACTGTCTTCAGAATGACACCCAAATACTCTGGAATGTTTGTATTGGAGCTTCCAGCATGAATGCCCGCAACATGTCGTTTCCAAATTTCTGGCAGTGAATTGTATCATGATACTGTTTTTGTTAAAGATGGTGCCACACTAACCCTAATTTTTCTGTGTAATCAACATAAAAAAACAATGGGCTTCCCAAATGAACAAGGTAATGTAATCTGATGGTAGAATTTCGTCAGTTAGGTACTCCAAAGTCAGAAGGCTGGAACATACATATATATATACATATATATACACATATATTTTATTTTATAGAAGGAGCTTCTACAGGACTAGAACTGTTTCATTCAGATGAAATCTTCAGGAAGCTGGCTGTCAAAAAAAAAAAATATATATATATATATATATAAAAATTTAATAAGGGTAGAAATTGATATTAATCAATTAAAACCAGTAGTCCAGCATATTAAAAAAAATCCGAAGATTAAAATATTTTTACATACAAAATTTCAAGGACTGACCACTAAAAGTGAACGGCCAACATGCTAGATATAGACGTCAAATCGCTATTTTCCACAAAGAATGTTCTCAAAATTTTATATATATATATATATATACACAGACAGACAGACATGATGGATGGATGGATTAAAAGGAAATATTTCAGTTTGGGTAAATCACTATCAATGCATCTTGCCAGATTGGCCTCAATTCCCTTTCGATTACTTCTGTTGACTCCAATATAATTTTGTCTTTTATGGAGTACATTTTGAATACAATCATCTTCTGCCATATTTTCATTATTGTCACCATCCCTATCCACCATTATTTCGAAACTTGTACTTCACATTTACCTGCCTTCTGGGAATCTCCGTGGCTTTAGTGAAGGTCCTTCCCTTCAAACACCTGTCCATGTTCTGCACCTATCTCGCAATAAATTTAATGCAGAAACCTGAAATTTTTTAACTGCAAAATTAATTAGGCCTCCTTTTCAATTTGATTATATTTCCTTTCTGCCGCTATTAATGAACATGAAGCATGAACCACTGACTTTGTGCTTCTGTCTTCATACTGAAGTAGAACTGCACCTAATCCATGCTTGGAAGCATCAGATACTACAATGATGTCCATTTCAGTATCATAGTGTCCGAGATTACAATTTATTTCTTCAAAAGTGTTCTGGCATTTATTGGACCGATTCCACTTTACTCCTTTTTTAATAAGTTATTCAATGGAGCACGTGTGCATCTTAGGAATGTAGCTTTGATAGTAGTTTGCCAATCCATGAAATGCTTGTAAAGTTGGAATATCTGTCAGTGCAGGCATATTCCTTATTGCGCCTACCCTCGATGGGTCAGGACGTCAACCATTATTTCAAGGGGTTGTACGGCGAGACAGAACTAAACCCACACATGAAGCAAAGCTTTTTACCATGCAGCCATCCTTGTACTTATATTGCTCTTGTCTTTACATGTAGAGCAGTTACTATATCAAGTTTACTGTGACTGTGGGTTCAAATCTAACCATATGAGCAGTTCACTTTCACATGGGAAAATAGTTATTACAGTGTATTGAGATTTGTGAAAGCATTACCAAGTAACCAGACATTTGTAGTTGTCTCTTTCATTCTATAGATAAGATTTCCTACTTGATATAGTGAAGAATAAAATAACTCAAGTGACTGACAGAATACAGCTTTCAAAGATTTTCTATAAGCTTACTCTTTCAGCACATCCTGTGTGAACTTGTACACCATTATAAGCACCAAGTTGTTTTTCTTGGTTTTCAAAATGACCATGTAATCTCATTGGGATCTGTTCTATTTAATTCTATATTCTGGTTCACTCAACCGTGGTGCAGATCTATTGATAAAACCAACAAAAATGTACAGCTTGACTACACATAAAAACCTGAGAAAGGTTAACAATTGTGATACAAGTACTATTTTATTTCACCTCCACCTCTTCTCCATCTACAATAATTTGGATGGAAACCAGTTTTGTATTTGGAATATTTAGTGGTTTGTTCTCTTCATATCCAATTCATCAACTGGCTTGATGTGATAAGTATCAATTTTGTCATCACTTTAATTTTAACAATAATTATAATGGGTGAATATATTCATCTCAATGTAACTTGCTAGCAATAAAATTTGAATGTTTGCCATTACAATGGGAATTTACACCACTCCCACTTTGTCACTTCCTAGTACCAGTGAATTTGGGCATTCCCAACAAGTGGTCACCCTTTAAACATGGTTGCCCATAGCAGCAAATTGCTTTTCCAGTTTTATCTCAGTATGTTCTTGGTCAATACATGTAAAGTGAGGTCTTGATCTTCTGCTGTGATTAGTATGTCAGATACTGCTTTGGTAACCTGTCTTGTCTTTGCTTCTCTGGCAACAAATAAACCTTAATTTTCATTGTCAATCTATTTCCAGTCTCAGCCACATTACATCAAAATTCAACATTTGGTTTTGTTTTGTGGTGTTTTTCCTGTTGCATTGCCACTGATTTTGTAAAACTTTCATTAGGGCCCATGTTCTGCCAGGATATATCATTTTCTTTATGATGAATCTGTTTCAGGTCAAGACTTGATTTCCATGGTGTAAATTCAGTAACTTATTTGGTCTGAAAACTAAATCTTAGTTTTCAAGCTCTACTTACCATTATCAATATTCAGTACTCTTCATTTATTCATCAAAAATCTAAGTTGATCAAGAAAAATGTGCAGACAGTTAAATAACATTAGTATAAATGTATGTGTCACAGTAGTGCATCACTGCACCCACCATTTGTTGGTGATTCTCTGCTCCTAGTGGATGACACCTTTGCACTACTAAGGAAACATCCCTCCAACTAATGGGTCTGTTTGAGTTGACGTTGTTGGTGGGTTTTACAAAGCTGAAGTGCAACTCCTACCTCAATTCAATATTTCCTCTGCATGTTGTAAAATGTAACTAAAAAAAAAAAAGGTTCAGTCTTTGACCTGCCAGTCCCCGTGCAGCAGGGCCAACAAATCTTTTATTTGATTTGAGTGATAAGTGTTACTTTCCGAAACTGCAAATTACATTCTTTAGGTTAGTTTATAAAATAATAAATCTAGCAAAACTTGTAGGAAAATTTGGGAATAGGACAGACCTAAGTTATTTGTGAAATGTTTTGAATTCTCTACTTGGAGAAAGATGTGGTCTGTTCAGTTGGCTTGCATATCTCTGTAATCTAATTATTTTCAGTATCTGTCACCACCTTTTGGTTCTCCTTTTGAAAATCCAACAAATATACAGTAACACAACTTCAATCAGAATCTCAAAGGATTAAACATCATCGGCTTGAAGCAGTTTCTGTGTTAGTCTATCATTGCATATAAGCAAATATATATCGGGAGATAGTTTTTTTTTCTTTTGTAGAATATTCAAGATTTATGCAAGGGACCTGATAAGCTAAGCTCACCAAGTCTGGTGTTTAGAAACTTCCCTTGTAGTATGCATGACCTGATTGTGAAGGGGTTGTTGGATTCTCATAAATTCTAGACATTTATTCTCTGAAAGGACTACATTGATGAAGCAAATGAGGAAGAGGACAGAATATACAAGTCGATAGAAGTATGTGAAAAAAGGTGGGAATCTAGGTATGGTCTCACTGAGGTGGGAAATGGAGGGTTCTAAGGCCTACAATATACTAGGCAGGTTTTGTTTCTTGAACTGACCTGTCTGGTAGTCCTGGATCTACTAGTGTAATTGGGGGGGGGGGTCAGTAGTGGCAATCCACCCTGGGTGGAACTTTTAAAGGGGCACCACTTTTGGGTCTGCTGTAGGGATTGTTTTGTGATATCGATCGGTGGGCAGCATATGGAAGGGCCACCCTGGGCAGCACACACTCTAGCTACGCTAGTGCCCGTTTCAGAACTGGAACTTGAATAGGACTATGTTACCTGGACACAAAGGTGTTGATCCAATCTCGCTGTGTTACCTGGACAAAATATCTGATCTAAAATACTGACTCCAGATTTTGTGGGTTGATCAATAAGTATCTGGATTGTTGCCATAGTAACTAAGGCCTTCCAGGATTTTCCAAGTCTGTCACTGCATATCTTTCCCCACTTCATTCTAGGGAAGAGTCTTAAGACTTTCAACCTTTCTCAGTAGCAGATACATTGCATTGGGACGGTTTTCTGTGCATAACTTCCATTGTTTGCTGATATTGATTTGATCCCTCCTCTCTTCTCCACTTCACCCATAAATTGAGAAGAAAACGACCACAAATTAAGAAATCCGTATACAGAATATAGCAACAGTAATTCAACAATTCACAGGTGCACCCATGCAGGGAGACCTTCAGCAAATATACAGTAACACAACTTCAATCAGAATCTCAAAGGATTAAACATCATCGGCTTGAAGCAGTTTCTGTGTTAGTCTATATCATTGCATATAAGCAAATATATCTGGAGTTTTTTTTTTTCTTTTGTAGAATATTCAAGATTTTTGCAAGGGACCTGATAAGCTAAGCTCACCAAGTCTGGTGTTTAGAAACTTCCCTTGTAGTATGCATGACCTGATTGTGAAGGGGTTGTTGGATTCTCATAAATTCTAGACCTTTATTCTCTGAAAGGACTACATTGATGAAGCAAATGAGGAAGAGGACAGAATATACAAGTCGATAGAAGTATGTGAAAAAAGGTGGGAATTTAGGTATGGTCTCACTGAGGTGGGAAATGGAGGGTTCTAAGGCCTACAATATACTAGGCAGGTTTTGTTTCTTGAACTGACCTGTCTGGTAGTCCTGGATCTACTAGTGTAATGGGGGGGGGGGTCAGTAGTGGCAATCCACCCTGGGTGGAACTTTTAAAGGGGCACCACTTTTGGGTCTGCTGTAGGGATTGTTTTGTGATATCGATCGGTGGGCAGCATATGGAAGGGCCACCCTGGGCAGCACACACTCTGGCTACGCTAGTGCCCGTTTCAGAACTGGAACTTGAATAGGACTATGCTACCTGGACACAAAGGTGTTGATCCAATCTCGATATGTTACCTGGACAAAATATCTGATCTAAAATACTGACTCCAGATTTTGTGGGTTGATCAATAAGTATCTGGATTGTTGCCATAGTAACTAAGGCCTTCCAGGATTTTCCAAGTCCGTCATTGCATATATTTCCCCACTTTCTCCTGGGTAGGGGTCTTAAGACCCTGGGCAACACACACTCTAGCTACGCTAGTGCCCGTTTCAGAACTGGAACTTGAATAGGACTATGCTACCTGGACACAAAGGTGTTGATCCAATCTGGCTGTGTTACCTGGACAAAATATCTGATCTAAAATACTGACTCCAGATTTTGTGGGATGATCAATAAGAATCTGGATTGTTGCAATAGTAACTAAGGCCTTCCAGGATTTTCCAAGTCTGTCATTGCATATATTTCCCCACTTTCTCCTGGGTAGGAGTCTTAAGACCCTGGGCAGCACACACTCTAGCTACGCTAGTGCCCGTTTCAGAACTGGAACTTGAATAGGACTATGCTACCTGGACACAAAGGTGTTGATCCAATCTGGCTGTGTTACCTGGACAAAATATCTGATCTAAAATACTGACTCCAGATTTTGTGGGATGATCAATAAGAATCTGGATTGTTGCAATAGTAACTAAGGCCTTCCAGGATTTTCCAAGTCTGTCATTGCATATATTTCCCCACTTTCTCCTGGGTAGGGGTCTTAAGACTTTCAATCTTTCTCAGTAGCTGATACATTGCATTGGGACAATTTTCTGTGTAGTCATTGGGAGTCATATGGAAGGGCCACCCTGGGCAGTACCCACTCTAGGTACGCTAGTGCCTGTTTCAGAACTGGAACCTGAATAAGACTATGCTACCTGGACACAAAGGTGTTGATCCAATCTGGCTGTGTTACCTGGACAAAATATCTGATCTAAAATACTGACTCCAGATTTTGTGGGTTGATCAATAAGTATCTGGATTGTTGCCATAGTAACTAAGGTCTTCCAGGATTTTCCAAGTCTGTCATTGCATATCTTTCCCCACTTTCTCCTGGGTAGGAGTCTTAAGACTTTCAACCTTTCTCAGTAGCATTGGTCTTGAACTGACCTGTCTGGGTAGTCCTGGATCCACTAGTGTAATTGGTGGGGGGGAGGCAGTAGTGGCAATCCACCCTGGGTGAAACTTTTAAAGGGGTACCCCTTTTAAGTCTGCTGTAGGGATTGTTTTATGTGGGGTCGGTGGGCAGCATGTGGAAGGGCCACCCTGGGCAGCACACACTCTAGCTACGCTAGTGCCTGTTTCAGAACTGGAACTTGAATAGGACTATGCTACCTGGACACAAAGGTGTTGATCCAATCTGACTGTTACCTGGACAAAATATCTGATCTAAAACACTGACTACAGATTTTGTGGGTTAACCAATAAGTATCCAGATTGTTGCCATAGTAACTAAGGTCTTCCAGGATTTTCCAAGTCTATCATTGCATATCTTTCCCCACTTTCTCCTGGGTAGGAGTCTTAAAACTTTCAACCTTTCTCAGTAGCATTGGGACGATTTTCTGTGTAGTCAGTGGGTGTCATATGGAAGGGCCACCCTGGGCAGTACCCACTCTAGCTACGCTAGTGCCTGTTTCAGAACTGGAACTTGAATAGGACTATGCTACCTGGACAAAAAGGTGTTGATTAAATCTGGCTGTGTTACCTGGACAAAATATCTGATCTAAAATACTGACTCCAGATTTTGTGGGTTGATCAATAAGTATCTGGATTGTTGCCATAGTAACTAAGGCCTTCCAGGATTTTCCAAGTCTGTCATTGCATATATTTCCCCACTTTCTCCTGGGTAGGAGTCTTAAGACCCTGGGCAGCACACACTCTAGCTACGCTAGTGCCCGTTTCAGAACTGGAACTTGAATAGGACTATGCTACCTGGACACAAAGGTGTTGATCCAATCTGACTGTTACCTGGACAAAATATCTGATCTAAAATACTGACTCCAGATTTTGTGGGTTGATCAATAAGTATCTGGTTTGTTGCCATAGTAACTAAAGCCTTCCAGGATTTTCCAAGTCTGTCATTGCATATATTTCCCCACTTTCTCCTGGGTAGGAGTCCTAAGACCCTGGGCAACACACACTCTAGCTACGCTAGTGCCTGTTTCAGAACTGGAACTTGAATAGGACTATGCTACCTGGACGCAAAGGTGTTGATCCAATCTGGCTGTGTTACCTGGACAAAATATCTGATCTAAAATACTGACTCCAGATTTTGTGGGTTGATCAATAAGTATCTGGATTGTTGCCATAGTAACTAAGGTCTTCCAGGATTTTCCAAGTCTGTCATTGCATATCTTTCCCCACTTTCTCCTGGGTAGGAGTCTTAAGACTTTCAACCTTTCTCAGTAGCATTGGTCTTGAACTGACCTGTCTGGGTAGTCCTGGATCCACTAGTGTAATTGGTGGGGGGGAGGAAGTAGTGGCAATCCACCCTGGATGAAACTTTTAAAGGGGTACCCCTTTTAAGTCTGCTGTAGGGATTGTTTTATGTGGGGTTGGTGGGCAGCATGTGGAAGGGCCACCCTGGGCAGCACACACTCTAGCTACGCTAGTGCCTGTTTCAGAACTAGAACCTGAATAGGACGATGCTACCTAGACACAAAGGTGTTGATCCAATCTGGCTGTGTTACCTGGACAAAATATCTGATCTAAAATACTGACTCCAGATTTTGTGGGTTGATCAATAAGTATCTGGATTGTTGCCATAGTAACTAAGGCCTTCCAGGATTTTCCAAGTCTGTCATTACATATATTTCCCAACTTTCTCCTGGGTAGGAGTCTTAAGACTTTCAACCTTTCTCAGTAGCATTGAGATGATTTTCTGTGTAGCTTTGGATTGCTAAAAGTTCGACCACTAATTTAATACTGTGTGATGACCATAGTTGGAAGCAGTAGTCCAGGCTGCTGGCGACATGTCCTCCGAAGCACCATCATAGTTTCCGCTTCTCATGTTCTGAAAGTGCAGAAGACCCATCCAGTTAGCCATCTGCATTCTATCGCTAAATTAGTAATATGCACTTTGAATGATATTCAGACAGGATACACTGTCCTGATAGGAACTGCAATCTCTGAATAAGAATTAGTGTGACTTGGTTACTGATATGTGTAATGATACATCCTTCCTCTTTTTGTGCTGGTAGCACAATTTTTGTGGAATTTTCCTGTGTTGAACTGAATGTTATTGTCCTCAGCCCACCTGTATAATACATCCCATTCGAGATTCATGATATTTCCGAGGTTCTGAATTGTCTGAGAGACTTTTGTGTCATCTGCATAGCTACCTAGGGTGGCTGTCTGAGTAGCTGAGTGCATGCCTGAGAGGGCCGCTATAAATAGCATACAGTGTAGCTGCTTAGCACAGATTGACCTTCAACTCTGCATGTGCAATATTTGGAAACGTCTGAACCAGTCGTAACCTTGTGCAGCTCATTCACTCGCGTCCATACGCTTTTTGCAACTTTGCAAATGCCTCTGAGCTGGTAATACCCTGACAACTCTGTCATGGTCAATGTAACGATCACATTACACGTTCCTTCTATTCCTTCCAAACAGTGCTGTAAACAGCAGAAGAGAGCTAGAATATTGAAACTTAGTACACATGCAGAGCAGAGATCAAGGTCAATCTTTGCCTTAACAGCTTCACTCTACATACTCTAGCTTCATTACTATAGCAATAGTCCAGATTGATCAGTCCTCATATATACATAATTGGGTGCAAACATAAGTTTACTTCACATAATCTTCATGTATGATCTTACTGTATTAAGCTGTATCATAGCTTCATATTGACTAATATCTCATGTGAAATTGGTAGATGGAGACTGTATTGAAGCCAGTGTGTTAATGGGTGCATAAATTCATAAAACGAAAGAAATAGTGTCTGCTGGTATTGCATTCATTCCACACTTCAGTATAGCTATTGAGCAAAACTGCCAGTCAAATGAATTTGCTCTATTTTTAAAGAAATCCATAGCATCTATGATGGGTGGCTGATTGCTTCAAGCTTTCTTTCTATATGTAGCTTTTTGTTTATGCCCATTTGCATGGTCACTCTAATTACAAGCCTGTCAGGTTTCTGCTTTAAATTTCAAACATTACATTGGAGTTTGTAAGATTTATCTGACAATAATAGGTGCAGGAGTGGTTGTGTGGTAAGTAGCTTGCTTACCAACCACATGTTCTGGGTTCAGTCTCACTACGTGGCACCTTGGGCAAGTGTCTTCTGCTATTGCCTTGGGCTGACCAAAGCCTTGCGAGAGGATTTGGTAGAAACTGAAAAAGCCCGGCCCACATATGTCTATACATGTATATGTGTGTGTCTGTGTTTGTCCCCCCAACATCGCTTGTCAACCGATGCTGGTGTGTTTACATCCCCATAACTGAGCAGTTTGGCAAAAGAGACTGATAGAGTAAGTACTAGGCTTCCAAAATCCTGGGCTTGATTTGCTCGACTAAATGCGGTGCTCCAGCATGGCCACAGTCAAATGACAAACAAGTAAAAGAGTAACAGTGAATACTCTTTTTAGGACAATGACTATTTTACATTTTGCTGGACATCTTTTCTAAATATTTTTTTTTCCCACATATACAATGCATGCAAAAAGAAACCTCACTACAGCAAGGAAAGCATTAAAAATATATGAAAGAAAAAATATAACAAAATAATTTTGTGCTTAAGTTGCTAAAGGCAATTCGAATCGCCCTGTTTACATAAAGATTGAATTTTTTCTCTTGTATATACATCATTCTTTTGTGTTATCAGTTGTCTCTCCTACTACCCAGAACTACCCCCTTTGACATTCCTCTTTCGTTCTTATCCCTCTCTCTACTCCTTCCTTGGTCACCTCATTGCTTTCACCTTCCACCCCCTCTTGCCATATTTCATTCTTCCCATACTCAAGCAACTTCTACCTACCTGTATCAGACTTCTGCCCTCTCTTACTCTATTTACCTTGTTCCTTGAGGGCACATTCTGACACCTTAGCTTCACCCTGATTACTTCTACCCACCTTTTATATAATGCTAGGTAGCAGTGTATCTCTATTCTACAACAGGAAATCTGTTCATTTATACTTAACACCTTGCGTAAGACCACCTTCCTTTTCAGTCTTGTGAGTTGGATGGCGGTTTCATAAGTACCATGAACAATGCACCTAATACACTCTGTGAAATGGCTGATGTTAGAAAGAAAACTCTGCCATAGAAATCATCATGCCAGAGCAGACACTGAACCATGCCACAATCCTCCAACTCGCTGAATCTGGTAAAACCATCTGAACCATGCTAGCATGGAAGATGGGTGTTCAATAATGTTGGTTTGTATAATTTTTGATAATTGTGAAACACTGCTTATACTTCCTGTGCAGTTAATTATCTTCCTTTACAGTTGATGCAATTGTCTGAATAATTAAATGCATTTAGATAGAAATTGATTCCTAAAACGTCTTTTACTCCCTTCAAAAATAGCGCAATTGTTTCAATTAGGGAAACCTGTTTACCTGTAATTCACAAGGCTTTTTCTGGGTTATACATAAAGATGGGTACCTAAAATAACTAGAATTTTGTAATATTTTCTTAGTTTTAGATATACTTTTATTGCCTTCAAAGTATTCTACATTTAAAGTAATACATCAATCCAGGTGCATTTTCCACTGTTCAAAGCAGTCCTGGAAAATCTTGCCAAGTGATCCCTTTTAATGCCTCTGTTTATTTTCATCTCTTCTACATCTGCAAATTCTGTAGCACCAGCTTTTGTCATTAATGATGACCTAAAAAAAAAAAAAGTCAATCTCTCCATAATCAATATTAAGAGAAGACAGTAAATGACACTGGGTCAATCTTAAGAACTGTTGGCTCTCAATATCCCCAAAACAAAAGTCTGTTTTGACAACAAATAATCAATTTTTTTGAGATTCAATGAAGTGGATTCATAGAAAAATGAGAAAAAGATGTTACTTGGTTACTACTATCATGTTTTTATTATTTGACACTGCAATTACTATGACAGCTTTTGGATATTTAATTTGTCTGGAATTGCAAGAAATTTAGATGCAAAAGCAGGTGTGCAGATTTTAGTTAATTCTGGACTTACCTAACCACAGTATACTGTAAAGCTGTTTCACCATCTTTGTTACTCATGTCCAACTCAGCTCCAGCTTTTATCAAGTTTATTGAATCTGTTTCCTTGATAACAAGCAGACATCAAGAGTTTTGCCGTCTGAATTTGATTGGTTAGCCTGAAGAGAAGACGTGTGAAATATATTAAAGGGAGGAGAGAGAGTAAAGAAAATTCATGAGGGCAAAAAAGGAGTATGAAAGAAAGACAATATATGTATGTAGTTGTCTGGGCGTCTTTCATGATCGTCTAATGTCCTTCCATGCTGACATGGGTTGGATGGTTTGACAGCTGGCCAGGCAGAGCCTGTTATGGCATGGTTTTTACAACTTGATGTCCTTCCTGACACAAACCACTCCCCAAACTGTGCTGAGTGATAACTGTTTCAGCTACCATTTTCCCCAGCAGAAAACTGAATTTCACAGAAGCCTGCTGTTCTGCCATTTCAGCCATCAAAAAAATCTGAGCAGAGAGCAGTATAACTTCACTTGATGCAACACTCAGGCATCAGTCTGCTGGTGGATATCAAGTGGCATCTAGCAGCAGAAGTCTGAACTATAATGCACTTGGCCCACAGAATGTTTCAAGCTACTTTTGGGTACCTCTTCGTATGTAATATGATGGCTGCAAACTCAAAAACAAAAAATCTATCACAAAAATGGCTGGTTGTTGCCTTTGCATGTGTGGAACTTTTGATCAAGCAATGGCAATACTCATGAGTTTGCAGCCATCCTATGTATCACATAGGAGGTACGTGGAACCTTGCCATTCCAGGTTACATTTCAATTTTATAGCTGTGGTCATACTCAGGCACTACTGTTGGCTGTGATTCACCTTCATTATTTAAAACCTCCTGATATGTAGCATTTGGTGAATGAAGGAATTTCATGTTGCTGCCCTCATCTGCTTCCTGCCATGAAGTAGGCTCATCTGGAACTCTTGACAGGAGATTCAGTTTGTTTTGAAGGCACCTACAGCAACACCATGCAGGTTTCCCAAGAGTTTTGGAAGGACATTGAAGGGTTGTGGGCCAAGCTGTTGTGGTATCTTGTGTATCTATGGTGGAGTCTTTGGTTAAATTTCAATGACAGTTTGGTATAAGGCCTTCCAGGATTTTCCAAGTCTATGTCACTGCATATCTTTCCCCACTTCCTTCTAGGGAGGGTCTTAAGACTTTCAACCTCTCTCAGTAGCAGATACATTGCATTGGGATGGTTTTCTGTGCATAACTTCCATTGTTTGCTGGCATTGATTTCATCCCTCCTCTCTTCTCCACTTCACCCATAAATTGAGAAGAAAACAACCACAAATTAAGAAATGCGTATACAGAATATAGCAACAGTAATTCAACAATTCACAGGTGCACCCATGCAGGGAGACCTTCAGCAAATATACAGTAACACAACTTTAATCAGAATCTCAAAGGATTTAACACATAAACTGCTTCAAGCCGATGATGTTTGAGTCTATATCATTGCATATAAGCAAATATATCTGCAGTTGGTTTTTTTTCTTTTGTAGAATATTCAAGATTTTTGCGAGGGACCTGATCAGCTAAGCTCACCAAGTCTGGTGTTTAGAAACTTCCCTTGTATCTTTATGCATGACCTGATTGTGAAGGGGTTGTTGGATTCTCATAACTTCTAGACCTTTATTCTCTGAAAGGACCACCTTGACGAAGCAAATGAGGAAGAGAACAGAATATACAAGTCGATAGAAGTATGTGAAAAAAGGTGGGAATCTAGGTATGGTCTCACTGAGGTGGGAAATGGAGGGTTCTAAGGCCTACAATATACTAGGCAGGTTTTGTTTCTTGAACTGACCTGTCTGGGTAGTCTTGGATCCACTAGTGTAACTGGGGGAGGGGGGCAGTAGTGGCAATCCACCCTGGGTGGAACTTTTAAAGGTCTGCTGTAGGCATTGTTTTATGTGGGGTCGGGGTGCAGCATATGGAAGGGCCACCCTGGGCAGCACACACTCTAGCTACGCTAGTGCCTGTTTCAGAATTGGAAAAAATATCTGATCTAAAATACTGACTCCAGATTTTGTGGGTTGATCAATAAGTATCCGGATTGTTGCCATAGTAACTAAGGCCTTTCAGGATTTTCCAAGTCTGTCATTGCATATCTTTCCCCACTTTCTCCTCGGGGGGACTCTTAAGACTTTCAACCTTTCTCAGTAGCATTGGGACGATTTTCTGTGTAGCTTTGGATTGCTAAAAGTTCGACCACTAATTTAATACTGTGTGATGACCATAGTTGGAAGCAGTAGTCCAGACAGCTGACAACATGTCCTCCGAAGGACCATCATAGTTTCTGCTCATGTTCTGAAAGTGCAGAGGACCCATCCAGTGAGCCATCTGCATTCTATTGCTAAATTAGTAATATGCACTTTGAATGATATTCAGACAGGATACACTGTCCTGATAGGAACTGCAATCTCTGAATAAGAATTAGTGTGACTTGGTTACTGATATGTGTAATGATACATCCTTCCTCTTTTTGTGCTGGTAGCACAATTTTTGTGGAATTTTCCTGTGTTGAACTGAATTTTATTGTCCTCAGCCCACCTGTATAATACATCCCATTGCTGATGCACGATAGTTCCAAGGTTCTGAATTGTCTGAGAGACTTTTGTGTCATCTGCATGGCTAGCAAGGATGGCTGTCTTAGCAGCTGAGGACAGGCCTGATAGGGCCACTATAAATAGCAGTGGTCCAAACACCACTTACTATTTGTTTCCTTTGAGGTGGCTCCATTGACCACCACTACCTGACGTCTATGTTTTGAAAAAGTTTGTAACCACTCTCCAAATTTTGACTATGCAAAAGCCTTTCTGATAAATGCCTTTGGTATTTCACAAACTGTGATCTCAGCATAGTTGACATATTTCACACCCATACTTGAGTTTAGCTGCTGCTTTAACACCCAGTCATAATGTAAGAGCTGTGTCAGGCAACTTCTACCTGGTCAAAAATCCTGCTGGGTGTCAGTCAGCACGTTATTCTCTTCAAGAAACATGATTAGTTTCTTTGACTATTTGATGGTTTTAAATGAAAAACAAATGTCAGAGATAGGCTTAAAAATCTTAGAATCTTCTCTGCTTCCCACTTTGTAGGCAGGACATATTACTCCCTCTTTCAATTTGCCTGAGAACTTACCACTTTCAAGTAAGCTCTGAAAAAAAGAAGCTACAGTATATTATTGTTTTAATTGTCTACCCACCAAAATAACAATTTTTCAGGCTGATATTTAAATTAGATGTGGTCCACATTCTGCAAAACCATGGAACACTGGTTTCGCCTTTTATACTTTGCCTTTGTTTTTTCAATGCTTTTGCTTTGAAAAACATTGAATTTAAATGAAAAACAAATGAGGTTGACAAATATTTGTTCTCCAGGGTTAATTATTTTTGAGCATTCTTAGAATAAGAATGATTTTAATGATTTTGAAGGACTCGTTTGGACAATTTGAGAAGGATTGCTGGGAATTCATCAGAGCCAGTTGCTGAATTTGTGTCCACCTTATCTATGGCAAGTGTTATCTTTAATGTCAATGAAATTTATTTTTGCCTCTTTGGTCACAAGTGGCAAAAAATTCTACTAGTTTCTTCACTTGCCTCTCCCAGAGGAGTGACACACTTTGGAACTGCTCATTCAATATTTCACTTATCCTCATTGGGTTTCCTGTGACGGAGCCATCTTTTTGGAAGAGTGGGTTTTATCTTGTAGTGTACTGAGGTTGTTTCTTTGGCAAAGTTAAAGCTTTATGGTTTATTTTCTGTAACCCAGGTTTCCTTATTTTCTCTTCTCTTTCCTTCTCTCTCTATTGATTTTTCCCAATATCCAACAGTGATCTCTTCAGGCACAACTTTTCACTACATTTGAAGTTCCTTCAGGTAGTTTGCAGTCTTTGTCATCTCATGGAAATTTTCCTCTCTAGGGATCTAGTTTTGGTATATGTTGACCTGGTGCTCTGACAGATTTGCCACGTATGGCTTGAATTATGGACATTTTTGTTTCATGTCAAATATATATATATATATATATAGTCAATTCAAATGAATGAATAAAATGAACGGAGAAGATGTGCACAAGAACTGTATTAGCTTGGCACTCGGTGGAAAGTTTTTCAAGTATAGCTCTACATTGGAAAGAAAGGGAAATGAAACTGCCAACAGCACGTGTATAAATACATTGGAAACAATATTTTACAAATTGCAAAAATTATGCAAATCAACACAGAATGCATTAAGGGGGCAGCTGGCAGTATTGCTACTGCAACAGATAAAATGCACAGCACCATCAACTTTAAATTCTGAGTTCAAATTCTATCAGGGTCACCTTTTTGGAGTTTTTTTTCTTTCAGGGTTGATAAAATAGGTACCAGTTGAGCCCTGAGGCTCAACGTTATCAACTATTCCCATCTCTAGAAATTGCTAACCTTGTGCCAAAATTTGTAACCAATATGTGTGAAACGCATTTACTGTATGGTTTATTCTTTCTTTCAATTTTGTTCTAAATGCATGTGCTCATTCAAACATTGATAGAAACACAATGGTTTAGCACTGGTACCATTAACTTCAAAAATGAAGAAATTACTTCAGTCAGAAAATATTAAATTCCTTGACCCAAGTTTTTTTTTTTTTTCCAATGTGTACATCATTCAAATTGTTAGAATCGAACAGTTTTTACAAGCTTTATTTATGAAGACTACTGGATAAGTAATACATTCCAGTGTTGGTTTATAATTTTTTATATTAGTAAAGCACTTATTGTATTCCCTGTGCAGTTATCACTATTTGCCTTTTTCTCGATGTGCATGCACATTCAAATGTGAATTGCATCAAATGCCGTTACTTAGCCATCTTCTAGCAGCTTTAGAAATCGCAAAAAAGTTATTTCTGGCCTGGACTAAACTATAACCATGTTTAATCTAGGCAGTCCTACTGCATGGCACCTTGGGCAAATGTCTTCTATAGCCTTGGTCCACCCAAAGCATTGTGAATGGATTTGGTAAACAAACTGAAAGAAGTCTTTTAGTCTAGGGTCCAATTGTTTGACAAATAGCAGTGCACCAACATAGCCACAGTCAAATGGCTGAAACAAAATAAGAATAAATCACTGGACATATAATACATTCCTATGTTGGTATACGTAATTTTTGATATTCATAAAACACTTAGGTGGCAAGCCAGTAGAATTGTTATCACACTGAACAAAATGTGTAGCATTTTTTCTGACCTTGTGTTTTGAGTTCAGATGCTGCTAGGGTCATCTTCAATTCAATAAGTACCAGTTGAGCACTGGGGTTGATACAATCAACTTATGCTCTCTCTCTAAATTGCTGGCCTTGTAACAAAATATGAAACTGATATTTATAAAACAATTCCTGTACAGTTAATTATCTTTTTCTATATAATGTTCTGAGGCAACTGTAGTTACTTCAAAGAATGCTTCTAAACCATTTTGTTCTCTACCAGCTTCAGAAATGGCAAAATAAATTTGGTTAGGAAACCCTTCTAAGTTGTATTTCACATTGCTTTTGTGATATCTATAATACAACCACCAGGCACATCATAGCATTTTCTAGTGTTGGTTTACAATTTTTGATATTCACAAAGTACTTTTGTATTTCCTGTGCAGTTTATCTTGATTTCTCTCTTTCTCAAAATGTTTGCTCATTCAAATGTGAATTGCACCAAATGCAGTTACTAAACCATCTTTTTAATGCCTTCAGAAATGGTAAAATGTTAATATTTCTGCTGGCAGTGTCTTTGGTAGTTGATATAAAAGCCTCCAAAAACCTTGTTAAATGTAACTCCAAACATATAATGCATTCTATTGTTGCTTGATATGTATTTTTGTTGGCTTCTTATTTATGGTATTCATAAACCATATTTCCAATGCAGTAAATGATCTTCCCTTCATTTCTGTCTCTTTCTAAATTCAAATGTTGATTACATTGAATGTAGTTACTAAATGACCTTGTTTATACCAGCTTAATAAATGGCAAAATCCTGGGATCTAAACTTTCAAAGCTTTCTTCTTTACATTTCATATTTGCCTAAAACGTTTTTGAAACTGAAATTTTAATCTTGCTATTGGTTTCATTTCACTGTAGTCTTCATGTGCAAACGCACACCATACTTCAATGCTAACCAGTTCATAATCAAAGTAAGCCCTTTGAAATTCAAAGGGACCAACCTTGTCTCATTGTCATGTTGATTCTTCCAAGATTGCAATAAGAGTACATATGTATGTATGGAACACTGAGCCAGTTACATGTTTGCAACTCAGCTGAGTGAGCAACTGAAATACTCATCAAAACGGAAAGCAGATCCACTTTATATATGTTAATGCACAGACATGTCTAGGTGTTGTTTAGGAGCCATGGTGCTTAATCCAGTTGTACTTTTAATCACTGAATATAAAAACCTGGCTCACAAGAACTCTATTCAGGTTATTATTCCCCTGAGTTTTCATTTCACCTTTGGAATGTCCTTTCATTCTGTTGATCTTTTTTTGCTCAAGGTAGTCAGCTCCCTTTTCTCCCCTTTTCACTTCTTACACAATATTGGTTGGGAGTTGACTCTTCTGAGTTCTATCTTTTGTCAACTTCTTTCAATCTCAGTGTGTCCAATCTCACAGTGTGTCCAATCTCACTCCTCACTAAATAAAAGCATGATAGGGTTGCTGGTCTAGTTGTTGATGACCTGACCATTGACAAGTTCTACTGGGTTACATGTCATCAGTTCACAAGAGCAACTTGACATTCTTGCAAAAATATTTATGTAGCAATTGATTTGCTTTGAGAAAATCTCTAAGCCAAATAAAAATTTTGATGCTGTAAAGGGGATGTTTATAAAAATTTGAACACTATACCAGTAGTGGGTGTGTACTCTAACACAAACATGCACACACTTAATAAAAATTTTTGGTATGAATAAGTTTCCAAATTGTGTTTTAGTTTCTAAGGATTTATTTCTTAACATAGCCTCTGTGATGGTCAGAATTCTATAATTTCACATTTGGCATTGAATTTACTCTTTTCAGTGGCATAAATATTCTTTCATATTGACTTTGTAAAATCTATTAAACAGCTCTAAGGAAATGAGGATAAAATCTGGAAACTGAGGAAAGTGGTAAGGGATGTTTGACATTGGTTTTAAAATGCAGATGTTTAAAGGTATCATTAAGATTCCTTACTGTAAGGAATGAAAACATTTCAGCCAGTGATCTTTTGACAACTGTAAAAGGACAGCTTAGATCATTTAAACTTAAATATATATACCTTTTGAAATCTTATCTCCCCAATTAAATAGAATATAAGCACTGATAGTTGACTCTATTTAAGAGAAGCACTTCAAAATTATTTAAATAAAAAAAAAAGGACCTGTTATGATTGGAAAGGAGAATTGTAGTTAAGTTATAATGGATTTTTTTTTATATTGGTATGGTCTGGAGGAAGACAGTACACATGGTCTTTATGGGCCCTCTGTGATGGAGTGGGGGAAAAACATGGGCAGATAAGAATTTCAGAATGCTCCCATTCAGTGAAAAAAGAACTGAGCACATACTATTCATCTTCAGTATGGTAATAGTATGACTGTACCCATTTTTTCTTCTTTACTCAGTTCTGTACCATACACTAATGAGTGGATGCTCTTGTTCAATATTTTGTCCCAATATTGAAATTTTTTTTTGCTCAAAATTATGCAATGAATTGGTGATTGGCTCAAATGGAAACTTAACAACCATGTTATTATTTCTCATAAAATGCATGATTCTTAGTCATGTCACATTTTTCTTCATGCTAATGCTATCTATAAAGTCTCTTGAATGTTTGAGTCCTTGCTTATCTTTATTTTGATTTTGTTAGAAATGTTTGATTTCCTCAGTTTCCAATATTAAATTTAGCAAAATTTAAAATGGGAACAGTGAGGACATCAAACATTAAACCTTGTGAGATTTCAGTTTTGTTTTGAGCTTCTGAAATCTAGCAGGAGGGAAGAAAATAATCTAATTGGAAACCTGTCCTAAATATTAGAACCAGATTCTGGTCATCTGGTTCCTCTAACCTTACAGCAATGGGCCACATCTTCAGCTTGACACGCAATTGCTCCATGCTGAGCCTAACCTGTGGGCCCCATCTCTGACCCACAGACCACACTGGTTTATCAGCACCAGGCTGATGTATGTTTTCTAACTTGTTGTTCATCACAATTTGTGGCATTTTCCAGGTGTAATTTATTGATAACTGGTTGGGGTTTTTTTGGGGGTTTTTTTCCAGGATTTGGAAAATGTCCATCTTTATTCATGACAAAACCTAAATGTGCTAATTGACATTTTTCTGGTTTTAGACAAAAATCATATCCTTTAATTCAAGAGATTCCTTAAATGCTCTTTATATTCAACTTCAGTTGGTGATACAATATCATTGAGGTAAACATAAGCATATGAAAGCGCCAGAAGCATAATATCCATTAGGAATTTGAAAAATCCTTGGGGCAGGCATTACCCCATAATGTAAAGTTTCATTGGTACAACCCATGAGTATTTATGGTTAGCTCTTTTGTTGCATTATCTAAAACTATTTGTAAATATGGTTCTGCAAAGTCAATCTTGGAAAACCATTTCCCTTATTTAATCAACGATCCATGTTGAAATGGTCCCTTGCTCCTGTGTCAGTTTTCTTCAAGACTTGGCAAGTTCATAGTGGCTTCTGTGGGGAGCAGGTTTTATTACAGGGTTGGAGTACTAGTCCTATGCTCAGCCTTCCTCCCTTTCACAACCTGGCTTAGGACAAGCCATGATGGGATTAGCAACAGATTGGATTCTGCTAAGAGCTCTTGAAGGTAACAAGTAGCCATGTTAAACTGGGTAATAGATGAAGTCTACAGAAAAATTGTATTTCTCCCTTGTAAAATTCCTACTGCTATTTTTTTTTTTTTTTTTTTTTTTTGTGCAAATTAAAAAGGAAACATATTTTGTTAAAGATATCAAGATTTTTAAGCTTTGATTTCTTCACTTGATTCAGTAACCATGATGAAAGTGAAGAAATGCCATCATGGAAGAACCATCTCGACAAAAACTGTTAAATTCACCTTTTGTTTTTGTTTTTTTTTATATATATTCTTTGAGATATCGATTTGTTATACAGCTGTAATCTGGTTACTAACACAATTCACCTTTTTGAACTCCTCAGTATATAAATATCAAATGTCCTGTCATTCGTGATTACATTTTAAATGAACTTGTGCATGTGTGTATATATGTATTTATATATGTATATAAAAGCTGTATTGGTCCTTATGCAAATAAAGCAATTTTTGTGAAAATTTAACTTGCTTGAATACTTCAGTCTTTTTAAGTGTCATCTTTGTTACTAAACTATAACACCTTTTAGTCTTTGCTTTTTTATTTATGTACTAAAATAATGTACCAAACCTATTTTATACACTTCACTGTCCATGGCACTGCAGACCACAAATATCTGCATTTGAACCTACACTGGAAGTTAGTGTGCATGTATGTATGTATGCATGCACGCACGCATGCACTTTTTCTCTCTCTCTCTCTCTCATACTGCTACTACCACCACTTTCTATAGGTGTAACTGAGAAGGCTTAGAAGTATTACTGGGCTTAGTTTACCTTATTCCAAACTTAATGTAAAGCACTGATAAAAGAAATATTTTAAAAATTCACTAAAGATTTGAACAATTATCTTCATTATAAATAATCTCAGCACATGTATTTGCATACACTCAAACAAGATAGCTTACTCAGATTATCAATATTTGCCTACTTGTGTACTGAAAATGCCTAAAAATTAAACATTTGAATCTACTTCAAAAGATAGTACAAGGGTAACAGTTCTGACAAATTGACTGCAATGCCCATGTTGCACAAATATATGGGACGGTCAATTATGATGCACCAGCTTTGTCCTCACTTCATTTCTGAAGTGTAAAGTATACAATGATTCTGCTTTGATTGCGCCATAAAGTTTAAATAAAGTGCATGTGCATCTATAATAATATGTGAAATTATGTCAGTCCGTCTGGGGCCCCTGTGTCACAGCCTAAATTTGCTATACGTAGACATGTTTTTGGAATCGGGATGACCCCAGAATTGAAATTCTGCTCTTCATTTGGTTCTTGAACATCCAGCATTGGGATGAAGACGAGGATTTATATTCTAACAGTTGAAAATTGAAATTTAAAAAACTCCAAAAATGTGTGAATTTTAAATATGGTATTACAAGTTTTTCATTTAAACTGAAGTTAAAGTAATACCATACATTTTAGTTTTGGGTCGCAGGCCCTATTAGCTCCTCTACAGGAGCTAGCCTAAAAGTCTGCATGGAATGCAGCTTTTAAGCTAGTATAAAATGGTAGACTTGCAGAGATATTGAACTCAGGACCCTGTAGTTGTGAAGCAAACTTCTCAACTATTTGACCATATTGTACCTTCACTACTGTTCATTACATTTAAATGTTGGATAATAAAATGTTAACATTGGGTACTGGAATTGGCTCAGTTTCATTTTCTGGAATACTGAACAGTTCGTAGTATTCTTTGCAAGCAGTGTCTCCGCTTCATCTGGCAAAGAGGTTTGACACTTGGTTTAGTCTCTTCAGGGCATCATTGGATGCATCAGCTTTCTTAAAAATATCTGAAGGCATCAGCTTTATTGCTTCTTCTACTACTGGTGGCTGCACATTAATCTCAGATTTTTCTCAGACTTCCATTAAATTGGATGCAATCTTTACATTTGTCTTCAGCAGAACATATTTTGTTTCTAAGTTTTCTAAATGATAGCAAAAATCTAATATTTTTGTTGTATCCCTGATTAAGTCCATTCCTTGAACTAATTTAATAAGTTCTAATTTCATAGAATAGAGCAAGGATTTTTAGGTTGCTATTTTGCTGTCACCTATTTCTTTTTTCGTCTTGCTTAAAACAATTGATGCTTGCACATTAGATTATGGGCTGTTAACAAATTAAACCAGAATTCATTCAATGGTCATTAAGGTGTAAATATTTTCAATGAATTGTTCAGAAGTTTAGAGCTGAGAATGGATAATAAATTTTCATATTGCATTGCACAGAAGTTGAGCACACACATAAAATTTTATGCAGATCTCTTTAAAACTTGAAAATTTTATTCGTTCTGGCATCCTTAAGCTTCTGTCTTCTGTTCCTTCTTGTATATCGCCTTCTCAAAACCTACTTGTTCCCCATCCTTCCACTTTTCCAACTTACCTCTCTCCAAAGCTGACCCCCCCACACACACACACACACACTTCCTTAGTAGGGAGTCTGCAATTTACACCACTAATGCTTATCAGTAACTTTTGTACTTGCACAGAGGTCAAAAGCTGCCATTTCCAGTGTCACTGATTTCACTGCACCTCTTACACCTATCTGCTCCCCACACATCTTCCCTTGTATCTTTCCCTTCGTCATTCTGCTATTGCTCCGCTATAAAATCCCATCTTCATTCTGACACTGTTTCATCCCTTCTTCCATCTCCCACTCTTTCCAGCTTGTCTATCTTATGCAGTTACCTCATTCACAATGCTCCCTCTCCTGGGTCCCTTCTTGCTCTTTCATTTCCACACCTGCTTGTTTCTTTTCAACACCACCTTCACCAAACCCAACCACTACATTTTCCACATTATGAATGTTTTCCTTTGTTCAATATAAGAACCACAGGGACGTGCAAACTGGCCACTGACTGGCTGTGTATAGATGTCGCATACTTCCATACACATACATACACCACACTAACAGATGTCCACACTATTCTTCCTTATGCCCTATTCCAGAGAGAAAAACTGACATGGGCTTCTACACCTTCCCTCCTTATCTCCATCCCATAGTACAATATTCCATATTGGATTCTAACCTTTTATCCTGTATCTTGTCCCCACTTAGATTTTTATTCAATATTTTTTTTGTCTCTGCCTGATCTTTCTGATGGACTAACATGTGAAGCGTCATGGCACTCCATGCTGATTTCAACTCTCCAAGTGTTAAACTGACATTCATCCAACTTTGTTCTTAGTAAAACCAAACACTAAAAAGAATACAATGCATGCACACACAATTCCAAATGACATGCATAAAGTTGTAATTGGATATAAATAGTGGTGATTTGTTTTGATTCAAGTCTCAATTGTTAATATTTTCTAGAGATATGGCACCTGTCCATTTTTTATTCCTGAATCTAGCTATTTCCATAATTAAAGTATATTTTGTTATGTATAAAACAAATGGTAATATGCAACGAAAAAGAAAATCTCTTTAAATTTTTATTTTTCCTCTCAAATATTATGAACTTTAAACCTTTTGTTACTGTATTTATTTTAAGATGTTTTGTGTTTCTCTCAATTACTTTAAATATAACAAAGAATTTTGTAAAGTAACTTAATCATTAAGCTACTGTTAGGAACAGTAATTGTGTCTAAGGTTTGGTGGAAGATTTTAATTCAAAACTTATGAAAAGAAGATATTTGTACTACAGAGCCAGAGCCGGTTTCAGCCGGGTTGGTAATGAAAGGGTTAAGCAGATCATTGCATGGTTGTAGATCTTCATTCATATTACTGTTAGTTTATTGAATTTGAAGAGAAGAGGTTGTTCATGAAAAAGAAAGCATGGACAGAGAAAAAAAGAATCGGGTTAGTGAACAGAGCCCTTGTGCAAAATCAATGTTTTGAATCCCAAGTTGAGCATTGCTCTCTCTCTCTCTTCTGGTTACAGGCATTAGAAGCCTTCCTAATGATGGTTTACAACAGTGTATTTCACTAAAGGTACTTGGGTGATAGGGTAAACCAAGCACTGAAAGACTGGGGTGATAGTCACTTTACAGATCAGAATTATCACTATACATCATCATGTGCGTCATGTACAGTCTGCATTTTTAATTGAACATCTTCCTAATTAAACTTCAATTAAAATTTGTATTTTCCTACCTTTTGTGGTTTGTATTAGTCAACATCACACTTAACAATAACCAAATTAACTCTTCTGTTAAAATAATTTGTAACTGAATTTCATTAGAGATACTAAGCTGGTATTTGGAGCATATCTTAAGGCATAAAAATTATACACTAGTACTTTTAGGTTTTCTAAATCTAGGTCGAGTTACTCTTTAATACTAAAAAAACACGGTCCTTCTAAATGCACATATGAACAAATGACGGAACACATGCAAGATGGGCTTCTGCATGATTTCATCCAGAAGATATTGGTCAATAGAAAACTCTGAAGTGTCATTCAGCTGGATTTAACCCACAATGGGCTTCCCTCAGTCTGTCTACCAAGTCCACTCAAGGTGTTGGTTGCCCTGAGGCTATAGTGAAAGGCACTTGCTCAAGGTGCCATGCAGTGGGACTGAACCCAGAATCATGGTTGGAAGTAAACTTAACACACAGTCATGCTTGTCTTCTTTTTTCTTTTAAATTTACTTCCATTTGTTTTTATTTCATACATAGTTAACTTGATGTGAGATGGCTTTATTAAACACAAAACAAATGCTAAAAAGGAAAATGCTTATATTGACTGAACTGTGACTTGAGTAGCTTGAAAAGACTAATTACACAAAACATTAATTTGAAATAAGACTTATCATTTTATGAATTAAACTAGATATGCTTACTCGGTCACACTTTGCTACTTCAATAAAAATTTCTAAGAAAAAAAACACCCATGTCTGTTAGACTAATTTAATGGAAAATAAAAATACAAATATATAAATATTGACCTAAATTTTAACTTTAGTGATTTAAAGGCATCAAGTCAATAGTTTTTGAGATCTGTTCATTAATTTCGAATGAACTGGCTGTACAATGCTGCATCTTAAAGATGAGATGATCACAGCTTGAACACATTTTGATGAAAGGCCTATTCACTCAAGGCAGACCTTGGGTTATATAAATCTTTGGAAGCAGTTCTGAAGGAACTTCAAGTAAATTAATTTAAGGGATCTCTTTGTAAAACTTGCAACCAGATAGAATAAGTACCAGGCTTTAAAAATATAAATACTCGGGTCAGTTCATTTGACTAAAAGTTCAAGGCACTGCTCCAGCATGGCCACTAATGGCTGAAGCAAGTGAGATAAGACAGTTCTAGTAACAATTTCATAAAACCCTAACATTAAAGCAGCTATGAATGTATTTTGCTCATGTTTCAATAGAATTCAAGTTTGATTTTCATGTTTAAAGTCATTTGTTCCACCTCCACTTAGCACGTTCTCCTTTCCCAGGCCCTCACTAATCAATTCATGCATTCCTTGTCGAGAGCACTTTGGCATTCTTGCTCATGTCTACCCTTGATTTCCTATAGCAGTGTCCATTCTCTTAGAAACCATTTGAGCCAAACCTCTGGACTGAGAAAAATGTAATATCCAGATACACCTCACCTCTTCCTGTTGCAAAACCTTGAGAGTTGTGGTTTTTACTACTCAATCTGCTAAAACCCTGCGAAACATGAAACTCCTTAGCCTAGTATGGTTGTGTAGCTGTTTCCTTTGTAACCCCGTGGTTTTGGAATCAGTTCTACCATGCCCCATGGGTAAGTCTCTATTACAGCCATGAGTCAATGAATGCTTTGTGTAAATGAATGTGATAGATGGAAACTGTTTGGAAGTGCATATGTATGCATGTTTTTGTGTTGAGAACTGGCATTGGTTTGTTTGTCCCCATAACTTAGTGGTTCAGCAAAAGAGAACAATAGTATAAGTAGGTACTGAGGTAGTTATTTGCCTAAACCTGTCGGGGAATTGCCTCCAGCATAGCCACAGCCCAATGACAAATAATACACCATAAACAAATACATGTACATGGAAAATATTTGATTTCTTCTGTAATTGAGGCCTTCAGCTGTTAAATCTACAATCTAATATAGTTGTGGGGTGGGGAAGGAATTCCCACGTTAACCAGTTCACAGTGACATTCCTCCATGAGTAATTTTTAGATATTTCATTAACAGTGAGTAATGAAGAAAGGTGACATTGAAGTTTATCGACAACAGAATTGATAAAGCAGTAAAAATATTTCAGTAACTACGTTGGTCTAATTATTCCTTTAATCAACTACTTCAGTATTTGTGTGTTATAAACATTTTTCCCAATTTTGGTATTTATCTTCCTTAATCAGATAGACAGCATTTTTAATCAAAAACCTGTTTATTGTAATATATTTTGAGTCAATAAAATATCTGTTCACGTAGAGAAGTTGCTCACTTTGGTCATACAAAATTATCATGTCATGTTTGTGGTGGATGTGTTGTGACATTCCAACAAAAAAGCAAAGGTTTCTTTCTCATGTAGGAATAGTGCTTTTCCAAAGTTCTAAATTGTTTCTTTAGAGATTGAGAAACACATTTACATCCCAATCATTTCAATATTATAGAGAAAAACTTGTTTTAAATCTGAGATGTACAGTGACAGTACTGGATAGTAATGTTTATATGCCAACAGAATGTAGTAGTCCTATACAAGATAATGTTACTGTTTTAGCCCCAGGAAAACCTTTTCCAGCTGGCTATCGGTGCACAGTTTGTGTCTGTATAGCATTTACAAGAGAGGTCATCGTTTCTATCTCTAGCCTTATGTGATACTCGAACCTAGGTTTCTGGATGTTATCCGTCCTCAGTGAGAGACATTCATAAGCTACATAAGGTTAGAGATGGGAGCGATGACCTCCCTTGTAAATGCTATACAGGTGCAAACTGTGTCACTAGCCTATTGGAAAAGCTGTTTTCCAGGGGCTAAAACAACAGTAACATTGTCCTTTAAAGACTGCCACATTATATTGGCTTATAGACATTACATTTCATTATTGCTCACCTATTTTCTGTACTGGGATCTTTACATGATCACTTAACATGCTAGAAATAGCAAATAAACCCATCAAATCTTTCACTATATCAAAAACAGGATACCTGCTGAATTTTAAAGATGAGATGATCACACCTTGAACACCTTTTGATGAAAGGCCTATTCACTCAAGGCTGACCTTGGGTTATATAAATATTTGGAAGCAGTTCTGAAGGAACTTCAAGTAAATTAATTTAAGGGATCTCTTTGTAAAACTTGCAACAAGATAGAATAAGTACCAGGCTTCAAAAATATATAAATACTCGGGTCAGTTCATTTGACGAAAAATTTAAGGCATTGCTCCAGCATGGCCACTAATGGCCGAAGCAAGTAAGATAAGACAGTTCTGGAACCTGTCTAGGAAGATGAATAAAAACTGAATTAAACTGATCTATTCAACCCATACCAACATAGAAAGTGAACATAAAACAAGGATTTTATTAAAAATCTTCCAAAAAATAAGCTGGCTGCAACAAATTCATCTTAAATTTTTGAGGTAGAAAATTAAATATAATTGTGGTAAATGGCTGAGAGGAGATAAGTATATTTGAACCAGCTTGTCATGAGTTCAGGTCTACTGCAAGGAATTTTAAGCAGATTACTGTTTTTTTTTCAACATCACATCTATGACTGTTTTAAGAATAAGTATTTTGTTATCTGTGAATGTTGGTTACCATAGATTAGTTTTCCATCCAAGGGACAGAATTATTTTTTTTCTGTTACAAAGCCACAGCTAAATACTAGTTCTCTTGGAGACAACTTTCCACTTCAAAACCTAGGAATCCTGTTCATGACAAAAAACAAAAACGGCAGCATTACAGACAATATATTAGCAGAATAAGGTGGTGGATAGCAAAAGCATTAAAGTAGAGGAAAAATGACTTTCCATGTTTGTTTCCTCCCAGCTTGAAAACTAGGTGAGATGAGGTGTAGAGAAAGAAACACTGTTATATATGAACTCAAAATGAAAAAGCCTTTTGTCCAACATCTTCCTCAATGTTCACTTTGCCTCAAATTAAAAACCATGATATTGATTTCTTAAGCAGAAGGGATAACATTATGGGGGAGAAGAATTCAGTAAACCAATTCCGGTATCTAACTGGTACTTTGCTTTTCATTCTTCTTTGAAAAGGTTTGTCAGTTCATTTAGGCAAACATTATTTCCAAAAGTCATGAGTGCTGTGTTGTTTTTTGATTTTGTTAGCATGTCCATGAGTGTTTGTGCCTGAGTGTGCATAAGTGCTTCAAAATAGGTGTTTTGAATTCCATTTGTCTATTATGCATGTTCTAACACCAAACAGTTCATGTAGAACCAGTCAACACAAGCCGACACAGAGCATGTGCATGGTTGCATGCCATGCTAGAAGTAATAGCTTAACTTCCCTCAAATCACACTATTGCCAAAATTACAGGCACATTGGACAGATCCTAAATATGCAAAGAGTATAAAAAGGATGAGTTGGTCAAATATAGAATGTCTTTGATAGTAGAGTTACATCATCAGAGCTGATTTTGGTTGAAGCTTTTTTTGTTTCCATATTTCTGTTGAAATACATTCTTTGTCTGTTCTGATAATAAATTAGTAAAATAACTTTTGTCATTATTAAAGTAGTGTTTGGAAAATAAGTGTAACTTAAAATTTTACTAATGAGTAATATTACTTGATCACTGCTGTAAATCATAGTTGCATTGTAAAATTGAGTGATTCTTTGGCTTGCGATGCTGTGTTTAGTTTACTTGCATTCTGTTCAGGTATTGAAAAGACTTACCTCTCATCAGTTTCACATCACTGAAATTGATGAAAACCACTGCCCCCATCAGACTACATTCAGAGAGATTATAGGAACAGGCAGATGGAGATTGTTGAAAGAGATCACTTAACTGCTTCTGATCTTGTTATATAAGAATATCCTGAAATTTGGGAGAGCGGGGAGGATAGTTGATGATAAACCTCAAAAGGGTGAAAGGCAAGGTCGATATCAGTAGAGTTTGAACTCAGAACATGAAAACAAATGAATTTCTGCTAAGCATTTTGTCCAGTGTGCTAATGATTCTGCCAGTTCATGTCTTATGTCACATGACAATATGGCCATTCTTTTAACTTGCCAATCTATATCCAATTGGAGGCTTCACAACAGGGCTAGTATTTGGTTGCCCTGTATGTTTTCTTGTCTATTGTATTCTTAGAGGCAGAATTTTTTCATTCTGAGTTTAAATTCCACCAGGGTTGACTTAGCCTTTCATCCCTTCAGGCTCAATAAAATAAGTACCAGTTCAGTACTAGAGTCGGTGTAACCGACTTATACCCTCCCCTGAAATTGCTGGCCTTGTGCCAAAATTTGAAATTAATATTTTCTGTTATTTGATCATTTGCTAAGACGGGCAGCTGATACAATTGAGCTATTGTTTTTCTCTTTTTTTTTATTTCATTTTATGCCTTTTATTTTCCAACCGTCCACATTCCAATATAAGTTAGTATGTCAGGCAATTACTTATGAAAAAGCATTCCAGCTATGACTATCCATTCTTTTTCTAAATTTTATTTTCAGCTATTGTGTATCTAGGAATATATTTCTAATAAGACTGCAGTTTTCAACTTCAATAAAGAAAAGAAAGGCCACATACAACAAACAAAATTTAAATTCTGTTCTAATTATATATCTTGTTTACATTGGCTCTTAATTACACATTTACTCATCTTTTGTTTTAGTTGTGACCTTTTCTCACTTGTTCTTTATTGCTTAATTGCAATTACACCTGTGTTTTAGTTACCTGTATAGTGTAAATTACAGGTATTTATTTGTTTTTGTTTACATTGGGTGATACTTTTCAGGTATATTATTTATTGTTACTTGTAATGTTTTTGATAATGTCTGAGCAGATCTATCATCAAAGGCATTCCAACTGTGACCATCCTGTCTTAGATATAGTATCCAATAGCTACAGCATTCTGTAATTATTTTCACTATGGCAGATAGCAAAAGCATGTGGTAAGTAACTTGCTTACCAACCACATGGTTCCGGGTTCATTCCCACTCTGTGGCAGCTTGAGCAAGTGTCTTCTACTATAGCCTCGGATCGACCAAAGCCTTGTGAGTGGATTTGGTAGACAGAAACTGAAAGAAGCCCATCGTATATGTGTGTGTGTATATATATATGTGTGTGTGTATGTTTGTGTGTCTGTGCTTGTCCCACCAACATCGCTTGACAACCGATGCTGGTGTGTTTACGTCCCCGTAACTTAGTGGTTCGGCAAAAGAGACCAATAGAATAAATACTTGACTTCCAAAGAATAAGTCCTGGGGTCAATTTGCTCAACTAAAGGCGATGCTCCAGCAAGTGACTGAAACAGGTAAAAGAGAATAAAAGAGAATATGGGCACAGATATGGCTATGTTGTTAAGAAGCTTGCTTTACAACCATATGGTTCCAGGTTCAGTTTCACTGTGTGGAACCATGAGCAAGTACCTTCTTATATATAGCCTCGGGTGGACCAATGCCTTGTGTGTGAATTTGGTAGATGGAAACTGCATAGAATCCCATTGTGTATATATGTGAATGTGCGTATTTGACACCACTTGACAACTGGTGTTGGTTTTTTTTATGTTTACGTAACTGTGGTAACGTGTAAAAGTGCACATGTAGCATCATGTACCTCTGCTGTGCCACATAAAAGCTCCCAGCACTCTGTAAAGTGGTTGACATCATGAAGGGCATCCAGCCATAGAAACCATGTCAAATCAGACTGGAGTCTGGTACAGCCACCCATCCCCCACCAGTTTGCCAGCTCTGGTCACACTGTCCAACCCATGTCAGTATGGATAACAGACATTAAATGATAACTTAATGGTCTGGCAACAGCGACTGATAGAATAACTACCAGACTTTAAAATAAATGCTGGGGTTTATTTGTTTAACTAAACCCTTGAAGGTGGTGCCCCAGCATGGTTACTGTCCAATAACTGACTCAAGTAAAAAAATTTCCTTTGTTTGAATAGGTTTACTAACATTTATCTAATCCATTAATAGGGAATTTATTTCTTTATTGCCCACATGTCTAGCTCATTAAACCATTGAAAGATTGTTTAACTGAGTAAAGTAGGGCTGTACATTATGATTTTAACTATGTATGTATACATTGTATATTTACTTATATAATTGTGCTGTGGGCACATAACAAACACCATCCTATCGTGGCCATGCCAGCCTCGCCTGGCCTCCGTGCCGGTGGCACGTAACAAAAACCATCCGAGCGTGGCCGTTCGCCAGCCTCGTCTGGCACCTGTGTCGGTGGCACATAAAAAAACACCATCCGAGCATGGCCGTTCGCCAGCCTCGTCTGGCATCTGTGTCGGTGGCACATAAAAAACACCATCCGAGCGTGGACATTCATCAGCCTCGTCTGGAACCTGTGTCGGTGGCACATAAAAAAACACCATCCGAGCGTGGCCGTTTGCCAGCCTCATCTGGCACCTGTATCGGTGGCACATAAAAAGCACCCACTACACTCATGGAGTGGTTGGCGTTAGGAAGGGCATCCAGCTGTAGAAACACTGCCAGATCTGACTGGCCTGGTGCAGCCTTCGGGCTTCCCAGACCCCAGTTGAACCGTCCAACCCATGCTAGCATGGAAAGCGGACGTTAAACGATGATGATGATGAATTGTATCATTTTAACATCCACTTTTCCATGCTTGCATCAATCAGATAGAATTCGTTGATGCAGATTTTCTATGGTCAGATGCCCTTTCACTTGCCAATACTTACCTGTTTGCAAGCAAGGAAATATTACCTCATGGCCACATATATTTTCCCAGAAGAATGCAAATTACAGACTCTGATTGTAAGATGGTGACATTTGTAATTATTCTTTTCTACTCGAGGCACAAGGCCCGAAATTTTGGGGGAGTGGGGGCCAGTCGATTAGATCGACTCTAGTATGCAACTGGTACTTAATTTATTGACCTCACAAGGATGAAAGGCAAAGTTGACCTCGGCAGAATTTGAACTCAGAACATAAAGACAGACGAAACACTGCTAAGCATTTCACCTGGTGTGCTAACATTTATTTCTTTATTGCCCACAAGGGACTAACCATAGAGGGGACAAACAAGGACAGACAAAGGGATTAAGTCGATTACATCGACCCCAGTGTGTAACTGGTACTTATTTAATAGACCCTGAAAGGATGAAAGGTTAAGTCGACCTCAGCAGAATTTGAACTCAGAACGTGGTGACAGACGAAATACTGTTAAGCATTTCACCCGGCGTGCTAATGTTTCTGCCAGCTCACCGCCTTAACCTTCATAATTATTACCCTCCAGTGATGTCAAGACAAGGAGATACATACATCTTTTACTTGATTTAGTCACTGGATTGCAGCCATGCTAGGGCAGTAGCATTAAGGATTTAGTCAAACAGATCAACCTCAGTGCTTATTTTTTGAAACCTGGAATTTCTGTTGATTTCTTTTCTCAAACTTCTTAGTTACAATGACATAAACCAACATCAGTTGTCAAAAGATGGTGGGGACAAATACTGACACACACACACACACACACACACACTTATTCTATTATTTTAAACATTTTATTATGGTCATGCTGGAGCACTGCTTTGAAGGGCTTTGTCCAAACAAATCTCCCCTCTCCCAGGACTTTCTAAGCCTAGTACTTAGTGGTTCATCAAAAGAGACCAAAAGAAGTTATGGGGATGTAAACACACCAACACCAGTTGTCAAGTGGTGAAGGATACAGATACAAAAACACACACACACACACACACACACAATGTGCTTCTTCCAGTTTCCGTCTACCAAATCCACTCACAAGGCTTTGGTAAGCCTGAGGCTATAAGTAGAACCACTTGCCCAAGTATATAGGATAGTCTTCTTCCAGGTTCTCTCTACCAAATCCACTCATATGGCTTTGGTTGGCCCAGGACTATTATATAGAAAATACTTAACCAAGGTGCTGGACAATGGTTGTGAACCCATGACCACATGATTGGGGAGCAAGCCTCTTACCACACAACCATTCCTACAAAGAAACCATGTTTAGCCCTTTAGCATTCAGATTACTCTGTCAAATGTAATGCTTATTAATTCATATTGTTTTAAATTTATCATTCATTATCTCGTAGCTTTGGGATTTTGATGACTTGATTGTATATTTTTAGAATGACATGGTAGGGTATGGTATGGTACGAGGGTCCAGATCTGGCCAGTCTGAGCATAAAACAGGTTGAATATTTGGGTCAGATATGGCCAGTTTCAAATGCCAAATGGTTAAATAATAAATTCTTTTATTTTCTTCTTTTACTAGTTTCAGTCATTTGACTGTGGCCATACTGGAGCACTACCTTTAGTCGAGCAAATCAACCCCAGGACTTATTCTTTATAAGCTTAGTACTTATTATATTGGTCTCTTTTGCTGAACCGCTAATTTATGAGGATGTAAGCACACTAGCATCAGTTGTCAAGCGAATTTAGGGGGACAAACACAGTCACACAAACATATACACACGTATATAATATATATATATATATATATAAAAAGCAATAAAGATTCAAGTTAATTTAAACGAATTTACTTGAATATGGTACCTAACTTAGATGCACCAAAAAAAAAAAAAAACTATACTGTTTTAACAATACAGTAATGTGGGGTGATTATAAGCGAGAAAGAAGCAACAAGAATGGATAGGTTTTTAGTACAATCGTTTCATACAAGGACAGGCTTTATTAAATGTTGCAAAAATTACAGCATATAAACGTGTCCCGTACTCATCAGCTAAAATACATGTGAGTTCTCTAGACATCCTAGTGGTTGAGGCTATACTCATGAAGTATGTAGATAATTAAGTAACATAAACAGATTTCCAAAGTTCATTAAAGTTCTTTAAAGATGATGTACAGTCTTATCACAGAATTTTAAAAAAGTTTTAATAGCACCACAGAGAAGGTGACCTAATCCATAGTGCACATATGAATTTCCAGAGATATGAGGAGGGATTACATACTCACAGACGACAAATTTATCCATTGTTAATCACAACGAGGTGGGTCTCAATTCCTGCTTATTAGCATTACAGAGAGGGTGAATTAACCACTAGGATGTCTAGAGAACTCACATGTATTTTAGCTGATGAGTACGGGACACGTTTATATGCTGTAATTTTTGCAACATTTAATAAAGCCTGTCCTTGTATGAAACGATTGTACTAAAAACCTATCCATTCTTGTTGCTTCTTTCTCGCGTATATATATATATATATATATGACGGGTTTCTTTCAGTTTCCGTCTACCAAATCCACTCACAAGGCTTTGGTCGGCTCAAGGCTATAGCAGAAGACACTTGCCCAAGGTGCCACACAGCAGGACTGAACCTGTAACCATGTGGTTCGTAAGCAAGCTACTTAACGCACAGCCACTCCTAAAGAGGAACATGTATTTTATTCAGTTACTTTACTCCATTTAAAGGTAGATTACAGCAAGTAATTAACTATAAAGCTGAACATTTAAAAGCCGTAGATTCACCATGGATACTCACTAATTCATAAATATTTCTAATCAGTAGATCTCTGTTTACATTGGATAATATGTAATGTTACAGGTGTATTCATGCCTCTGTATTTCTGCTATGTGGGAGACATTTTAGAGGAAAGCAGTGTAGTTATAGGACTGAATAGTATTGTACAGGGATTTATGAAAATATACATTGAAGTAGGCTTTCACTGGTGTATGAATGTAGAGATACACCCAAATATCCAATAAGAGATAAATAGCATTAACACTACGCTATTAAGACATCGAGCTGGCAGAACTGTCAGCATGCTGGGCAAAATGTTTAGCAGCATTTCATTTGACTTTGTTCTGAGTTCAAATTCCACCGAGGTCAACTTTCTCTTTCATCCTCTTAGGGTCAATAAAAAGTACCAGTTGAGCACTGGATTCAATGGAATCAACTTACCAACTCCCTGAAATTGCTGGCATTATACCAAAATTTGAAACCATTGTTGTTGCTTTTATTATGAAGGCAGTGAGCTGGCAGAATCGTTAGCATGTCGGGCGAAATTCTTAGTGGTATTTTGTCACTCTTTACGTTCTGTGTTCAAATTCCGCCAAGGTCGACTTTGCTTTTCATCCTTTCAGGGTCAATGAATTGAGTACCAGTTGTGTACAGGGGTCGATCTAATCTACTGATTCCCTCCCACCAAATTTTAAGCTTTGTGCCTATAGTAGAAAGGATTATTATTATTATGAAGGTAGGAAACTAGCAGAATTGTTAGCGCATCAAGCAAAATACTTAGTAGTATTTTGTCTCTCTTTACGTTTTGAGTTCAAATCTGCTGAGGTCAACTTTGCCTTTCATCCTTTTAGGGTCGATAAAATAACAGTTGAGCACTGGAGTTGATGCTTTCAACTTACTCCCTGCTCCAAAATGGCTGGCCTTGTGTGTGTGTGTGTGTGTTGGTTTGTTTATGTCTCCTTGTCTTACATCACTTGATAGTAAACAAGAAGCAGTGCCACTCATTTCAATTCACTTGTGGTAAAATGATCAGCCATGGAGAAATATTACCTTACTTGAAAACTAATGAGGGTTCGGGGACAAGAAGGGCCTCCACCAGTGGATTATCTACTTCAGTGAATTCTGTCTAATCCATGTAAGCATGTAAAAGAGCAGGTTAAAACAATGATGATTTTGATGGACCTTAAGTTTATCACAAGCCTACAGGCTTACTGGGGCTAAATCTTGATATGCTTTCCATGATATATAAGCAACTGAGAGCATAATACTTCTCTAAATGGGACTAACTAAATGGTGTACTAGCAATTCTGCCAACTCACCACCTTAATAATAATAATAATAATGCCCTGATGCAGTGGCTCTCGTGGCTTCTGATCTTAACTGATCGGAAGTGTTATGTACATTGTTTTGTCTTGGTATAAAAGATGGGCTACAGCAAAATATTCTGCTCAATAACACAGATTTGCTTGTCAGTTGTTTGACCTTAACCAGTTGAGTATGTCCCTTAGTGGCTGACGATATGTGCATCTCTGATCACGAGCAGAAGTAGTGGGGGAGCATCATAGCGATGTGTTGAGAGGGATTCTTTGGGGTTTGAATAATTCACCTCTGGAAACATCGGTGTTTCGTTCAACATCCTTAAGCAACCCTTATTGAGGGACCTTTTGAGCAGGATGGGTTACTCGACCAGAAGAAAATTCTAACTGGGCCTCGCCTGCAAGGTCATGCACTGTTTATCTTGATATGAGATCACCATTTCGCACACATATGGTTGTGATGCATGTGCCTAGTGTACCCTTATCAGATGGGTAGCCATGATGGGTATACTGGGCTTCATGTATTTTACCCCAGTATCACTTTGATGGCATGCACTGCTCTCACTCAATAATAATAATAATAATAATAATAATGTTTGCATCTTCTTCTGTCATTCTGAACAATTATCAGAGACATCACATGGGAGAAGATGGGTCACAGAGTCCAGATTTGGCCAATCAGGCCAATGCATGCTCAGGTTTTGCCACAGGTGATGTGCTGGTAATGACAGCAAGAAGGTGGCTCTGGACTCACAGCTCATGTCATCTTTGTGCTCCCGTGATCCTATTCTGTTCGAAGGTGGTTGCACCTGTTGGTGCTGCTACATCAGGCAGGGCAATCCTGTGCTTGCATTTCCCAGGTCGATCAATACATATTATAGGACCCTGTGCATTGATTTGCCTGGTATGGCCTGTAATGTTGCTAAGACAGCACTGGATAGCAATGAAGATAGGAGAGATGGCTGATAACGGGGATTGACTTGTCAACATTTTGTGTCCACTTTTCTACAATAGATTATATGTCTGATTTCATACTATAATATATCAGTCATCCTATAAATAAAAAATACACATGCATATATACGTTGTGTGTATAATAGTCTTAATTAGACTATTACAGTCTTTAATTTTGTTCCCACTTTACATGCAGAGATCATAAAAGAGTAATATTATAGACACTGTTTCTGTGATTAGGCATTATATTGTATAATTATATCAGTGTTTCTGTTTACCTGGGTTGTACAGGTATATAATAAATATATTAATATTTATTATTATACAAGCTTATTGCTATTACTATTTACGCAAGTATCCTTCCCTCTTGCTCTCTTACATGCTACACACTCTCTCTGTCTCTATTTTCTCTCTAGATGCTATTTTCTCTCTTTTAGTTTCTATCTTTCTCTCTCTCTCTTTCTCTCTCATTCTCTTCAGATACTGTTCTCTCCCTCTCTCCATATGCTATTCTCTCCGATCTGCTATTCTCTCTTTCTCTTTCATGCTTCTCTCTCTCTCTCTCTGTCTTTCTTACATACCAAACTGGTTAGTCTTGTTAAAACTAATATATTTAGAGATTATAGATGCTTATGAAAGTGTTGGAATATGTAAAAGGGAAAAAAAAAAAGAAAAAGAAATAGGAAAGAGTGCCGGATTGTTTAATGTAACTGAAAAGTGAAGTGTGCGGGTGTCCAAATACATAACAAAAGTGATCAGCAAATGGTAAGTGTGTAATTCTGATTTTAACAAATATTTTTCTCACTATTCCAATACAAATTAGCTGCTTTTTATACAAACAGTGATGTACCTGTGCGGGGGTCAGGGTTGGCAGTGGGGTTGCAGAGCAATGGAATCTGTGTGTGTATGTGGTCAGTTTAGTTTAGTTTAATCAAGGTGGAGGGCAAGCGGGATACCAAATGTTGACAAATATCTACTAAATAAATTGACAAAAAGCTAAAGGTTAATCTCTTGTTTGATATTTATGTTTGTTCTGTTGATGATACGGGAGTTTTGATGTTTAGACAAGTATTTGTACACACATGTATTGTATATATGTATGTGTTATGTATATATATGTGTTTTTCTGTGTATATTTTGTGCCTGTATCTCTATGTATGATGTATGTACTTGTGTATGTATGTACTTGTGTATGTATGTACTTGTGTATGTATGTACTTGTGTATGTATGTACTTGTGTATGTATGTACTTGTGTATGTATGTACTTGTGTATGTATGTACTTGTGTATGTATGTACTTGTGTATGTATGTACTTGTGTATGTATTATGGGTGTATGTATGTATTATGTGTGTGTGTATGTATTATGTGTGTGTGTATGTACTTGTGTGTGTATGTACTTGTGTGTGTATGTACTTGTGTGTGTATGTACTTGTGTGTGTATGTACTTGTGTGTGTATGTACGTACTTGTGTGTGTATGTACTTGTGTATGTATGTACTTGTGTGTGTATGTACTTGTGTATGTATTATGGGTGTATGTATGTATTGTGTGTATGTATGTACTTGTGTGTGTATGTACTTGTGTGTGTATGTACTTGTGTGTGTATGTACTTGTGTGTGTCTATGTACTTATGTGTGTCTATGTACTTATGTGTGTCTATGTACTTATGTGTGTCTATGTACTTATGTGTGTCTATGTACTCATGTGTGTCTATGTACTCGTGTGTGTCTATGTACTCATGTGTGTCTATGTACTCATGTGTGTCTATGTACTCGTGTGTGTCTATGTACTCGTGTGTGTCTATGTACTCGTGTGTGTCTATGTACTCGTGTGTGTCTATGTACTCGTGTGTGTCTATGTACTTATGTGTGTATGTATGTGTTATGTATGTATTGTGTGTATTTCTATGTATGTATGTATATCTTGTATATATGTATGCATGTATATATTCCTTATTTCTGTATGAGTATGTATCTTGTGCATATGTATGTGTGTATCTCTGTCTGTGTTGTGTATATTTCCGTGTATGTATACACATGTACATTTCTGTTAATGTTGTGTGCCTGTATCTTGTAACATACACATGCATATATTTCTGTATATCTTGTATACGTGTATATTTTTGTATGTATGCAAGTGTGTATTTCTGTACATATATCGTGTGTGTATCTCTATGTATATATGCATGTGTGTATTTCTACATATGTTATATGTGTGTCTATCTTCCAAACTGTCCCCTTACTTTACCCACTGGGTGACACAATCAGACACCTAATCAATCACAATCTATCTTAGCTGATCTTAAGGTTATCTCTAACACAGGGATCCCCAATCAGTGGGCTGCAGTTCAGTACTCACTCGTGGAGTATTTGGTACTAAATCTCACAGAATGAATGAATTGCAAAAGTTTATTTCGGTTTTATTGACTATATCAATAAGCAGGTTGTTTATATATTATACATGTATTGTATATGTAATATGGTTGTATATATGTTTTTAGTTCAAATTCCGCTGAGGTCGTCTTTGCTTTTTATCCTTTCAGGATTGATAAATTAGGTACCAGTTGCGTACTTCTGTCAATCGCATTGATGTTGCCCATACTGTAGGTGGTGGCCACACTGGACACTTGTAAGACAGGAAATTAAAGTTGATTGCGAGTAAATACTTGTGACTTAGCTGGAGTTTTCTTTTGCTTTTCTTTATTGAAATATTGCATAAGGAAATCAGTTCATTCTCTTTGAATAACCCGGTATATATATATATATATGTGTATATATATATATATTGATAGAAATGGTAAGACAACGAAAGAATGAAAAAGACCTCGATATTATGTAAATAGAGGAATTTATCTGTAAATATAATATGTGACAATTATTCGATAGCCATGATAAAACTCTAAGTTTTGGATGTCAGGGCGGAAAACCACACCGCCATCTCTTCAGTTATCGGGCCATTGATATATATATATCAAAATATATATATATATATATATATATCTGTGTGTTGTCTTTGAGTCTGTGTTCAGCGTCCACTGCTGATCAAGTGGTGTTGGTGTGTTTACATCCCTGTAACTTAGTGGTTCAGCAAAAGAGGCAGATAAAATAATACTATGCTGAAAAGAAAAAAAGTACTGGGGTCAATTCATTTGACTAAAAATTCTTCGAGGCAGTGCCCCAGCATGGCCGCAGTCTAATGACTGAAACAAGTAAAAGATTATATATGTAATAATTAACTTATATATTATGCACCTTGTTGTTTTATGTGTACAATCCCCCAGTCTGGAGTGCTAAAAAGGATTAGGGACAACTGCACAAACACATTTTAACAGTAGTCGGTGGATATTTTATTATTAACCCTTTAGCATTCAATCTGGCCATATTCAGCCAAAATATCCTACCTATTTTATCTTCAATCTAACTAGATCAGGCTACTCACACCTATCCTACAATGTCATTCTAAAAATGATCACATCAGCAAAATCTCAAAGCAATAACATAATGCATGATTATGTGAATAAATAAACACTACATTTGACAATAATCTGAATGTTAAAGGGTTAATCCAAGAAAAGTGGCAAGCTGGCCGAATTGTTAGCACACCAGGAAAAATGCTCAGTGGCATTTCTTCCAGTTTTTTTTTTACATTCTGTGTTCAAATTCTGCTGAAGTCGACTTTGCCTTTTACATCCTTTCAGGAGTGGTGAGGTCAACAGAACAAGTACTGGCTAAGCACTTTGTCAATGTAATCAACTAACTCCTTCCCCCAAAAAATCTCAGGCCTTGTGTCTATATGAGTCAGTGGTTCTCAACGGAGGTGCATGTGGCCCTTGAGGGTCCATATAAAATTTTTAGGGATTCATGCAACAAAGTAGTAAATTTAGGACCCAAAGTAGTGTTTTAAGGGCCTCTGAAAAATTTTTGCTTTAGATGTATGTATTGGTATGTATTGCAAGAAATAGCTGGGTTTCTTTCCCTAATATTTTACCTAGTTCAACCTACACAAGTTTATGTGTGAATAACAAAATAGGAATTTTGAAATAAGGTCCTATAAAACTAGTTTTTAAACATGGAATGGCTATGGGGGCCCCACCAGAAGAAAATAGTGATCAAAGGGGTCCGTAGGTAAAAAAATGGTTGAGAAAGGATAAAGAATTATTAACCAAAGATTGTAACATCACTCCAACACAACTGCTATCACTATCACCACCACTACCACCATCATTATCTTGACCACCACCACCTTAACAATTCAATGTCATCACCATCACCACTACCGTCACTCTGACATTTCAATGTCAAACCCATTCTTCCATATCTCTGCCATAGCTTTGCTTTACAGATATGGAACTATTAGAATTGCCATAACATTCCACGTCCTGTTCAATGGTAAATCAACAAATGCTAATTGTTTTACATACAAATTTGCTTATAAAATATACAAGTTTTACGTTTTGGGAATTAGGCTAATTTTATGTTTAATCTTGAATGTATGCATGTGTACGTATATGTATAATAGAAACCTTACTTATAAAGGACTTAATTTGAAACTAGAGGCCTTGTGCAAGAAGGATGGATGCCAACATTTAAGGTTCATGGGGGTGGGCAGATTTATTATTTGATTGACTCTTCATTAAATGAAGAGTCAATCAAATAATAAATCTGGGTGGGGCAAAAAGAAAACCAAATTTCAACATCTGGACAAGATGGGGTACCTCATCTAGTGTGTATATTTATGTATGTATATATATGTATCTGCATATATATGTGTGTGTGTGTGTGTGAATTGGCATTCTGTTGGTTACAATGACAAAGGTTCTAGTTGATCCATTCAATGGAACAGCCTGCTCATGAAATTAATGTGTAGTTGGCTGAGCACTCCACAGACATGCATACCCTTAAAGGAGTTCTCAATAAGATTTGGCATGACACAGAACGGGACAAGACTAAGACTTTGAAATACAGGTACAACTCATTTTTGCCAGCTGAGTGGACTGGAGCAACGTGAAATAAAGTGTCTTGCTCAAGGACACAGTGTGTTGCCAGGGTTCAAACTTATGACCTTACAGTCATAAGCTGCATACCCTAGCCACAAACCCATTTGCCTTCTCACACACACAGATATGTACTTACACATACATGTATTTGCACACATACCACACACACACACACACTTATGCATTGTATTTGCACACACATTTACATTTTTTGTGTGCTTATCAGTCATTTGTTCATGAAGCACTGGTCTTGGTTTTCCTCACCAACAGTTGGAATTCACCAAGTCGCTCGACATATTTGTTCGGCATTGAGTTAAAGACACTCCCTCGACACCTTACAGTCAGAAGAGCTTTGAACTAGGAACAGGCCATTGGAAACTTGTAACTAATGATGCCATTGTTAACTAATTGTGATATGAAAAGTAAAACATATGGAAAAGTGTCATTTATCAGTTTTTATTTATTCATTGTTGGTCATGCTGTGAAATGTTATGGTATTTCTGTTATTTTCAGAGCTGAAAGGTAGTGGAGGGAAGAGGTGTAGCAGAATGGTGGAAGGCATTGAAGTGTCAGAGGATGGTGTATGTATGTGGGGTGGTGCAGACTGGTGTTATATTCCTCCTTATATAATAAGCCTTTCTACTATAGGCACAAGGCCTGAAATTTTGAGGGAAGGGACTAGTTGATTACATTTCCACCCAGTGTTTCGCTGGTACTCATTTCATTGACCTCAAAAGGATGAAAGGCAAAGTCGACCTCGTCAAATTTGGTCTCAGAACATAGTGACGGACAAAATACTTCTAAGCATTTTGCCCAGCATGCTAACGGTTCTGCCAGCTCCCCACCTTAATAATTATCATTTAATGTCTGCTTTCCTTTTTGGCATGGGATGGACGGTTTGACTGAAGGCTGGTGAGCCAGAAAGCTGTACCAGGCTCCAATCTGATCTGGCAAAGTTTCTACAGCTGGATGCTGTAGTGGGTGCTTTTACTTGCCACCGACACGAGATCCAGTCAGGCAGTACTGACATTGGCCACATTCAAATGGTGCTTTTTATGTGCCACCTGCATAGGAGCCAAACTGGTGAATCCTTTCTACTATAGGCACAAAGATTGAAATTTGGGGGAGAGGACTAGTTAATTACATCAACCCCCAGCACTTGACTGGTATTTATTTCATCAACCCTGAAAAGATGAAAAGCAAGGTCGAACCAGAATTTGAACTCAGAACATAGTGACAGCACGCTGGGTGAAATGCTTAACGGTATTTCGTCTAACGATTTTGGCAGCTCACCACTTTTATAATAATGATGATAATAAAAATAATCATCTTTTTTGCTAAAGGCACAAGGTCTGAAATTTGTGGGAAGGTGGGGTAGTTGATTACATCAGCCCCAATGTTCAACAGGTACTTATTTGATTGACCCCAAAAAGATGAAAGGCAATGTCGACCTAAGCAGAATTTAAACTCAGAACATAGACAGATGAAATACCACTAAGAATTTTGTGTGATGTACTAACACTTCTGCCAGCTCATCATCTTATTAATAGTAATAGTAGTAGTTATAATTTAGGCACAGGACCAGAAAGAGATTAAATTGATACCACTTACCCTTGTACTTAATTTGTTCTTTATTTTCTTAACCCTAGAAAGATGGAAAGCTAAGTTGATTCTGGCAGTATTTGAACTCACAACATAGTCAGAAAATTATATATATATATATACAGTGGCCCCTTGCTGTACAAGTTTAATTGGTTCTATGACCGAGCTCATCTTACAATTTGCTTGTTTTACAGATCAATTTTCCCCATTTGAAATTAACTAAAATATAATATCCATTCCAATTCCCAAAAATCACTCAAAAATAATTTTTTATGGGTTTTAAAACAGAAATGGTGTAGTTACATGTAAAAGGACAATTATAAAAAAGAGAATGCAAAAGGATTATGTAAACTGGTCTTATTAACTTAATTACATTAAAAATGAGATGATCCATGTGCTTGTACTGCGGATTTCTGCTCATACTTCAAGACGAAAATTTGCATGAATCTCGGCTTGTACAACATACTACTCATGCAATGGTGCACTCATACTGCGAGATTCTACTGTGTGTGTGTGTGTATATATATATATATAATTTTTATTTATGCGCCCTTTTCAAGCCTAGCCAGGTTCATGGGCCCGGCTTCCTGGTTTCTGTGGCGTATGTGTTCCCCCCAGCTGGATGGGACGCCAGTCCATCGCAGAGTTACTCAAGAAACAGAAAGAAAAAGTGAGAGAAAGTTGGGGCGAAAGAGTACAATAGGGGTCACTACCACCCCATGCCGAAGCTTCATGGGGCATTTAGGTGTTTTCGCTCAATAAACACACACAACGCTCGGTCTGGGAATCAAAATTGCGATCCTCCAACCGCAAGTCCACTGCCCTAACCACTGGGCCATTGCGCCTCCACATATATATATAATATAGATATATATTTCATAAACATAGAAATCAGTGGTCCTTAACCATTTTTTGCCCATATGTCCCTTTGATTTGTGTTTTACTCTACGGGATCCCTATAGCCATTCAATGGATATAAGTTAAATCTTGTTATGTTTTTATAATTAAATATTATTAAGAACTGCATAAAAAAATTAGAATATTTTGTGTATTGTAGAAGTATAAACAACTTATTACACATAAATTTTAACAACAAAATCTCACATTTCCCTTCTCCTGGGCCATATTAAACATTGGTTAAGAACCACTGATCTAAATAGATGCTTATGTAACCTGTTAAACCATCCACATGACAAACATATAATTTATCTCAGGTTGGCTCTGAACCATGACCTATGGTCAAAGGTTTCTATGGTAAAGTGTATCTGAATCTACATTATCCATTATGTATTTCCATTTTTATTTTTCCTAAGATAATAAAGTGAGGCTTCAAGGGTTTTAATCAAATAATAAGGCAAAAGATTTTAGAGAGATTTGGTTGCTATTTCTAACAGGCTGGGTAATTATGCAGAGATCCTCTCATTATACCTACCCATTATCTATATGCAGCTGGATGAATGCTCTCTCCCTCTCTCTATCTCTCTTTCTAGCTATTATTAATTTTGTTAAATGCACAATCTCTCTACTCCTATGATTTATAGAGTTAAACAGGTGCCTGTTCCACTGCTAATTATCTGTATGACAACTAATATTTGATATAGCTGGATGAATGCCCTCTTTATTGCTGTTATTTATACAGCATGATAACTGTCCTCTCTGATGCATTCACAAGAGAAACTGGTTGGATTCTAACATTAGAATCATAATTTGAAGCTGAAAAGAACATCAGATCCACAACTGGGACTTGAGCTATGTGTCTATTACTTGCCAGGTGACAAGTTGCCAGAATGCCTGTCCTCCAATCTTCTCAAATTAGCTACTTTTGATCCCCTTATTATAATTTGTATTAGTCCTGGCTAATTAAGTTATTCTACCAATGTACAACAAGAATGGATTGCTTTATACTTATGCTTACTAAAACAGGCTGAGTGATAAGTTGTCTAAGGGCATTCCCCTATAGCTGCCATTTAATTTAGGAACTCAATACAGGACATTCAATCAGTTATCCAGCATCTTAATTTCATATGTATACTCTTTTACATGTTTTAGTCATTTGACTGCAGCCATGCTGGAGCACTGCCTTAAGGTTTTTAGTCAAAAAATTCGACCCCAGGACTTATTCTTTGCAAGCCTGGTGCTTATTCTATTGGTCTCTTTTGCCAAACCACTAAGATACAGTGATATTCACACACCAACATCAGTTGTCAAGCAATGGTAGGAGGACAAACAGACACACACACATGAATACATATACATATATATTTGCCATGCTTGACCGCTATATCTACAAGATTTTTTTCATTCTCTCTCTCTTTATTTTCTCGTATTCCTTTCTGTTTAAGAGTTCAGACTCAAAACAAAAGACTTTCATTTTCCTGAGCATCAAGCTAATACACCTACTTGTTGCTCATACACCTGTCTCCATCTTTTGTTTTTCTATAAATTTCAACTATATATGTGTGTGTGTGTGTGTGTGTGTATATATATATATATATATATATGTGTGTGTGTGTATATATTTATATATATACACATATATTGATAAAAATGGTAAGACAACAAAAGAATGAAAGAGACCTCAATATTGGAGGAATTTATCTGTAAATGTAATATGTGACAATTATTCGGTAGCCATGATAAAACTCCGAGTTTCGGATGCCGAGGTGGAAATCCCCGCCGCCATCTCTTCAGTTATCTGGCCATCAGAAAAAAAAATTTACACCTCGGCATCCAAAACTCAGTTTTATCATGGCTACCAAATAATTGTCACATTTTACATTTACAGATATATATATATATATATATATATATATATATATATATATATACACACACACACACACACACACACACACATATATAATGGGTTTCTTTCAGTTACTGTCTACCATATCCATTCACAAGGCTTTGGTTGCCCCGTATATAAGTAATTTTTCATAGCTAATTTAATCTTTAGATAAGTTTGCATTTCTTTATTACAGATAGAAAATGGGTGATACTAACAAAGATGAAAATGCAGAAGAATCTATGGAAGATCTCATCACATTATCGTATGTAATAATTTTCTTTTTAATTTTAGTTTTGTTTTTGTTCTGAATCTGTGTATGACTTTTAATTGAATTATATTATGTAATTATTTCAATTTGTCATATGTTAACAGGACTCTTAACCACCAAACCATCCTCAGTACTTTACAGACAAGATACAACAATAAGCTGATATATGTGAGTATGTTGGGTTTTGTTTTGTTGTTTGTTTGTTGTTGGGTTTTTTTTGTGAGGCATTTAAACATTTGTATTTCTCTCTTTGTGTCTTTCTTTAAATACATATGTCATTCATTCAACATCTACTTTTACCTGGTAGCACAGTATACATGGGAGGTAACTGAGAGTTAGGTGGCTGGACGCTCTTCCTGTCACCAACTCTTATCTACATTTCAAGTAAGGGTTCTTTATTTTGAAGGAATTCTATGGTGCAGAGCTAGCAAGTAATTTCTTGACAGGAAATGCCAATAAATGTCACCTGTTTACTTCCACCAAATTCATTCAAAAGGCTTTGGTCAGCCCAGGGCTAGAATGGAAAACATTTAACCAAGATGCCAAGGGCAGTAGGACTGAACCCCTAACCATATGGTTGGGAAGCAAGCTTCATATCACACAGCCATACCTACACCTATTATGCACACACACATACACACACACATAAACACATGCTCATACACAAACTCCTTTTCAAATTAAATTGTTGTAATCAAATTTCAAATAAGCATTACTAGGGTGGTTTTGCTAATAGCAAAATAAAAAACTTAAATTAAACACAAAAATCGGATATATCTCACATAAAAAAAAAAAAATCAATCATGATTGCATGAGACCTGTCAAGATTCACCATTCTATCATTTTTAAGGATGAGGATTTTATAGCACATAAAATTATTCCCTAATCATAAAATTATTTCCTTTGTGATTTAATAGAGAAAATGCTGCCTGCACACACATTTAGAGCAGTTTAATGTGAAAATAAGATTGTGGAAGCCTTGAATAATCAGACTAATGGATTTAGGAAAAACATTGATCAAAACTGGGCATAAAAGATTAAGGAGAAATACAAAAAGATTGCTTAATAAAGAAAAAAAATATCAAAATTGAACATAGGTTTTTATTATATGTTTGAAAGAGTGCATACACACACACACACTCTCTCTCTCTCTCTCTCTCTCTCTCTCTCTCTCTCTCTCTCTCTCTCTCTGTAAAGTATGTTTGCATGTGTTTATAAATGAGTGTATATTAATGTATATGCATAATATAAATAATATATAAATATATGCATATATACATACATATATGTATATACCTACATATATATATATATATATATATATATATATATATATATATATGCACATATGGGCACAAGACATCAAAAAAACGTTGAACACAATGAGAAACGAAAACATAAAAACAAAACAATGAAAAAAAACAGAGAAACGAGACATGCAACATAGAGAATATTCCCCTTCATCAGTTGTCCCTGTTTCATCTACTCCGCATTTTGAAGGCAAGGACAATATGTGACTTCGTTGAAACAGTCCTTCCTGCAAAGCAAATTTGGGATTTTTTGTGGAGGGTGAAAGTGGTAACAAGAACAGGAGAGTGAGAACAAGACAGTAAAAACAAACAGTGAGGGCTGTTAAGCCAAGATGATAGAAAAATTATTATGAACACTAGGAAGACAAGCTTATTAGAGGAGACAGGTATAAGCATTTGTTGTCTATGCATATCTGCTTGTGTTTGTGTGTAAAGGTAAGATCCAATAATCAAGGTGTAGGAAGATTGTAAGTTTCAAGCAGTCCATAAAAGGTATAAAAAACAACCTTCGGGAGCAATAGTGGTTTATCAACATAAAAGGTTGTAAATTTTTCCCACATCAAAGTTCAATAAAGTGAAAAAATTGCTTTATAGCTTACACTTAACGACACAGGGTTCCTGTGTATGTGAACAGAAATATGCTTTCTATATTCTTTCCCAGTTATTTTTAATCGAAGGGTTTAGCTTTATGGCGTATCATCAGACTCCAAAACCTGTTGGCCAAAGACCTCTTCAAAATATTTTAAAGAAGTCTGAAGCCAACAGGTTTTGGGGTCTGACTATGTCATAAACCTTTTATGGACAGGGAAACCCAGGGTAATCCCAGGGTAATCCCATAAATGGGCCATCCTCATTAAAATATATACTGCTCTACAACTTAGAGTGTGCTTCTTCTCCTGATTTGTGTTTTCTACAAATAGCTGTAAGCCAAATTTACTCTAATGAAGAAAAATATGTAATGATGAGAGAGAGAGAGAGAGTTTATATCCCTTGTGTGTGTGTGTATTTGTATTTATATATTAAGCATACAAATGCTTTGTGTTTCTATCATCAATTTATTTCTTCTTTGCAGACTTACATTGGTTCTATCTTGGTTGCCATTAACCCTTATAAAATTTTCAACATTTATGGTAAAGATGTTGTTAAGAAGTATGAGGGTTGCCCCATTGGACAACAGCCACCGTAAGACAATTTTACCATTATTACTAAACATCATAACGGGAAGGGTCAGATTCTGAGATTTCACTACAATAGTCCTCCCCTGTAAAGATCCCCTTTGGTCATGAAAGTTCCCCTCCAAGGCACAAGTCTGTGTAAGGAAGACCAGCAGTCACTCATGCATATCAGCCTCCTCTCTCCCTGCCACTGATGTTATCCAAGGAAAGGCAAAGGGGCCGATACAGCTTGGCACCTGTGACATCGCAACTTATTTCTATAGATGAGTGAACTGGAGCAATTTGAAATAAAGTGTCTTGCTGAAGAACACAACACACAGCCTGGTCCAGGAATCGAACTCACTACCTCATGATTGTGAAACCAGCACTCTAACTGTCTAATAGTCATTAGAGCATTGGACAAAATGCTTAACAGCATTTCTTCTGACTTCTTATGCTCCAAGTTCAAATCCCATCAAGATCAGCTTTAACTTTCATCCTTTCAGTGGTTGATCTTACTATATTTGATGGGGTCAGTGTAATTCACTAACCTCCTTCTTTCGAAATTACAAGGCTTGTGCCAAAATTATAAAGAATTATTATTTCCATTTAAGAGAGTAGATTGGCAAAAATGTTAGAACTTCCAAAAAATACCTTATGGTATTTGTTCCAGCTTTTTATATTCTGAATTCAAATCCTGCCAAGGTCAGCATTGCCTGTCATCCCTACAGGATCAATAAAATAAAGTACCAGTCAAATACTAGGGTCAATCTGATTAAGTAACTTCCTCCACTAAAATTTCAAACCTTGTGCCTTTGTTAGGAACAATTATTATTAATGGTTCCGGGTTCAGTCCCACTGCATGGCACTTTAAGCAAATGTCTTTTGATATAGCCTTGGGCCAACCAAACCTTTGTGAGTGGATTTAGTAGACAGAAACTGAAAGAAGCCCATCATATATATATATATATATATATATATATATATATATATATATATATATATATTGTTGTGGAAAGATTCTGACCACCCCTCATGTGACTAAAAGGCGGACTGACTAATTGTTACAAAACAAAGAACTGTGAGCGATTGGCATTTCAGGTTGGTAAGCATTTCACTGTGAGCCGTGATTGTGTGTGTTAAGTCTTGTGTAATAGTAATAGTAGTGTGTAAATACTTTCTTTCCCCCTTGCTTCATAATTATATATCTAAAATACAAGGATAAATATATATGTGTGTATGTGTGTCTGTTTTTGTCCCTCACTACTGCTTGATGTCTTATGTTAGACACCAATAGAATAAGCACCAGGCTTACAAAGAAAATATGTACTGGGGTTGATTAGTTCAACCAAAATTCCGCAAGGTGGTGCCCCAGAGTGGCCACAGTCTAATGACTGAAACAAAAGATAAAAGATATTTCTTACAATTATAGAATAGCAGATCAAGATTAGATATTTTCATCTCCAGTTTAACTCTTTAAATTCTCAAACTCTTTAGCATTCAGCTTAGCCAGTCAAATGTAATGATTATTTGTTCGCAGTGTTTTGAATTAGATCCTTCCCAAGTTATACAGACTCATAGGGCTGGTTTCCTGGTTTCTGTGGCACATTTATCACCCCCACCAGATAGTTGTTGGGCCATTGCAGGATTATCAGTTGGTGCCAGTGGCACATGAAGAACATTCGAGCGAGGTCATAGCCAGTGCCACTGGACTGGCTCCTGTGCAGGTGGCACGTAAAAAACACCACTTGAGCATGGCCATTGCCAGTACCGCCTGACTGGCCCTCATGCCGATGGCACGTAAAAGCCCCTACTACACTCTCAGAGTGGTTGGCATTAGGAAGGGCATCCAGCTGTAGAAACTCTGCCAGATCAGATTGGAGCCTGGTGCAGCCATCTGGTTTGCCAGTCCTCAGTCAAATCGTCCAACCCATGCTAGCATGGAAAGCAGACGTTAAATGATGATGATGATGTGAAATGAAGTGTTTTGCTCAAGAACACACTGCATCGCCTGAGCCAGGAATTGAAACCGCAATCTTACAAACATGAGTCCAACACCATAATCACAAAACCACATGCTTCCACCTGTTTTGAATTAATCATGCATTATCTTGCAATTATGAAATTTCAATGATATGATTGTTAATTGTTAGAATGATATTGTAGGGAAGGTGTGAGAGGCCAGATCTGGCCAGTTTGAATATAAAAGAGGTAGAATATTTGGGACCAGATATGGCCAGTTTCAAATGCTAAAGGGTTGATCTACTAAGGGTTGAAAATACGAAGAATATACCCCAAAATGATTGCTTGCAACATATTACATTTTCTATCTCTTTGCTCACCATTTCAGTCACTTATTTGCCATTGGCAGCGTGTGCTATGAAAAAATGTTGCGAGATTGGGAAAATCAGGTTGTTCTCATCAGGTAAGAATAAAAATATTTCATATCCAATTTTTTCCCATGACAATATATGTTAATGACATATTGTTTATCAGAACATCTTCAAGCATAATTACTACATGGTTGTTGTTTCACCTTGAGTTAATCATGCACTCTAGCTTTGACCGTCTTGTCTTAATTCATCATCATCATCAACCCCTGGACATTACTGTCTGGAGCCCTCGGTTCCTTAGGTCTGGTTACCCAGTTCCCATAGCATATAAGTGACCCAGATCACAACATTCTCCACTGAATGGGATGCCAGCCCTTTACAGGGTTACAGCTGTGTGAGCTGGTGCAACAGGAAATATAGCATTTTGCTCAAGAAAACAACACTTTGCCCTCTCTGAGAATTGAAACCATGATCTTGTGATCATGTGTGCAGCACTCTAACCACTAGGCCATGTACCTTCATAGTATATCTAAGACTACATTGACCAATGTATCATTTTAAAAAAGATTGCAGGGAGAACTTTGAAGAAGATTTGGTTGCTATTTCTAGCAAGTTGGAGGACCAAAAAGAGGCTTCCTCATTGGCTTGCCTTTGTAACTTTTTATATGATTCTGACAAGTTGAGCTTCTCCTTGATTAGTCAACTTGCTTGAAATATCAGCTAAATCTCTTTTAAATCACATTTCTAAAGGACACATTGGATAATGGAGCTCTAAATACACTGTCTTAGAAAATGTACTGAATAATTACAGCTAAAACACTTTTTGATCAGAAAGTAATGCATTTTTTTGTTTGCACTACTTTTTGACTGACTTGTGTATGTTTGAAAATTAGTCATAAAATAAAACTAATGAAAATTGCACGACTTTCTGACTTACTTTTGTAAATATGCTGAACAAGGGCTGGCCTGGAGCCTGGCAGCAACAAAGAAAGATGGTTATAGAGTTCTGGAATAATATAGCTGGCAGAAACGTTAGCACACCGGGAGAAATGCTTAGCAGTATTTCGTCTGTCTTTACATTCTGAGTTCAAATTCCGCTGAGGTTGACTTTGCTTTTCCTCCTTTCAGGGTCGATAAATTAAGTACCAGTTGCGTACTGGGGTTGATCTAATCAATTGGCCCCCTCCGCCTAGTGCCTAGAGTAGAAAAGAATAGATATTTCTTTATTGCCCACAAGGGGCTAAACATAGAGGGGAGAAACAAGGACAGAAAAAGGGATTAAGTTGATCACATCGATCCCAGTGCATAACTGGTACTTTATCAACCTCGAAAGGATGAAAGGCAAAGTCAACCTCGGCGAAATTTGAACTCAGAACATAATGGCAGACGAAATACCGCTAAGCATTTCGCCCGGCGCGCTAACTTTTCTGCCAACTCACCGCCTAGAAAAGAATATAGCATGAAGAAATATGAAGCTGTGAATTTCATGCCTTTCTCAACTTTAGTTTCCTTTGTTAAATCCTTAGGAACAATATCATTGAAGTGGTCCATAACTTTATTTTTTGTTTCTATCATTGAACTGTTGTCATACTGGGGCATTGCCATGAATGGTTTAAGTCAAATAAATTAACATCAAACTGGTACTTATTCTACGTACAAACTGGTGTGTTTACGTCCCTGCTAAGTTACAGGAACGTAAACATACCAAGAACATTGTTACATTCTGAGTTCAAATTCTGCCGAGGTTGACTTTACCTTTCATCCTTTTGGGGTCAATTAAATAAGTACCAGTTACGCACTGGGGTTGATGTAATCGACTTAATCCGTTTGTCTGCCTTTGTTTGTCCCCCTCTGTGTTTAGCCCCCTGTGGCAATAAAGAAAACAAAAATATATATATATATATAATGTGTACTTACATATAAAAGTACAAAGTGTATGTATGCTGCTATATATATATATATATATATATACATATATATATATAATACATAATACAAAATGGGACAAGAATGCAAAACATCCGGACTACTAGGTGATACAAAAAGGGACAACAAAACATCTAGATAGATGATACTTAAGTTATCTATCTTCAGTCAAGAACCAGATTATCCTCACAATTTTGGCTGATTATTCTTGAGATTGCTCCAATCTGGCCAGCCCCAAGGAAAAACTAAGCTAAGAGCATTAGATTCCTTGGAGAAAAGCAGCGAATGTATACTAAAACAAGGACGGAAAAAAAGGACAATGTTACACAAATATAAATACAATTAAAAAATACAATAAAAATAATAACGGGACATAACAACAGGTGTCTTTCGACTAAGGACAAATTGAATTAAGCTGGCATGTGTGGAAATGAAGCCTTATGGCAGAGATACAAAAATTTCACAAACACGGGGAAGAATATCGATGTTGCACAGACCACGGTCAAACCAAGAAAGAGAGAGCAGGCTGGCTGATTGGTTATGTGGGAAGAGAAGAGAGAGAAGTAGAAACAGAGGAACAGAAATATATATATATATATGTGTGTGTGTGTGTATAAACAATGGGCTTCTGTCAGTTTACCTCTACAAAATCTACTCACAAGGCTTTGATCACCCTGAGGCTATAGTAGAAGACACTTGCCCAAGGTGCCATGCCGTGGGACTGAACCCAGAACCATGTGGTTGTGAAGCAGATTTTCTATGACTGTATGCCCTTCTTGTCATCAACCCTCACCTATTTCCAATGTTTCCAGACTGCTATTGGACTGAATTGTGTTTGTTTGCAGAGAAAAATGCTTCCAACTGGGCAGGCAACAATGTCTCCTGTGAAAATTGGTAATACAGGAAGATTCATAGAAGATATCATTTGAGTTGAGGATAATTCATTTGAAGAAAATTGTGAGATGGAAACTAATAGAATACAACTAAATATGTCGGGTAGTAACCAATTAGCTAAAATTCAGGATCCACATTGGGGTCACCAATTAATGTAGTGGAAATATATAGTCAGTACAAGGTGTTGATGTGGCTGTGTGTATATTATTACAAGAGTTCATAAAGAGATGAAAGACTAAATTCAAGACCTTATATATTTACTACATAAAAATATATTTTATTTGCTGGTCAATGATGATACATAGAATCAAAATGTAGAATCTAGTTGAATGAAATAATCTACACAAGAAAGTTCAGAGATAGGAAATACAGAAATAACAGCTAAGTGGTGGTTTTCAGTCATGTGGTGTAGAGAAATAGACAGACATAGCAGTAACATGAATGGCTCTAAGTCTAATCGACTAAGAAGTAAAAAATCAAGTTAACAAGCTATTTTTAATAAGGGAACACTATTATAGAAAGTTCCAAGTGAAACGCTAAGCTTCTTGAATAATTAAGAATCATGTCTCGTGACATAGATGCTTCGAGAAACTTATAAAAGGGAGGTTACTCAATGATCTTTCTTGCAAGGGAGATCATTCAACTCTCAAGCTACCTACACCACTACACTTGCATGGTCTGGACAGTGTTTAGTGAAGCAAATTTTCTATTGCTGTACGCCCTTCGTTGTCATCAACTCCCACCTATTTCCAGTGTATCCAAGCAAGTAATATTTCTCCAATTGCCAGACATACTTTTGTAGAATAACAGAAATAAATGACACTGCTTGTATGACAGAATTGCTGTGAGCACAAGGCGGCGAGCTGGCAGAAACGTTAGCACGCCGGGCGAAATGTTTATGTTCTGAGTTCGACTTTGCCTTTCATCCTTTCGGGATAAATTAAGTACCAGTTATGCACTAGGATCGTTGTAATCGACTTAATCCCTTTGTCTGTCCTTGTTTGTCCCCTCTATGTTTAGCCTCTTGTGGGCAATACAGAAATAAGAATTGCTGCCAGCACCACATAAGAAGCTCCCTGTACACTTCATAAACTGGTTGGCATTAGGAAGGGCATCCAGCTGTAGAAAGTATGCCAATGCAGTCACTGGAGCTTGACACAATCGATGGCTCAGTGCTCCACAACCTTTTTTCACTTGCTGTACACTTATATTCTTTTCAAAATTCAGCAACACACCTGAACTGAAAATATAACAAAAGTTATATTCGGGTTACATTATGGCACACCTACCATCGTCTCATGGCACACCCATGTGCCACAGCATACCGGTTGCAGAGCACTGGTGTAGCTCACCAGTTCCTGTCAAACTGCCCATTTCTTTTCCAGCATGGGATACATATGTTAACCCCTTTCGTTACTGTATTTATTTTGAGATGCTCTGTGTTTCTTTCAATTACTTTAAATATAATAAAGAATTTAGTAAAATAACTTAGTCACAATTTATGTTCCTAATACTAGCTTAATGATAACTAAGGTTTGGTGGAAGATTTTGATTCAAAACTTATGAAAACAAGACATCTGTACTCAGAGCCAGAGCCGGTTTCAGCCGGGTTGGTAATGAAAGGGTTAAATAGTGATGAGGCTGTACCAGCAATTTATTGATTCTACTTGACTATAACAAAAAGACAAAAACTGTCATTGAATTTCCACTTATTTCCTATTTTTATTTTCTAAAATTTTCGTTGAGTGTTGCGACTTTTTCAATAGTCTTGACTCTTTTACCGGTGAGTGTGTTAAATAATAAGGCACTAAAAGAGAATGACTCTCCCCAGACACAACAGAATATGCTTCAACACACAAACTCATGTAAAGAATCTTGCAAACCAAATCCAAAAACGAAATATGTCATTGAATGTTTGACCAAAAAGAAACCAGTGTTTGGTCTTCTGTATAATTACAGTTAAAATCAGAAAATAATTTTACTGAATGAAATAAAATACACGTTCAGTTGTATGTTTTGTAACAATGAAACAGCTAATTTATTTCCTTCAACTGTATTATTGTGTTAAATTCAATGGCTGACAATGTGCTATTTGTAATGGATTTTCACTTCACTTATATTTTATTGTATTTTATTAAATAATTTATTATTTTCTTTTTTTGTTGTTGTTGCTGATCACACTGAATTACTTTGAAAAATTTAGGTGACATATTTTTCGAACAGCTCATCTACTTATCTCCGCAACAACAGCAACAGCATGTTACAATTAAAGCCAGCCTGATATAAAGGATTAGAAGTGTCAGGGACTAAATTCCTGACAACTGGTGAACACACAGATTATCTTCGTTTAAATGCAACCGTGCTGTAACAAATAAAGCACACACACACACACACACACACACACACACACACACATACACACACACACACGTACAATCACACGTTAGTCAAGTGCTTCTTCCAGCTACTGCTCAATTATTATCATTATTATTTTTATTATTATTATCATTATTATTATTATCATTATTATTATTATTATTATCATTATTATTATTATTATCATTATTTTTATTATTATTATCATTATTATTATTATTATTATCATTATTTTTATTATTATTATCATTATTATTATTATTATCATTGTTGTTGTTATCATTATTATTATTATTATTATCATTATTGTTGTTGTTGTTATCATCATTATTATTATTATTATTATCATTGTTGTTGTTGTTATCATTATTATTATTATTATTATTATCATTATTGTTGTTGTGTTATCATCATTATTATTATTATTATTATTATCATTGTTGTTGTTGTTATCATTATTATTATTATTATTATTATCATTATTGTTGTTGTTGTTATCATCATTATTATTATCATCATCATTATTATCATCATTATTATTATCATTATTATTATTATTATTATTATTATTTTCAAAGCAGTGGGCTGGCAGAATCGTTAGCACGCCAGGCAAAATGCTTAGTAGTATTTCATCTGCCGCTACATTCTGAGTTCAAATTCCACCAGGGTCGATTAAATAAGTACCAGTTATGCACTGAGGTTGGTGTGATTGACTCATCCCCTCCCTGCAAATTTCAGGCTTTGTGCCTACAATAGAAAGGATTATTATTATTATTATTATTATTATGGTGGCGAGCTGGCAGAATCATTAGTGTGCAGGAAAAAAATGCTTACCAGCATTTCTTCTGATTTTATGTTCTGTGTTCAAATACCGTTATGTTTCACTTTGCCTTTCATCCTTTCAGCGTCGATAAAATATGAGCCAGTTAAGTGCTGGAATCGATGTAAAAGAATTACCCACTTCCCAAAATTGCTGGACTTGTGCAAAAATTTGAAACCATTATTATTATTATTATTATTATTATTAAGTAAGGTGGTTAGTTGGCAGAATCATTAGCATGCTGGAGGAAATGCTTAGCAGTATTTCACCCGTTGCTTTGTTCTGAGTTCAAATTCCATCGAGCTTGACTTTGCCTTTCATTCTTTCGGGGTCAATAAATTAAGTACCAGTAGAGTACTGGGGTCAATATAATCAACTACCTCCAAAATTTCAGGCTTTGTGCCTATAATAGAAAGTATCATTATTATTATTATTATTATTATATTATTATTATTGTTTAGTGGTATTTCGTCTGCTGCTACATTCTGAGTTCAAATTCCACCGAGGTCAACTTTGAATTTCATCCCCTTCCACCAAATTTCAGGCTTTGTACCTATAGTAAAAAGGATTATTATTATTATGTGAGATGGCAAGCTGGCAGAATCGTTAGCATTCTGGGCGGAAAGTTTAGTGGTATTTCGTCTACCGCTATATTGCAAGTTCAAATTCTGCCAAGGTCAACTTTGTCTTTCAACTTTTCAGGCCAATAAAACAAGTACCAGCTGAACACTGGGCTTGATATATTCAACTTACCCCCTCCACTAAACTTGCTGGCCTTGTGCCAAAATTTGAAACCATTATTATAATTATAGGTGCAGGCATGACAGTAGCAAGAAGCTTTCTTCGCAATCACATGGTGCTGGGTTCAGTCCTACTGTATGACACCTTGGGCAAGTGTCTTCTACTATAGCCTCAGGCCAACCAAAGCTTTGTGAGTGGATCTGGTAGATGGAAACTGAGAGAAGCCCATTGTGTCTAATCCCCCCCCCCCCATCACCACTTGACAACTGGTGTCAGTGTGTTTATATCCCCATAAATTAGTGGTTCAGCAAATCAGGCCAATAGAATAAGTACTAGGATTACAAAGTATAAGTCCTGGTGCCGATTTATTTGACTAAAATCCTTCAAGGCAGTGCTCCAGCATGGCCTCAATCAAATGACTAAGACAAATAAAAGGATAAAAGAATTATTATTATATTTACCCTTGATGTGTATTACAAACAAAATCATTATTATTAATATTTCGGTGGTTTGATTGACAAAATCATTAAAGCGTTGGACAGAATCTGCTTTGCTCATTTCTTTCAGCTCTTTTCCTTCTAAGCTGAAATCACTCTAAGGTCAATTTCACATCTCAACCTTTGAGTTGATTATAGAAATAATACCAGCCAATAGCTGGGATCACAGTAATTAGCTAACCCCTTAACTCATAATTTCTAAACTTGTACCTAAATCAGAAACTTTTATTATTATTATTATGGATATATGTTGGGACTGAGAAGACCTGGCAAATAAAGTGAGATCACAGCTGTAGCTTATACCAGTGTTGCATAACCAGCCCACTCAAAAAGTACCAGGGTGATTTGTCATGCTTGAGGAGACCTATTGAGTCAAGTACATCAAAATCAAATCAAACCACAATCAAACGGAAATTGTAATTGTGGCTGATGCCAGCATCACCTGACTGGCTCCCCGTGCTGGTGGAATGTAAAAAGCACCATCTAAACGTGGTCGATGCCAGCCCTCTCACTCTGACTGGCTCCTGTGCCGGTGGCATGTAAAAAGCACCACCCAAACGGGGCTGATGCCAGCGCCACCTCGACTGGCTCCCATACCAGTGGCACGTAAAAGCACCATCCAAACGCAGTCGATGCCAGCCCCCTCTGGACCTTGTGCTGGTGGCACATAAAAAGCATCCACTACACTCTTGGAGTGGTTGGCATTAGGAAGGGCATGCAGCTGTAGAAACACTGCCAGATCAAATTGGAGCCTGCTGCAGTCTCCTGGCTTCCCAGATCCCTAGTAGAACCAGTCATCCCATGCCAGCATGGAAAACGGATGTTAAACGATGATGATAATGATTATTATTATTATTATTATTATTGAGTGAGAGAGCAGTGCATGACATCAAAGTGACACTGGGGTAAAATATACAAAGCCCAGTATACCCATCATAACTACCCGTCTGATAAGGATACACTAGGCACATGCATCACAACCATATGTGCGCGACATGGTGATCTCATATCAAGATAAACAGCACATGACCTTGCAGGTGGGGCCCAGTTAGAATTTTCTTCTGATCGAGTAAACCATCCTGCTCAAAAGGTCCCTGAATAAGGGTTGCTTAAGGATGTTGAATGAAACACCCATGTTTCCAGAGGTAAATAATTCAAACCCCAAAGAATCCTTCTCAACACATGGCTATGATGCTCCTCCACTACTTCTGCTCGTGATCAGAGATGCACATATCGTCAGCCACTAAGGGACATGCTCAACTGATTAAGGTCAAACAACTGACAAGCAAATCTGTGGTATTGAGCAGAATATTTGCTGTAGCTCATCTTTTATACCAAGACAAACCAATGTACATGATAACACTTCCAATCAGTTAAGATCAAAAGCCATGAGAGCCACTGCCTGGTACTGCATCAATTATTATTATTGTTATTATTGTTGTGTTCTGAGTTCAGTTTTCCACCAGGACCGACCTTGCCTTCCATCCTTTTGAGATCAATAAAATAAATACCAGAACACTGGGATTGATGTAATAAACTAGTGTCCCCTCCCTCTAAAATTCAGGTTTTAGTAAAAAGGATTATAATGGTGGTGGACCAGTCAAATTAATAAAGCTTTGGACAGTCTTGCAATATTTCTTCAAGCTCTTTATGTTCTGAGTTCAAATCCTACCAAGATCGACTTTTCAGCATTTCAGTCTAGTACTAGAGTTGGTGATATCAACTAAAACCATACTCTTCCCTCAAAATTGCTAGCTTTGTGTCTAAATTAGAAACTATTATTATTGTTGTTGTGGTGGTGGTGTTATCAGTCATCCAGTTGGCTTAGTTCAGTATTTTGTACTAGGTAGGGCTTAATCTTACTGTTTACATTTACCTTATTAATTGATTTCACTACCAGTGTGTCAGCACTCAGACAAGTGTTGTGGTAGCTTGTATGACAGAAAAATGCTATTTATTTGCTAGAATGTTAACCCTCATATGATTCTAACTTTGAAAGTATATGTTTGCCACCATAGATAATATAAAGAATGTTGTATATATATATATATATATATATATATATATATATATATATCATCATCATCATCGGTTAACGTCTGTTTTCCATGCTAGCATGGGTTGGATGGTTCGACCGGGGTTTGGGAAGCCAGAAGGCTGCTCCAGGCTCCAGTCTGATCTGGTAGTGTTTCTACAGCTGGATGCCCTTCCTAACATCAACCACTCTGTGAATGTAGTGCGTGCTTTTTATGTGCCACCAGCACAGGAGCCAGAGGAGGCTGGCAACGGCCACGATCAGTTGGTGCTTTTTACGTGCCACCGGCATGATGTATATAGATTCATTCGTGGTCTGATCAATAAGTATCCGGACTGTTGCCATACTAACGAAGCTAAAGCATGCAAAGTGAAGCTGCTTGGCACAGATTGACCTTGAACTCTTCTGTGCATGTGCACTAAGTTTTAACATTCTAGGTCACTTCTGCTGTTTACAGCAGTGCTTGGAAGGAAGGTGTCTAGCATGTGATCACCTCTTTGACCATGGCAGAGAAAGTTGAGCCAAGAATCTGCATCAAATTTTGCCAAATGCTTGGTGATACCTGCTCAGAGGCCTAGGCAAAGTTTTCATAATCAAGATCTTGTGCAACTGAAACCCAAGTATCTTTTTATTCAACTGAAAGCAGTTTTGGCACAAACTTGGCAGACACAGGTCTCATACCCAAATCTTCAATGATATTGGACTGAACTGTAACTAATTGGTACATCCTCTGATAACTCATGTATGGTGATTCTATGATTTCCTATTTCTATTTTTAGAATGGCATTGTAGGGCAGGCATGAGAGACCAGGCAGATCTGGCAAGTTTGAACATAAAAAGGATAGAATGTTTTGGCCAGATAAAGACCACCATCCTGTCATGAATGACCATGGGATTGCACCTAGAATGTTACCCTCTGAGGTACAAGTCCAGCCAAGGTGGTTTATGGAAGACCAGCAGTCAACTATACATACCAGCCTTCCCTCTTTCCATTCCACCAATGTTATTCAAGGGAAAAGTAAAGGCCGATAGAGCTTGGCACTAGTGATAGCAATCCATTTCTACAACTGAGTGAACTGGAGCAATGTCTTGCTCAAGAACCCAACATACAGCCCAGTTTATGAATCAAACTCATTACTCCATGATTTTGAGCTCAATGCTCTAACCATTGATCCATGTACCAGATATTGCCATTTTAAATGTTAAAGAGTTAATATATATTATGAAACAAAATAGAGAACCCAGTATTTTTGTCTCATATTTATTCTTATAGCTGATATCAAAATCTTTGCAATTAATTCATTTGTAATATTTTCCATATACCTTCATCCTATTAACACTAATAAAGTGTTTATATCTTCTATCTTTTACTTGTTTCAGTCATTAGACTGTGGCCATGCAGAGGTACTGCCTTGAATAATTTTTAATCAAATGTACCAACCCCAATACTTTTTTTTTAATGCCAAACTGCTAAGTTACAAGGATGTAAACAAACCAACACTGGTTGTCAAGTGGTGGAAGGGGACACAAAGACACACTCACTCATATATATGTATGTATGTATGTATAACAAAGATGTATAGGTGTCAATTTATTACGGCCATTTCAAATGGCCCCATTTTATTGATTAATGAAAATATTTACATCAATTTGAAAGAAACCATTCTCACCAGATGAACGCATAGACTTCAAACATAAAGGATAACCATTTTTTAACAAATTTACATCAATAATGGAAACCAAAATATTTACATTGTTTCCTTTTGTTATAACTGTGGCAGAATGAGAATGCAAACTTTGTTAAGCCTACTATAATATAGAGAATAACAGGGGGGGTGGAATAGTGTGGGTCAAGGTAAAAAGAGTGGTGGTGCAGTTATTTATATTTCAGCCATTTAGAATTAAATCCATTGAGACTTGTCAACTGTATTCTAGTTAATGGTGATAAATCAATTAATGTCAATCTACTTGACTCCCAACGTACTGGAATCATATATCTAGCTTTATCTACATAAAAGAGTAGGTTGCTAGGCTGATAGTGAGAAAATGTCTGATGGGGAAGGGGTGTTAGCTGGAAGAAAGAAGGCTAGGGGTGACCAATACTTATTTAGATTATCAAATAAAGAGGAATATTAGGTTGAGGAAAAGGTTTATGTGCTGTGTTAAAATAATGTTTTTTTTTATGCAAGAATTTATTCAAAAACAACAACTACTATTCTTCAAAATAAAAACCATCATTTTCCACAACCTTCTACCAACGATCTGCAAGGTTTCAGATTTGGTCAAAGTACCAGTCTGTCAGCTTTGAATCAAAAAATTCTTGACAGACTTCTTGAACTTCGTTGAATGACTCAAATTGGCAACCTTTCATAAAGTGCTGCATTGATCAGAAGAGACTGTAGTCAGATGGAGCAATGCCTGGACTATAGGCCAGTTGTGGCAGAACTTCCACACCGTCCATTTCTTCAATCAAATCTCAGTCAAATCGTCCAACCCATGCCAGCATGGGAAGCAGACATTAAACGACAATGATGATGATTACGGGAGGATACTTATCATTATGGGTGGGTACTTGGGTATGTTTTTGATTTTTGTTATTAGTATGGGGTACAAACTCTTCCCAGTATTGTATTGCAGCACCAGTTGGTTTTCTTACAGTGTTTGGCTTGAGTTTTTTGTTGCATTAGTATTTACCTTATTTGTTGTATGTGTGTGTAATGGGATTTGTGTTCTTCTTTCGAGCACTCTGACCTGTAAAGTACATGTTGTGGGGAGTTATCTATTTTATTGGATATTCACTGCATAGACTGTTTTTTTGTTTGTGGATTGCTTTATTTGGGCTGTACTATTGAATTGATAGTGTGTTGCATCAGATGTCTGTTCCTAGCAGGGTTATTTTTTTGGATAGTGTATAGCTCCTGCCTTTTTGATCATATGTTTTCCCAATATTCCCACTGCTCCAATTATTACTGGTATTGTTTTCACCTTCATGTCCCACATCTTAAATACTTCAGTTTTGAGGTCTTTGTCCTTTGACAATTTCTCCACTTCCTTTGGGGCAATATTTTGGTCAGAAAGGACTGTCTCTTTATCCTAACATTGCACACAGTTATTGTCAGTGAGTGTCCCCATCATATAAGTGGTGTCTCCATGAAAACATATCCAGCCAAGGGAAAATATTACCTTACCTGGAAACAGATAAGGCTTGACAACAGGAAGGGTATCCAACTGTAGGAAATCAGCCATGACAAATTCTATCGGACTCATGCAAGCATGGGAAAGTGGAAGTTAAAATATTGATAATGATGATGATGAAGACTTTGCAAATGAAATGTATCAACTGTATCAACCAACATCATCTTAATTATGACAATACTATTTTTTTACCCACCTCTCTCTCTTTCAGGCTATGGATTTCATTATCCATTGTGTCCTTTTTAAATAGCAGTGTAATTTAAGGAAGACTTGACTGTTATTTCTAGCATGTTGATTGACCATGTAAAGGCAGTTTTATTGGTTCATATGTAACACAGTGTTTTCGTTCTTGTACTTTTACTGGTTTCAATCACAGGATTGTGGTCATGCTGGGGCATCATTCTCAATAGTTTGGTCAATCAGATCGACCGAGTCTGGTACTTTATTTATTGAAACAGTAAGTTAGGGGATATAAGGAGCACCCTGTCAGTTATGACGATGAGGGTCCCAACTGATATGATCAATGGAACAGCCTGCTCGTGAAATTAACATGCAAGTGGTTGAGTACTCCACAGACACATATACCCTTAATGCATTTCTCAGGGAGATTCAGTGTGACAAGACTGGCCATTTGAAACACAGGTACTACACATTTTTGCCAGCTGTGTGGACTGGAGCAACATGAAAAGAACACGTGTTGCTGGGAATTGAACTTACAACCTTATGATCATGAGCTGAATGCCTTAATCACTAAGCCACATGCAAATGTCCACACACATGTCAATACGCACACACATATATATCAAAGTACACACACACACTTCAATACACACACATCAACACACACACACATATATATCAACATGCACACACATCAACACACACACACATATATATCAACATGCACACACACATATATCAATGTACACACACACACTTCAATACACACACGTCAACACACACACACATACATCAACACACACATATAAACATAAACACACATATCAACACACACACGTCAACACACATATAAACATACACACACACACGTCAACACACACATATAAACATACACACACATGTCAACACACATATAAACATACACACACACGTCAACACACACATATAAACACACACACACACGTCAACACACACATGTCAACGGCACACACACATATATCAACACGCACACACACATATCAGCGTACACACACTTAATACACACATCAACACACACACACACACACACACATAAATCAACACACACATGTCAACGCACGCACACACACACATATATCAATGCACACATAAGTCTTCCATTCTGTCTTCACCTATCAATATCCACTTCTAAGATATTGGTCAATCTGAGGCTTCAGTAGAAGACAATTGATTTTGGTGCTGAACCTGAAACTACACAATTGTGAAACAGACCTCTTGACCACCTAGCCATACCTATATTTGTATGCAGTAAGGTATAAACTAACACACCAGATAGGCCTAATCTATAATAATAAAAGCGAAATTCTGTCTGTCCGTCTGGGGCCCCTGTCTTAGTCTAAATTTGCTCTGCATAGACATATTATACTTTTTCAGTATCAGGATGTTTCTGAGATTGGAAATTTGCCCTTCATTCAGTTCTTGAACATCCAGTATTGGGATCTGATTTAAAGGTATTTGGGTTACTATTTCTAGCAAGTAAAACCTGGCTGATTCATGCCATCTTGGTTGGTGTTTGTCAGATGATGTCAGAGATCAAGGGGGAGATAAAAGGCATTCGCTTTGTTAATTTTACATTGAGATAAGAACTTTGGGACAAATTGGCCAACAGTTGGAATTCAACTTGGGATTGGAACAATAGAATCATTGCATTACAGAATTAATTCTTATCCGTCCTTAACCTCTGGTCAAAGATCACCGGGGGCATATAGTCATTATAGACATGTTATAGTCATGCTATTTAGCTCTGTTTAGTTTGGGGCTGCAGACCCAATTAGCCCTCTGCAGGAGCTGGTAGTTAATATATTGTACCATCTAAATTACTTTCTCTTCCATAGAAAAATTAACTTTTCTTTTTGATTTTGGAGTCTTTGGCAAAAATATTTATATTCTCTCTGTTATAAATTACATTTTGATTTATCTTCTCTCCTCCAGTGGTGAAAGTGGTTCTGGGAAGACCGAGAGCTGCAAACTCATCATGCAGTATGTTGCACTTGTCAATCGCAATAACGACAACCTGATCACTGAACAGATTTTGGAAGGAAACCCACTCCTTGAATCCTTCGGCAATGCCAAGACCATACGTAATGATAACTCCAGCCGATTTGGGAAATATATAGAACTTTTCTTCCAAAGGTTAGTCTGCTTGTATTTAATTATTTTTGCTTTATATTTGCTGTTGTTATTGTTGTTGTTACTGTTTATCCTCAACTGGGGTCCATATGATCCATGGGGGTCCATTTGACCCATGGGGTTTCATATAAGTTTGTTAAAATTTATGTGCGATTAATTACTCTCCCTCTCTCTTTACCCTTTTACTTGTTTCAGTCATTTGACTGTGGCCATGGTGGAGCACTGCCTTTAGTCGAGCAAATCGACCCCAGGATTTATTCTTTGTAAGCCTAGTACTTATTCTATGAGTCTCTTTTGCCGAACCACTAGGTTACGGGGATGTAAACACACCAGCATCGGACACTTGCCCAAGCTGCCACGCAGTGGAACTGAACCCGGAACCATGCGGTTGGTAAACAAGCTACTTACCACACAGCCACTCCTACACCTATAATCACATTGTTTTGGATTAGTCCTGCAATATTTCACAACCAAGATTTCGATGATGTGATGGTGTATTTTCTGAATGACATTGTAGGGAAAGGTGCCAGATCTGTCCATTTGAGCAGAAAACTGGGAGACTATTTTGACCAGATATGGCCAGTTTCAATTCTACAAAGTTAAGCTCATTCAAAGGTGCGTAGACCTTTGTAGCTGTAGTAGTAGTTTTAACCAGTCATCTTAAATTGTTTGTGAATAAAGATTTAAGAATGAGATCACTTTTTCTTTAATGGGATTAAAATGAATGAGATCAGGAGTAAGTTAGGGTAGAGAGAGGAGGGTGAAGAGAGGCATGGTGGGTATGATTGGTGGTGGTGGGAGGATAATCATGTTGTCAATGCAGAAGCAGTCAGTGTGGCATGGGAAACAGGGGGAGTTGGTGTGATCCGTAGTAGGAGGAGGAAAGCTAAGTTTGCTAAAAGGGTCATGTAGACTGTTGTTTTACTCTGTATCTCTTGATATCTTTGATAAAAAGGGTCTTTCAGCTTTCATTACATATTGTTTACTAATAATATTTTTAATCATTAATTAAGACTGTCTTTTCCCCAATAAATAATAATTTTTTTATTAACTTTTTAAATTCATTGCTTTAAATATACAGGATGTCGACAATATTGTTGTCTGAAACATAAAAACATAACATTAATAAAACTTTAATAATAACATATTAATATGCAATTTTTTAAATTGTCTAAAGACTTATATTTTTATTTATTTATGCGCCCTTTTCAAGCCTAGCCAGGCTCATGGGCCCGGTTTCCCAGTTTCTGTGGCGTATGTGTTCCCCCAGCTGGACGGGACGCCAGTCCATCGCAGCATTACTCAAGAAACAGGAAGAAAGAGTGAGAGAATGTTGGGGTGAGAGAGTACAACAGGGGTCGCCATCACCCCCTGCTGGAGCCTCGTGGAACTTTAGGTGTTTTCGCTCAATAAACACAAACAACGCCCGATCTGGGAATCGAAACTGCGATCCTCCAACCACGAATCTGCTGCCCTAACCACTGGGCCATTATGACTCCATCTAAAGACTTTACATTTATCTCATTTATTCTTCATCATCTTTGAGTCTGCTTCTTCCTTGCTTGCATGGTTTGGACAAAAATTTCTGAGGTAATATTCTATGGTTGAATGCTCTTCCTGATAGCACCCTTATTCCTTCTTTTATTTTGTTGTTTTGATATTTTTCAATTAAAGTACCTCATTCTTCTAATTCAACTATTAATTCTAATAACTAAGTTAGTGTTAAAATATTTAGTGCACTGAGCATTAAGTTTAATTAGAAATAATTGCATTTGTTGGGAAGAAAAGACAATATTTGTTAATTACTAAGCCAGCAGAACCGTTAATATGCCAGGGAAAATGCTTGGCAGCATTTCATTTGTCTTTATGTTCTGAGTTCAAATTTCACTGAGGCTGACATTGCCTTTGATCGTTTCAGGGTCGTTAAGATAAGTACCAGTTGAACACTGAGGTTGATGCAATGGACTTACCACAACCCGTAAAATTGCTGGCCTTGTACCAAAATTAGAAATCGGTATTCTAAACACGTGAAGTCACCTAGTGGACAGTTAGTACAAGGGAGATAATTATTTCTTCATAATGTCTGATCGGACTAGAAGTTTGAATATGAAATTACGAATATGGGAAAATTGAATAGAATGTACCTGCTTTTGATTTTTTTTTTTTTTCTTTTTCAGCTTATTCACATGGTATTAACATTTCTAGTCATTATTCTAGTCGGAAAGATGGGAGATAACTCTAGACATAGTTCATTAGATGTCTACAATGAAAAATGTAACTTCAATGTACATACTGAAGTAGAGACTCATTAGGTAGATGTACAACATTGTAGAGTGGTTGGTATTGAAAATTAGCATATTTTAGAGAATAAATAATTTAGAAATGCTATCTATAAGGCAAAAAAACCCAGCCAAGTTAGTGCTAGCATATTTAATGCAGTGTGTTTCAAAGGCTAGTTATAAATTATTATTCACAGACGAAATGCCTCTCTTCCTTCCAGGTATTATATTTACCTGCCAACTATGTTCCATAATTTTGCTTCCCACCATTAACCCACCTACACATGTTCAAATTGATTGTTAATATATTAATAATGTTAACAAAAGGCACAGGAGTGGATGTGTGGTAAGTAACTTGCTTATGAACCACATAGTTTCGGGTTCAGTCCCACTGCATGGCACCTTAGGTAAGTGTCTTCTACTAAAGCCTTGGGCCAACCAAAACCTTGTGAGTGGATTTGGTAGATGGAAACTGAAAGAAGCTCATCGTATATATGTATATATATGTATGTATATATGTATGTGTGTGTATATGTTTGTGTGTCTGTGTTTGTTCCCCCAACATCGCTTGACAGCCGATGCTGGTGTATTTACATCACTGTAACTTAGCGGTTTCGCAAAAGAGGCTGATAGAATAAGTACTAGGTTTCCAAAGAATAAGTCCTGGGGTCGATTTACTCGACTAAAGGCAGTGCTCCAGCGCGGCCGCAGTCAAATGACTAAAACAAGTAAAAGAGTATAATTAACATTAACATGTTATTTATATTTAAGGTAGCAAGCTGGCTGAATTGTTAGCACGCTGGGCAAAACGCTTAGCAGCTTAATGTCCATCCCACTTTATGTTCCGAGTTCAAATTCCACTGAGGTTAACTTTGCCTTTCATCCTTTTGGAGTTAATAAAATAAGTACCAGTTAGATACTGGGGGCAATGTATTCAACTGGCTCCCTCCTCCAAATTTGCTGGCCTTATGTCAAAATTTGAAACCAATATATTAATTATATTTAAATTTGATTGTTTAATTAACTAAAGTGGGTCATCTCTTTAATGAATATACTGTATACTATATTGTCATTGTTTTATTTTGTCTTTTAGTGGCTCCATCTGTGGTGCCCGCACAGCAGAATATCTCCTTGAGAGGTCCCGTATCGTTAAGCAGGTGAGTGTTGTACTTTATCATATCTTGTTCTGGTGATCATGTGAACCCTCACTCTCTCATAATACAGCATATTATATTGTTTCATTTCATTTTTAACATCTGATTTTTCTGTGCTAGCATGGGTTGGATGAGACTTATTAAATTCTGTGGCCAGATGCCTTTGTTGTCATGAAATATTTTTTGTTTTTTCAAGTAAGGTACTTTTCATTCCACTGGTCTTTGTATATTGAACCATTGAGCTGATGTAATGTTTATGGGAGATTGTAAACTAAGAGCCCTGTTGCATAAGCAATGTAATGAGAACACAAACACACACATACACACACACACACAACACACACACACACACACACACGGGGCTTTTGTACATCTTCCAGCTTCCTGATTTTACACAAGGTGTTGGTCAACCCACAGCAATTTGCCCAAGGTACCATGAAGTGGAATCCAACCCTAAACCATGTGATTTTGAAATGCCTGTGTCTATTATAATGCATAGTAGCATACAACTTCAAAACATACCTCTCTATACTGGCACTCCATCGGTTATGATGAGGAAGGTTCCAGCATGCTACATAGTGCAACACTACAGTGTCATGCACCACACTGCACCCTGTACTATACTACAACTGAACAGCACCACACTGCACCTTGTATCACACCACATACCATCACCTCACAATGCATCACACTGCACAGTGTAACACTATACTAGCCTATACCACATGGCACCTTGTATCACACTGCACTGCATTTTTATCACATCATGCTGCACAGCAACACATCCCTTTACACTGTACTACACCAAACTGCAGCTTGTACCACATTACATACCAACGTACCACACCACACCCTGTACTATACTGCAGCATAGCACTACTTTACACTGCAGTACACTGTGCAGTGCTGCACTACACAATCCTACACCACACTGTACCTTGTATCACTTTGTAGCACTTTGTAGCACACCATACTGCACAGCATCATACCACCTTACACTACACTATGCCACATTGCATCCTGTATCACACACACACACCACATAGCACTACCTTACAATGCAGTGCAGTACAGCACTACACTATCCTACACCACATGGTACCCTGTTTCACACTACACTGCACTGTTTCCTGTATCACAACACCACACCTGATTGTACCTCACTATACTGTACCACATATTGAGTCAAAATTATTTTTGTTTCAATGTGTTGAGTGTGAGAATGCTGGATGATGAGTGTTCACTCTCATCTCTGCAAGGTGGAGAGTATGAGCAGGGGTGGCCACTCATTGGTGTCATGTTTGTCTCTTTACAGCCGGATGATGAAAGGAACTACCATGTCTTCTATGAGATGTTGTCTGCTATGACTCTTGAGGAAAAGAAAGAATACGGACTCCAAGATGCTCCCCAGTACTTCTACCTGAACCAGGTAAATATACCACCTGATAGCTATACTGTTGTTGGATGGTGCGGGGGTGGGGGGTGGCGGATTTGAATCTTGTGGAAGAGAGGATATTAGAGTGAGAACAGGGGGGGTGGAGGAGGTGAAGGAACATTGGTGAGAATGAGTTATACTGAGAGGGAGTAGAGGGTAGTTTGGATGGAGAGTGACAGAGTAAAAGGGAATATTAGAGAGAATGCGAGAGAGATTGTGAGGGGAAGTAGGAGGTAGTCTCTGAGTGCTTATAATATGGAAAGGACAGGATAATGACATGGGTAGGATATGAGATGAGTGATGGGGGTATATATGGACTTATAGGATAATATCCTAGGTTCCATTCACAGAGATAGCACCAACATTTCTGTACCATCAGGGCTAACAAAGGATTGTCTATGCAGGTTCGTTGCATGCTTAAATTAGCAGCCAAATCTCCAAGTATTGAATAAAGGAAGTATACATAGAATGAGAGTATCTCTGAATAAAGATGAGATGGTCACAATTGGAATGCTTTTGATCTGAGGTCTGTTTGATGAGGGTTGACTCCTACTACCATCATCGTGCTCACCACCACCTCTACAACTACCATCACTATCACCACTACTGCTGCCACCACCACCTTTAAGAACCATAAAAGCTAAAATGAAAGCCCCTGCACAGTCGTTATACCTGCTGGAAATAGCAGCTAAACTCCCTCAAATTGCACACAACATTTAAGAAAAAGATAAAAATAAGGTAATATTGAATAATGTAGTCCTTGATACATTATATCTGAAGGTAATGATGCTAGGGTCACAGCTAGAACAAGTGTGACTGAATAAAAGGTGGTCATAGCTTGAACACCTTTGATCTTAAGCTTGTTTAATTAGGGCTGTTGGAGTGCTAAGCAGTAAAATATTGTCACCATCACCACCACCATCTCCCCTATTGCGGAAGCCCGTATACAGTTGTTTAGCCTTACAGAAACAACTGCCAAATTCTAACAAATCACCCTACCATCTTAAAGTAAGAAGGACATATTGGACAGTGTCATCTTAAATATGTACAAAATGATGGGATGGTCACAGCTGGACTACCTTTGATTGTATCCCTGCTACTGACTTGAGGCTAAACAGTAAAATATTACCTCCGCCACTACCACCACCAACTGGGTTAATAGGAGGCTTCTATGTGGTCAGTCCATCTGCTAGGAATAACAGCCAAATCTCTCTCAAATTACACCACACCATCTGAAATAAACAATCGTACATTGAACAGTTGTCCCTGATATACATAAAGACAGGATGATCATGGCTGGAATGATTTTTGATCACGTGTCTGCTTCATCATAACCAGCTTAGATCTAAACAACGTGGCCACTAATATCAACCACAGTCCCATCTAGCCTAAAGCTAACTTTGATTAATTTCCTTCAGGGATTTATATTATTATATTTAAAAAATATATGTATATATATGATTTGTTGCACTAGTTTTAAATCCAAGTGAATGTAGCCATGAAATTATAAAGTTAATTATGGAAATAATTTGACTCACAAACAAACAATAATTAGCCTGCAAAAAGTGACAGATGGTGATATCGCAATGTGATCTCATGTATAAAATTCACTTTTATGGTGGGAATGTATTGTAGAAGACTCTTTTCCTGTAAAGTTGCTGGCATTAAGAAGAGCGTCCAACCATAAAAATCATGCCAAGTGGGCCTTGCCAGTGCTGGTGCCACATAAAAAGCTCCCAGCCTGCTCTATAGTGTAGTTGGCATTATGAAGGGCATCCAGTCACAAAAAATCATGCCAAAGCAGACCGTGAGGTGCCATGTAAAAAGCACCCAGTCCACTCTGTAAGGTGGCTGTTGTTAGGAAGGACATCCAGCCATTACAAACCATGCCAAAGCAGACAGTGGAGCTTGGTGCATCCCTCTGGCTTGCCAGCTCATGTCAGTCTGTCCAACCCATGCCAGCATCAAAGACAGGTGTTAAACGATGATGATATGATGACAGAGTATCAAGGTTACTGTATTTGTTTATGAGGCACTCTTTCACTTTGCTTCCTTTCGTTTACAATTTCAGTTTTTAAAAAATCAGAGATGTGACCAATGTATGAGGTTAAGTAAACTTGTACAGGAAATTCCAATGTTATATAATCTATTGCAAATGAAAATAGTCACACTGAGTAACCGCATTTTTTAATGTTTGAAAACTAAACCAGAAAATGTTGTTCAGCGTTTGATCCTTTGCGCTTGCTGGCTGAACTACAAACATCAAAGAAGAGGGTAGTGGCTAGAATTATTCAATTGTATTTCTCAATGAATTTAGATACAATGGTTGCGTACTAGAGCTTCCATGTTGTGTTCATGTTAGTCTCGCTTCAAGATGGCACCCAATGTCAGTTCCAAGCACCTTTTATACCTTTTCACCACTAGAGAGTTGCATCACTCCAAACTAACACAAGAGTTGTTTCTTATTTCTTTATTGCCCACAAGGGGTTAAACATAGAGGGGACAAACAAGGACAGACAAAAGGGTTAAGTCAATTACGTCAACCCCAGTGCATAACTGGTACTTATTTAATTGACCCCGAAAGGATGAAAGGCAAAGTCGACCTTGGCAGAATTTGAACTCAGAACGTAAAGACAGACGAAATACTGCTAAAGCATTTTGTCTGGCGTGCTAACATTTCTGCCAGCTTGCCGCCTTCCAAACTAACACTAGATTTGATTTTCCTGCTTCCATATTCTTGTCAGTGCGACAGCAATGAATTTTATGGGTGAGGAGTGAATGCTGAGGAAGAATGCTAACAGTGATGAGAAGGAGTGAAAGTCAAGATCAAAAATAAAAAGTTAGAGGAATGTTATTAGGGATTGTCTGTTAGGTTGTAAGTGTGTTAAGGAAATATTTAAATCAATATTCATCATTACTTAATGGAACTGGCAAGCTGCACCAGGTTTCATGTGTTTGATTTAACATGGTTTCAAACACCAACCACTTCACAGAGTGTACTGAGTGCTTTTTATGTGGCACCGACACCATTGCTTTATATGTGGCACCAGCATGGGAAAATATTTCATGCCAAACATTGTTATAATTGTTATTACAGGTGTAAAGAGAAAATTTTCATACATTGCTGCTTTCAGTTTTGAAGCTGTGGACTTTACAGAAGTCGATGGTTACAGGGCTCCTGAGAGGGAGCTTTCTGTATCAGAGAAAGCTGTGAGCAACGGAAGAATGCTGTAAGAATTCTTACTGAAAATGCCAGAGACAGAAAAAGCTTGTAGTAAAAAGTAGACTCTATTGATATCTATGGAAAAAGAATGGTAATATAGAACAGCTAAAAGAAGTTATATACTCTGCTACAGATAAGCTTGAAGGCTACTAAGATGTTTGCAAATCCATTATTGAAAGCTTCCAATGAATGAATTAATTATTTTATGGAAAGACATGGGCTCGGTCTGCAGCAAAAAACTAACATATCTCATAAATTACAATTAAATGATACTAATAAGTACTAATAACACTAACAAATTCATTTCACAGCCTTTATTTTGAAGCAAAGAAAACAGTTATCGACTTCAACAGGTTAGAAATATGGATGAAACTCCTATATTTTTTATCTCTTTAGAAGCAATATAGTTTATTTGAGAGAAAAACTGTTGATGTGAAGACCACAGGACACAAAGGGGTACATTTAAATGTGGTGCTTATGTTTAATATAGATGAGACTAAGCTTCTGCCAATTGTAATTTTTAAGGGAAGGAAATCAACAAAAAGGAGAGAAAATGCTACCTGGGGTTTTGATTCACAAGTGTAAAATAAACAACCAAGACACTTTCAAATGAAGAAACCACCCCTAGTATGAGAATATTTCTATGCACACAAGAGAGAAATGGTGAATGAGAAGGTCAAATCACTGAATACAACCCAAGGCAGCTTCACATCTTTGAACTGTCTTTGAATGGGATAAACCATTGGAAGAAAGGATATGTCAGATGTAGATGACCCTGCAGTCTTCTGGCCAGAAGGAACTGATCAAAGGTGATGACCTCAAGAAGCCAAGCTTGTTTCTTGTAACATTA